>NW_015505226.1:3260083-3278010 GCF_001515645.1 Sinocyclocheilus grahami
AGGGAAAGATGAATGCGGCCAGGTACAGGGATATCCTGGACGAAAACCTTCTCCAGAGTGTTCAGGACCTCAGACTGGGCCGAAGGTTTATCTTCCAACAAGACAATGACCCTAAGCACACAGCTAAAATAATGAAGGAGTGGCTTCACAACAACTCTGTGACTGTTCTTGAATGGCCCAGCCAGAGCCCTGACTTAAACCCAATTGAGCATCTCTGGATAGACCTAAAAATGGCTGTCCACCAACGTTTACCATCCAACCTGACAGAACTGGAGAGGATCTGCAAGGAGGAATGGCAGAGGATCCTCAAATCCAGGTGTGAAAAACTTGTTGCATCTTTCCCAAAAAGACTCATGGCTGTATTAGATCAAAAGGGTGCTTCTACTAAATACTGAGCAAAGGGTCTGAATACTTAGGACCATGTGATATTTCAGTTTTTCTTTTTTAATAAATCTGCAAAAATGTCAACAATTCTGTGTTTTTCTGTCAATATGGGGTGCTGTGTGTACATTAATGAGGAAAAAAAATTAACTTAAATGATTTTAGCAAATGGCTGCAATATAATAAAGAGTGAAAAATTTAAGGGGGTCTGAATACTTTCCGTACCCACTGTAAATGTTCTATCAGAAGTGCTTTTGGGCTTGTCTAAAGAATTTTCTGCTCAGAATCAAGGTTTTGTTTCTGAAACCACACACTGAAGCTATGGTTGTGTGAATTATGTACATCAATAAGCACACCAATATTCTTGTTTAAGAGCATATGAAAAAGCTTGAAGTGTAAGCATCTGACAGGCTACCTACCTACCATAACCTAAGTGTACAAATTAACATTTTGGTGAGGTCATTGCAAAAGTGTTAAGTCACTTTCAAATGCTTCCTCTCGGGAGAGGAAATAGAACGGTCTTGCAGGACCTTGACAATGTGACATCCTGCACAAGTAGGCAGTGTGAAGTGAGCTGAGACTGTCTTAACCAACCTCTCCAGATGATGCCCACATCAGTTCCATACCAACAACTTCTATCTGCAGTCTCATTTTGAAGGAGCAAAAGAGGAAAGAAATAAAAAAAAAACTATTTTGTTTCTCCTCTTGCAAACGGACAGTAGGGGATCATCCTTATATATCCCCACTTTATAGATCACTGACTCTGATCACTCCACAAGTAGAAAACAAAACATGTTGAAATAGTTAACCAGAACTGAAAATAACAAACTAATTGATTATAACATCCTCTGAAATGTAACTGCATAGTGGCCAAGACAAACCGCCATTCACTATAAACAAAAAAACAAGAAAAAAAAAAAACTTCTTTGCTAACTCGTAACAACTTGTTTGTCAAAATATAGGTGAAATAATATCCCCATCATCATTCAGTGTAACATATATATTTATGCAAAAAAAATTCTGACCTGCCCTTATTAAAATATATAAAATAAAAAGTGATCATACTAAATTTTATTATATTTTAAAAGATTACATCTTCTTGCTCACAAATCCTGTAGCAATAATCAGCACCACCAAATAAATGTGTTACCACTTTTTTGCTGTATTTATTTTTTTGTTTATTTATTTGAATCATGACAAGCCCTGTATAAGAAAAATCTATGCTAATATTTCATTAAATATTTAAATGGAATTACAGTCAGTAAATAGGAACAGAAAAGCAAAAAGTTTGAAACTTACAGATGGGACTCATCATCTGTAAGAGTTATAGTTCTTGATTTGCTTGGCTTATTATCATTTGTCAATTTTATGATGAGTATGGCGTGTGTTGATATTTACGTTATGTTTTGACAAGTAGAGTACACATTAATGTTGCTTGACAGAGGAGAATATTAAGTAGATATAGCACAAAAAAGTTTGGGTTTTGAGATTGATTTTTTCTTCTCCAGAAGATCTAAATAGCTTCATTTGTTTACTTCATATCTGAACTGGCATTCCTTCCTGTGTTGTTCTGGCCCCCAAGTCCTTTTGTGCTCTTCAAGGTCACTTGTCCTCTGATGGCTGCAAGTTTAGGAGGTTTAACAGAGGTTTAACAGAGAAAGAAATCATGTGGGAGACTTGTCAATAGTCTCAGGCGATAATTCGCTCAGGCAATGTCATTCTCTGCTTATGACATCTTAAAGGTTCTACAGCTTGTGCTAAAATAGACAGTCCTGCTTATGGGAATATCTTCACGGATACATGGTTATTAGTACAAGAGAATTGCCATATGGCCTCACTTTAAAAAATATATATCAACTGTCATTGTGAAAACAGAGTAGTCAAGCAGTCTAATCAAATTACATAATTTGCATTTATTTGTGTAAGGTGATGTTTTAAAGGATAAGCCTATTGATTATGCATTAACAAAATAAAATATATCCTGTGAGTTTGAGGATTCAATATCTTTTAGCAGGTTATTAAACAAAAGGTTTTCTCACAACCCTCAGACCGTGAAAGCGACGGCTCAGAGGCTGAGGGTAAGGGCATGAAATGGTGTTCTTCATGCGGATATGTTGATATTTAATCATTCCTCCTTCCTTTCCACATTCAACGGGTAAGATTAGCTCAGTGGTGACAGGAAGGCCTTGTTCAATTCTTGCTTTCATGGCTGTCTGTGCTCTCTCTATTTTGTGGCTGGGGTGGGGGGGTGGTGGTGTGGGGTTGAAGCTTGTACCCACCTGACATTAGATTACAAACTAATTCTGCAGTTCAGGCTGAGTGCATTTCAATTTAGGGTCTGCATTATTGATCTGAAAGAACAGAACCAGTTCCCTGACAGAGACCTCTGTCCTCTGAGCTCCAAATTATCACATTGACTGACTATTCTTCTATATATATATATATATATATATATACACACACACACATACAGACTTATTAATATTGGTTAATTGACGTTGTTCATAGCCTTAATGGCTACTAAAGTGTTACAGAAGGAGACTCATTTACAAGGACATATCACCAAATGTTCGTGTGAAGAATTTATATAATCTGTAAATTTATATAATCTGTGAACAATTTATATAACACAAAAACTGATCTTGAATCCATCCATTTAAAAAAAAAAATCACAAATCATCTTGAAATTGCAAATTAAAGCATGAAGTCTACCTTTAGAACACCCACAGATATACTTATAGCAATATAATGAATCCACATGTGCAAGTTATTCATTCATGATCCCTGCTCCAGTGTATTATTACTTTGCTACTATGTGGAAGTTATTTGTATGCAAATACTAGAATGGAAAGTGCAGTATGTGAAATGAGAGGGATGCTAAATACAGAAGACCTAGTGTATACGCAAATCCCATAAAGCCATAGCAATAGAGAGCTATCTGAAAGCTAATCAAAACTTTTAACATCACCAGAAAACAATTGTGTTTAAACATGTCACATTTAAATGCATGTTTAAATGCTTTATTTAACATTTAGGATGAGACCAGTCATCTTAGAAACTAATAATGAGGGGTCAGTATGTTAACTGTTTGTTCCCAGCTATACTATTTAGCAGTTTAGCAATGGCCCAACATTCTCCCAAATGCTACACGTGTCAATCAAGTTTGTGTTCCTGTAATTAATTAACGAGCAAAAGAGTGTTAACACATTTATTTGGAGGTGCCGATTATTGCATTTCAGGGTTTTTAAAGTGTATCGAGTGATCCTTTGTGCTGGCAAGTGCTTCTACTCTCACATTCGCTTGCTATGCATGTTACACAGGAGCATTCTCTCCGCTTTGGGCAGCAGCCATCATTATAATATTGTAATCCAAATGAGTTGGCAATGCAATGCTTTTGGACAGATTAATAAAGTTTAGCATACTGTTTCATTGGAAGCATATTGTGTTAAAGGTGCTGTTTCTTCCCCACTAGTGAAACCAAATGGAATTCCAATCTGTTTGTTTGGCTCAACCAGTGGTGTGAATCTGGAGCAAGACTATTTAGACCTGTTCATCTAAATTAAAAATGGCAGACGGCTGGAGTGTTTTAAACCCGTTTGAAGACAGTCATTATTTTAGTGATCCTGTTTGGTGCTGCTAGTGGCGCAGAAATTACACACTTCATCTTTAAATTACATAAGAGGGAGACCAAATTGCATCATTCTGCACCTTGTCCTTCGAAGGAAGTTGTTGTTTGATTCTAACACAGGGAAAATAGGGCTCTCTGACTATTTCTGAGAATTCTGCCAAAAATGACAACTTGACTCAGTGTATGCCATTTCCATTTAAATGGGAATCAATCTCTCTTTAACGCCTGTGAATGCCTTGGGATGTTTGCCTGGGTGTTGCATGAGGCAAGCAAATTGGTGGGTGACATTTTATGATATTGATGGGCGAAGTGTAAATGTTAGGTTTACGTCAGTGTCAGCCTCTAAAGAGACAAAATAAACAAGTTAGACTGTTTGTTTTACAACACAAGGCAACAATGTAGAACAACTGTGCATTTAAAAGTACGGACAGAACATGTATATAGTGTAATTGAGTGAATAGCCACCAGAGCATATTTTCCCTGTATTATATCAGGATAGATGTGCGCTTGTGCTTGCTTTCATCAGCACAGTTTCAGGGGAAAATTTTCATTCTGACAGAAGTTCATTGCATTCTGTCATGGCAGATGGCGAAGAGCAATTCTACAGTACTATTACAGCCATTTTTCCTGTAAATTGCTTGGAGAATGATTCATGTTTGGATATTTGTATGAGACATGGAGCAATTGAAATTATTCAAAAGAATATTCAATAAGCAAATGTCAATCTGCCTCACTAGACTGTCCACTGAAATGTCACGCCTTAGAATTGTACACATATTACAGTTCTAATGAATCACTATGAGTAGTATAACATAAACCCAAAAAGTCAGATTTATAAATTATCCAAAACGAAACAGGTGGACAAGAGAGGAACACTGACAATAAGATAATGTGTTGAATTCCAGTGAATAATGTTGTCCACAGTCAGCTGTAGTCGATGGACAAATGACTTTCACATGTTCTGCTCCATTATGTCAGGCCCGCTTTTAGATCTCTAAATTAATGAGGCAACATGAGGCAGAACTGGAAGGGTCCCTACCAACACCAGCTGGGCAATGCAGTTAATATGTTCAGAAACCTGTTCAAGACAAAACACTGCTGTTGGAATAAATGACAGTTTACAAGCTGCTTTTTTTCTTCATTTTGATCGCAACACATTAAGAGTTTGTAAGGTTAAATACTGCATACAATCGTACTACTTCAGTAGATTTGTTTAGACTAATTTACAGTAAATTACAATGACATTTAAATGAATATTGGTCTTGAATTGTTCAGTATTTCATGACAACAACACTCGCAGCAGCTATTTTTCTATCCAAGTTGCAAATGTAATTTACGCAGTTGCTGCATTAGATATCATGAACTAACAATGAACAAAACCTTATAGCATTTTTTAATGTAGGTTAAATGTTGCAAATATACTGGTTTATGTAGAAATGGTCATTTCAAGTGGTATAAAATAGCAGTAGTTAATTGAGTCAAATTAAATGACAGTAGTATATATTTAGAAATGTACACTAATCGTGACTAATGACTACTATAAAAAAATATTGTTAGTTCATTATACCTAATACATGATGATCTACTTTTTTATAGCATGTATAATAATCAACAGTCAGGTTTGGGTTTTTCAGGTTTTTTAAAGCACCCCATTATCCTAGAAAAGGTGACTTCACACAGCATTATGTTTTTATGCTGAATGACAGCTAGCTATTAAGCGACTTATTAGCCATGCACCTGGTCGCATACATTCAAAGCGAATGTTGGCATCCTATTAATTATTGGGCAAGACTTTGAATTGATTAGAACATCAATACATTCACGCAGGTTTTTACTATAAATCTAGGGGAACCTAGTCTGATCTATAAATTTCTGTGCAGGGAACAGCTTTATGGCCATTTACATAGAGACAACACATTGATTACAGGGTTGAGGAATTATTGAATACACTGATGAGCTGGCACAGTGAGGAGGAGGGGGGGGGACGCATTAGAGGCCCACGTCTTTGTGTCCATTAGCCTGTAAATCTGCTTTATTCTAGTAGCACCCATTTTTCTCCTGCTTCTCTTTCTCTCTACATTCATAACTGCAGAGCGCTGCATTTCAACCTTCATAATGGGTATGACGACAATAAAAGTTTCATCAGCTTCCATCATAGTAAATTCAATTGAGAACGTTATTGGTTCATTTTTGTTTTCAATTTCAGTTATGATGCCATTACATTCAAAGGGGCAGAAAATGGAGAGTGTCCTGATCGTTCGCACATGCAGAAGAGGCTTGGCAGAAATAGACACCTCTCCATTCCTCTGAACTGTTATTAAAATCCATTGGTGGTCAAGGAGTGCCTTTTAGCCCCAGCTAATGGAAGGCCGGACAGACTATGGTGGACACTCTTAATGCTTGTAAAGCCAGCTTTTATAAAATGGCTGATAAAACATGTTCTCCTGTGATAAATATACCTTTAAAACACCTTTTTAAGGTTAATAACAGTGTTTTCAATAAAGTCACAGCTAACAGAGTCCAACACTACAGGGAGCTGTTTTATCTGCAGCACGGTACACTATCAGAAAAAAGGTACAAAGCTGTCACTGGTACTGTACCAATGTACCTTATTTGTGCATATTAGTACCTAAAGTTTACATATTAGTTGCTAAAGGGTGCATATTAGCACCACCCCAGTGACAGCATTTGTTTTGTTTTGCTTCTTTCCCTTGTGTGTAAAGCCACACTCAAGACTAGCCTATGTAGCCCAACAGTCACATCCAAACAGAAATACCACTTAAAGTATTTCTGGAATACACATCAATTAGGTTGCCAGTTTTCTTTTCGCTTCTCACAGCTTTTTTGCTGCCAAGATGAAGATGAACATAGGTCTTGTAAAAGTTACTTAATGGGTTTGTAAAATTGCGGAACAGATAATGATGTTTGCCAACAAAACTTTAACTGAAGGATTTCTTATACAATCAAGGTTGTGCAAAAACAGAGCTTAAGAGAAAACAAATCTCTGCTTTGACTGAAACGATACTGAAAGCGTACATAATTGCTAAACATACTGATGCATTGCATCTCTAGCCAAGCAAAAATTACTGATCTTTAAACACAGCTCAATGATGATGCATGCATTACTTAACAATATCGTAAGATTCATATTGAAGACTCGCTTTAAAAAGATGTACTTTGGAAAGAACAATCAATGTACGTAACAAAAACGTCAGCATATTCACTGAGGGTGAAATTCATTTCATGGCTGTCAGTAAGAACTCCATTAAATCAACCGCTCCTTGTTAATTCTGTTATGCACTGAAATTATTACTCAAGGCCCATGCAGCATCCAAAAAAAAAGGAGAGACCTGGGATTTATTGTGATAAGTATGAATGCTGTGAATCACTGTCCAAACAGATCAATGTAAAGTGGACCTGCAGAGTCGCTCTGCACAATTTAGATTTATTCATGCAGTTACTTTTTATCTTGATTAAATGGCAAGAAATCAGTTTGGGGTTATAACAAAAGCTTCCACAGATTTGGAACCCAGGATACTAATTGCTAGCCGACTGTGACGAGTGGGGCAAGGCCGAGAGCCATGGGAACGGAGCGAGGCCATTGGAGTAACAGGTAATGAGCGACACCTGTGCCACTCACCATCTCGAGTCCCACGGAGGAGCTCCGGAAGAATAAAAGGAGGAGTAATGACAGTGAAGGACGAGAGAGGACCAGGGGCTGTTTCATAAAATACGCTCAGAAAAGTGGGGATTAAAGTCCAAAATCTGACATGAAATAACGTAACAAATCAATCGGGGGTAAAGCGGTTTCATAAACGACAATTTAAGTTCCCGCGATCTCACTAATTTGATCCAGGTTCAGTGAGTCAGGATAATTTGATGTGCACGCTTATTCTTAAGCAGCCCTTAATGACGATCATGGATCAAATGGCAAACAGCGAATATATTTCTGCTGTTTAATGCATTTGAGATGTTGTGTTTTCCTTAGTGCATAACTGACATGTCACAGTTATACAGTAGTCAACATTTGAAGTGGTTTAAAACTTTTCATCAAAGTTGTCCTAAAACCTAAAACCAAAATGTGTTCTCGTCATAGAACAACTTTGATTAACTTTTTTGATCCACTTCAAATGTTGACTACTGTATCCTTCCTTCATCTGTAAATGTTAGAAAGTCATGCAAATATATCCATTTTGATTTTGCTGCCAGGAGAATGAGCGCTGCTGCACGCATGTGCGCTAAACAGAGGCCAATAATTTTGAGTAAAATATACAATTTTCTAAAATATTTGTTGTTGGACATTAAATGTGACACATGTAGAATTTTAAACCTACATATACAGTGGGGAAAATAATTATTTGATCCCCTACTGATTTTGTAAGTTTGCCCACTTACAAAGAAATGAAGGGTCTTTAATTTTTAACTGTATGATTTCAACTCATTGCAACGTAGTGTATTACCAATGGTTTGCTTGGCAACTGTTGTCCCAACTGCCTTAAGATCATTAACAAGCTCCTCCTGTGTGAATGGAAGATACACATTCTATGAATTGGTTTCTTTTATACTCATAACAAGATGACATTAGGAGTAATTTCTTAAAGTGACAGGACTAATCTGTGTTCCACTTGGGCACGTAACCAATCTGTGGGAGCCAGAATTCTTGCTGGTTGGTAGGGGATCAAATACTTATTTTACTTACTGAAATGCAAGTCAATTTATAACCTTTATATAACGGGTTTTTTTCTGGATTTTTTTGTTGATATTCTGTCTCTATCCGTTAAAATAAACCTACCATAAAAATTATAGACCCTTAATTTTTTTGTAAGTGTTCAAACTTACAAAATCAGCAGGGGATCAAATAATTATTTTCCCCACTGTAAGTGTATTTTTATGATAGCAGTAACTGTAAATCAAATGTAAGCTAGCTAATACAGCCCTAATTACTAGCTCAAATGAGTTATCATCCATTCCTCTTATCATATAAAACATAGTCTGTTTTCTATTATTTATTTTCATTTTTAATTTAGTAATTTTAACTTTTAATTGCGTGTTTTTAATGCTTTAAAGAGCAATTTTATATTGTAATGTTTTAATGTTCTACTAATAACCATAAAGTACAGCTGTCATAATACCAGAGAGAAAGGCTGCATGGCTAAAAACGCTGATCAACTGAATATGCATGTAGCAACCATGTTAAAATGTTTTCATATATCTTAATAAATGTCATTAAATCTTGGGCACAATGCATTAAATACAGTCGGTTGTAGCCTATATTTTTATTTATTTAAGTTGCATTTTCTGTATAATTTTATTTTTGTACTAATAATGTAAAATAATTGTATGTGAGATAGTCAGCAGTAATATCAATGCATTCCTATTGGTCAATGTTAGAGGAACTCAGCTTAGCCTGACAGTTAGCCTGCCCCAGACCAGGTTCATTTCCCAGCATAAGTTACCAGAGTGACTGAGCTTGAGCTATGGTAAATTTGCTTTATGAAACCAAATCAAGTGAAAATAAGTCAGACTAATTGAAATAAGCCTGGCTAATTTGGTAAACTTGTTTTATGAAACAGCCCCCAGGCCTGGATTTTATTTTATTATGTTTTATGCGGCAGTCGTCTGTGAGGGGCTGCCACTTTTACTTTCGTTTTGTGTTCATTCATTTGTTTAGTAAAGTTTTGTGTTTAAATGTTTGCAGGTTCCCTCCTCCTTCTTCCCGATCTACGAACTTTGTTACACCGACATTTACTAATGCTAATCTACTCGATTTTAGCCACAGCAGTTTATAACTTCTAAAATTGTGTTTTCTTGTTTCTGCTTACCAAATGAATCATGAGGACTATAGAGGATTGAGTGTCAATATTAGTTCTCCTCTGGCAGTGGCCAAGTAAAGACGTGTAATAAAACGCATTGGGTACTCTACGCTACGATAGTGGCTTGGCTCCTCAGTAAAGCACCATCTAGAGAAAGGTTGTTTTGGAACTTGAATAGACCCATTTCTCTAAATTCCCAAACTAGCAGCCAGCAGCTGAATTCATCTATCATTGAGAAACAGTTTTTGACTCTTGCTGCTTTTCACTGTGGTGCAGCTATGTTTTGCAGTGAATTTTAGTCAATACAATGAATGACGAGGGCCTAAGATTGAATTTATTGGATGAGAGCACTGACTTTGGTTTAAAAAAAAAAAACCGTAGCAAAGAACACAGAGTCTATTAAAGGATTGTTTTCAAAACATTTGGTATTATTCTGAACACAACTGACCATATAAATCCCTCCAAGTCCTTATCAAGAAAACCATTACAAAATTCATGGTTTCCACAGATATAACCTACAAAGACACCCTGCACCTTTTCTTTAGTCACAAAAAAGCCTAGATTAAATAAAAAGACAAAAATTGGCCCTAATCAGAGTTAAAAGAAAACAAAAGAAAATAAATCCACTGTATATTGCATGTAAAACAACTATTTGAATAAGAAAAAAAAAACACATTTGACTTTTCACCACAAAAGTTACCAATGTCAAGCTTGAAAAGTATTGGATATACAGAATAGAGTACTTTAACTTTAATGATTAATGCAACCCCCAAGCAAAAGGTCGTGAGCGGTTTGTTCTGATAAAAATACATGCCTTTGAGCAAACAGTTTTCCTATTGTCTTCTTTGGCATGCTTTAACAAACACTAGCTTGTTATATTTTACACAAAGAATATCGGATCTACTTTGCTTTATTTTAGCCACTCGAATTTAAGAGGGAGTGACCTGCTTTACCTAAAACAGATCTGATATGACTGGAATTATTTGTACAGCATTTTAATGACTTTTCTCAAAAGTCCAATTCATGTCTTTAGGAATAAAATTTTAATTAGCAAATAAATAAATAATATGAACTTTCCCAAACTCAAACTCAGAATACTGCTTTCGCTGCCTACAGACTCACAAAAGAGGCACGATGGAATTAAAGCCTCTCAACCTTTCATTGACCTTTCATTAATGACTTCAGCTCAATGGTTAAATTGTATCCAACAGCTGAAGAAATAGCACCATTGGGCTAATATACACAAAGCAGACATGAAGCCATCTCTCACACGAGTACATTCCATCATATCCAAGCCCCTAACTGAATAGAAAATGATGACAAGAAGAAATAGATTTTTTACGTATCTGCACCTTCTAAAGGGCCAGAACTAGCCACATCGATTGACCCTGTATCTCTGAAGGTAATGTTAAGCATTGTACACTTGTCAAGATCCAATCCCTTTGATAACATAAACTCTCGACAAAAGGGGAATAGTAATTACTGACTTGGCAGAATTCAAATCATGCTGTTTAAGTCAGGGTTCCTGCTGATCATTATACTTTACAGAAAATGCTGACAGCGTTGAACATGGACACAAAGACTTATTTATAATATTTCACTGTCTGCCTGTCCGTCCGTCCCTCTCACATAAGTGTGATATAATGAACAGCCAAATGTGCCCATGTGCATTTGTGTGCATCTGTATTTTTGTAGTGTTTCGAAGTCCTAATAATGTGGTATTGTACAACTGTCGGGCCTGGTTCATGAAACACAAATGCAGAATGTTATTATTGTTTGTAAAAATGTTCTTACATAAACTGTTGTATTGAAATGAAGGCAACATTTTACCCAAGAATGATTTCATAATTTAGTTTTCTTCTATTTCCTTGGCAACTATAGCTTTGCATAAAGTTGTAAACTCAAAATCTGTTTCTGGGGATGGCTGTTTTTGGACAATAATATCACAGAATTAAATTTCACCATTTAATTGTTTATATTGTATGGTAATATTCAGATAATAGGATAATGCTAATATGAATTTCCTATGAATAATTCACATGGACACAGAAGACACAAAATTATTTGTTTTATCTCAATATTGATTAAATATTCCACAACATCCCTGTCATATTAAACCAGCCAACTTCCTCTCACCTTTTGTCTGGTCCTGTCAAAATTAGTACATTAACGTAGGCAATTTATTTATTGTTTTCAGTTTAACGCATTATAAATATTTAACGCAATTAATGCAGGGGTGGAGCTAGGGTTGGCCACCCCACTCACAACTGCTGCTTATATCTTTTTTTCTTGGCAAGAACTGCGTTTATTTAGACCACATCAAACGGGAAACTTTCAGACGTGCACTTCAACTTTGCCTCTGCGCAAGGCTCGTGTCAAATAAGTGCAGAAAAGCTACAGGTGATGAGGGAGCTTCAGTAGAACACAGTGAACTGCAGTCAGATGAGATGTTGTCAGGCCATATGTCAGTAACAATTATTTTTCCTGTCCTGTCAGCCGATATACTGTGCTCGCACTGTACCACAAATGCAGCGGCGTGCGCTGTATCATATTATTTCATTTCAAACTGTGAAAGAAACTACAAGCATGCAATGTCGTAGTTATGTCATCAGTTAAGTCATTAAGTTACCAAAAAGGCAATTAAAGCAGCCTTAAAACTGTGCATGCATGTAAGTATTTGTTATATGAGTTACATTTAAGAACATGTCTCTGAAATGGTTTTCAAAACTGTCCTGGAGCAGCCCAGCATTGTCTCCCTTATCTAACACACCAGATTCAACTCATCAGCTGATTAGTAGAGACTTTAAGACCTGAAGTGGGTCAGAAAAGGTAAAGAGTTGTGAGAAAATATGATGCGTGTCAGATCGCGTCATGTTCAGCAGTGGCAGCTTTTAAAGCAACCAAAATAACCTAATAACCCCGCTGCTGTGATGTCTGATAATCAAAGAACAAAAGAAAGAAAAAAGATGAAATCAATAACTTTTGTAGCTTGAAGGATAAATCTTTATTTAAATTAGAATTTAGTGTTTGGTAACTTTATTTAATGTTTGCATATTTTCTACTCTCTGAAGGGCGCAGGTAGCAAAATTTTGACATTTATTATAATGGGTTTGTGAAGATTGTTTTAAGTTCACTTAAATTAGAAGTTATTATTGTTTAAAGTCTAATAAATGTTCAAATTGATAGCTCTCGATTATACTGTAATGTTAAATAGCTATAGTCAATGGTTAAATATTAGGCATTGGAACAAGGCCACAGACACCAGTAATATTGGTATCAGTGATACTTGCCTTCAGTCATAATAAAGATGCCATTAAACAAATATTAAAAATAAAAGTGTCTTTGTGTTGTTTCTACATTAATTTGAAGATTTAATGTGAAATTATTGCAATATAAAAGTATATTAAAAAAACTTTAAAGCAATGAAATGAAATAATGCGTATAAAAAAATGCAATTAATCATTGCTCCTGATCCATACACTACAGGTAACATGCCTCACCAAATCACAGTTACTGACAGCAGACAGAACCATTCACACATGACACATTCTTGCAATTAAAAAAAAAATAAAAAATTGCTAGATGGAGGACAACAGGTACACAATGCTTTTGAAAGTTGAACCATTTTGAAACTTAAAAATCATAAAAATAAACATTCCATAGCTGCCATAAAAACCCACACAACCTTTACACGGAATATTGACTAAGTCTATAAGACACAAGAATATGTCTGAATGTGCCTGGCAGCATTATGTTCTTAAAGCCTGTTCTATGCCTTGAGCTCTGTGAATGCAGTGTTTATAATATGCCTCCCTGCAATGCTTGCACTGGCGGAATTTTGCATTGATACTGTTGTTTGTTGGCATTCCATTTGTTTCTCAAATGTGCCAACATGAATTAAGGAAAACATAGAGAGAAGTGAGAGACCCTTAGGACCCTACAATCAATAATCCAACATATTTTTTTAACTTCAAAAGTTGCATTGTGAATCTCAAAGCTTGCTATGTAAATAGGGAACAGTGTTCTTATATAACTATTTATGCAAAAATAAATAAATAAATAAATATTCACCACAATTCTAAAACACATGCATGTTATCTCTAACACACAACAGCATTTACTTATCTATCCACTGTAAATGTGAACTTGCCATTTACTTTTATTGTTTTTATATACAGCTAATGAAATATGATAGATTAACTGAAATCCATACTGTAACCCTAACAGAAAACTTTATGCATATATAGAACAGAGGGAGGTTATACACACATGTTTTACACCACAAGCTGGAAAGTGCTTGTATAGCAATACCATGAATAAAAATTGTGAGCAAACCCAAAGTTCAGATATTTTCAATATAGTTTATTTTTTCTTAACAATGCTAGTCTTTGTGGCCAGCTCTTCACTGGACTTTAATAGTAATAATTCACCAAGGCAATCTTTCTATGCTTATAATACATAGTTATAGCAATTCAAACAATCTGTCCAAATTATTTCATCATCCTTATTAAAAAAAAAACAAAAAAAAAACAACTTAACATAAAAACCCAACAAGTTTACACTTGACCCAGTCCAAAACAGGAATATAAGACACTCCCAACTCAAACAAGTTAACCATCAGTGAAAATGTGCAATACAGTGAACTGGCTTATCAAAAGCAGTTAATATAACGTCAGTGTCACTGGATGCATCAATGTACATCAATACATCCAGTGGCTCTCAAACCCCTAGGAAACTACTTTTCCACATTCAAATTAACCCCAAACTTACATTTACAAGCCTTTAAATAAACTTACATAAATGCCCACAATCTTTATCTGGGTTACCAATGCAAAAGAAAAAAGAAAATGGGGAAGTTATCTCACCATTTTTGCCCAGACTTTATGCAAAAAAGTTGCATACAAAGATAATCCAAATAGAAAAGAAAAAAATCCAAGGTCCCATATAAACTCACTTAACAATTCAAAGTTCACAGATAAAATCCACAGATATTGTTGAGTGCAGTTTGATCCCTGAGTATAAATGAGTATAATAGTATTATACTGTGGTTTGTTTGTTTGCTGGAAATAGTCACATGACTGGAAGAATCCTGGACATGTGACAGGAAATACCACAAATCAGATTTAACCAAGGAAGAGACAATATGTATATAAAAACACTTTATGCTACAAAAGGTAAAAGTTAGAAAGAAAGAAAGAAAGAAAGAAAGAAAGAAAGAAAGAAAGAAAGAAAGAAAGAAAGAAAGAAAGATGTTCTAGCAGTAAAGTTATTTCAAACTTTTTATGAAAAAAAATCTGTTTCATTAAATAATGATAATGTACTTTTTGCCTATATAGTTTTATTTTATGTAAACCTCAGTACTATTTTAATTTACTTTTTATTGAAGTCTTAAATTATAAATAAACCTGATTATAAGCATTTCAATTCAAACTTTTTTGGTTCTTGCCTGTATCAAGATGCACTATTTGAAAGTATGAAAGTGAATAATATTTGAAAAGTAGTCCGGACATCCTCACCCACCCCCTGCTTACAATACCTCCACTCCACACTGGATTAATATGTACTATAATTCATTCATTCGTAATAGCTCCCATGAATTTGGGATTGAGTCCCTGTCAATGTAAATGATGAGAAAAGACTGAAATAGGCAGAAAAAAGTTCTTAATAAGGTCAATTTTCAACAGGTAATGATTCAGAAAGAGGACGAAAATGAGAGGGTGTTTTCCTGTACAAGGAGAAATCTCTTGGGCACAGAATTTGTTGCTTAATAGAAGATTGCTGTTCCACCACAAATGCAGAACTCATAGTCCTGCTGTTATTATCCAGCTACCATTTAGTTTTCAGGTTCACGTAATTCAATCACATACAGTGGGTACGGAAAGTATTCAGACCCCCTTAAATTTTTCACTCTTTGTTATATTGCACTAACTTCATCTAGATGTGTGTATGCCATAAGCTAAGGCATTCACATTCTAGCAGTTAAATGAGTTACGCTTACAAAAAGCTCTGATATTTAAAAATTATTTGACAAGAAAACAAAAAAGCAAAACGATGCGAACTTACCAGTGTCAACTTGAGCTTTTCAGTTTGTATATAAAAGCTGACAGAGATTAGCATGGACCCCATCTCTCTTCATCAGTTTTCCGCTACAATGCTGGGCAGCATTTTACTGATCCGGGACAGGAGCTCAACACGACACGTTCACTGAAGCATAATGCAGTATGAATCAAATAAACCTGTATCAGATAAAATAAAAGCCTGATCATCATAAAAGGTGACAAGAACAGTTGTCACAAAGATAACAGTACATTATATCCTCAGTGATATGTTTGTCGACCGACATGGTCTGATACATTGCTCTAGGTACCTAATCACTAAGGAGTACATCGGTACCGGAATGACCTGCTGCATCGGCATTTCTCGGCAAATAACCTCTTTCGCTGGATCTGTTACAATCTAACAGGCATTAGGGAGCTTTCACACGGTAAGCAGAGGAAAGGAATGAGATGACCTTGTATGGCCTGCTGGATGTAGCCATGCTTGGCCAGTGTCCTTGACTTTGTCAGATCAAACAGCACAGCAGTGAGGTCCTTGGGGAGCTTTCTGGATTAGATTAGCTGTCCTGGGATTGGCTGGGATGGGTGTAGACATATGTGCCATTGCTCTCCAGCCAACACAGGTGATTAGTTTGGTTTAGTGGTTCGAAGTAGTGGCAGTTTGGGTAGTAGTAGTGACTTAATTTTTGAGAAACAAATATGTATTCACCTGAGTAAACCTGCAAAGGGAATGGTAGCCTTCCTTTGGGAACATATGTGATGCTTGGCATATCCTGTGGCTTAGTTCATGGGCAGTGACAGAGTCTTACTCTTCTCAAAGCATTATGTCTTCGTAGCCAGTTGGTCTCAGGGGAAACTTGCAGTGAAGGGAAGATAAAGGGGGTCTATTCTCCAACCGCTTCAGTGGGCAGGCTTTACAGTAAAGACCTTCATGACTGTATAGTAATGTATGTGACTGCAGGGATGGTTATAGGGTCATTTGATATTCAGGGCTTAGACCAGACTTCTGTGGATGCATTTGTAGAAATCCTTTCATTAAACGTTGGAATATTATACTTAAAAATAAATTGTTACATCTGCAAGGTATTTTATTTAAGTATTGGAGATATCACTAGAGATGAAAGTTAAAATATTTTACTATTTCAGCCTCAGACATGCCCAAAGATTCCTTCAAAACACAGCATAAAAAAGAAGTTTGTCTCTTCAGACTTTTCCTAGTCCAGTGTATGTTGAATAAAGGTGACAGTTATTAGTAAGTATTTTTTAACTTTATTTAATTTAACTTTGTTTAACCTTGTTATATAATTTAGATGCCTGTTTAAATGATTGCTTCTAAGATAAAAATAGTTGCTGGATTTAGTTTGTGGCAATAAAAGTCTTGCAACAACCACAAGTAATCTTTTCTCTTAAATACTATATTCTGCTTTGTTATCAGAGTTATGTCAGTGAAATATTCGTTGATTATAACAGCTGGATGAAACGCTTACCTAAAAGTGCAGTTTTCTTCAGGTTTGTGTGCAGAACGGAAGGCTCCGCAATCATTTAATGAGACAGACAGCCTCAATGATTTTTGACACGTTTACGCCTTGAAGTGGAACCTGTTCGTCGAGTGGTGTTCTTCATCGAGAAGACCCCCGGAGATGCCCGATCAGGGTTGTGCTTTCCTTTTTGCAGCAAGGGCTGGAGCGAAGGCTGTCTCCCTCCACCCTTAAAGTTTATGTCACTGCGATTGCTGCTAACCATGAACCCGTGGAAGGGAAGTCGGTAGGTAAGCATGACCTGGTTATCAGGTTCCTTAGGGGGGCGAGAAGGTTAAATCCTCCCCGGCCCCTTTCCATACCCTCTTGTGACCTGTCTCTAGTGCTTAAAACACTACAGCAGGTCCCATTTCAGCCTTTGCAGTCAGTCAAGCTAAAGTTTCTTTCATTGAAAACTCTGCTCCTGCTTGCACTGGCCTCCATCAAGAGGGTAGGGGACCTGCATGCATTTTCGGTCGGTGATTCGTGCCTAGAGTTTGGGCCGGCTGACTCCCAGGTAATCCTGAGGCCC
>NW_015505226.1:3278218-3300243 GCF_001515645.1 Sinocyclocheilus grahami
TTGCTCTGTCCCGTCCGAGCCTTGAGATGCTATGTAGACCGGACACAAACCTCTAAGCAATCTCTAAGCAGAGGATGGCCCACTGGATTGTGGATGCCATCACCCTGGCTTATCAGGCATAGTGTGTGCCCTGCCCTCTCAGGTTGCGAGCTCACTCTACTAGGAGTGTTGCAACCTCCTGGGCGCAGGCTCGTGGTGCCTCGCTGACAGATATTTGTAGAGCTGCGGGCTGGGCGACCCCCAACTTGTTCGCTAGATTCTATAGCCTTCGTGTGGAGCCCCGGTTATCGTCGGCTTGCTAAAACTGCTCCAGAGTGTCCGTACTGTAGGCCCTGTTGAGATGTGGCGGAACGTCCGGCGCCAGGCCCTCTCTCGCTGAATCCTTGAGAACCGGTAGAGGACTGGGTTCCATATGTAGCGACCTAAGCGGATCCCATATGTGTAATGGCCATGGTATAGCCTCAGAGCCCGTGTTTCCCCGGCAGACTTCTGCCATTCCATGAGGGTTACAATCACCTCCAATTTTCCATCTGCACCTAAACGAATGTTCATATGTGTATTTGCTTCCGAAACCTCATTCGGGAAGGATGGGGCTTCTGCAGCGTTCCTGTTCCAAGTGGAACGGGTAAGTTTTCGCCAGTGTTATCCAATCTCACTGAGTGGGTAGTGCTACGACAACGGTGAATGGTCTTCTTGTTGCGAGCCCCGGCCTACACCAGCCGGGTCACTGGCTCGGGAAAACCTGGTATGCATTACACCGGCTGCCTTTTTATGCTCACGCTGTGATCAGCGGCAGCTGGATGCAATAATTGCATGCCAATGTGCATTGGCTCGTTTAGTGACACTCAAAGTAGATTGGTCTCTCGACGCCAGATCCCAGTTCGTCGGTCACGACGTGATGTCTCCATTCCCTCCTTCAGGGAACGAGGGTTACATATGTAACCGAGACGTTCTTTGAACATTCTCTGTTAGCTGGGAAGATCAAAAATGGCAAACAAAGCATCATAAAGTATCTCCATTCAACTTATGCACTATATTTTAAAGGGGTCATATGATGCGATTTCAAGTTTTCCTTTCTCTTTGGAGTGTTACAAGCTGTTCGTGAATAGATAAGATCCCTGAAGTTGCAAAGACTAAAGTCTCAAAACCAGAGATATTCTTTATCAAAGTTAAGACTCTGCCACATCCCCCTAAAACGGCTTGTTCTAACACACCCCACATATCTAGGTCACTATGTGGGAATATTTGCATAATGCGCCCAAATGTGCACGCAAAGAAAGAAGGTGTGGTTTCAGTAACCGCAGTTAGTGTTGAAGCAGCCATGTCAGGGAGACACTGTGTGTTTCTAGGCGAAAGCAAAAGCACTTTATTTGGCCTTCCGAAAGTAGATGCATTTAGGAATCTTTAAGATCACTTACAACAGAACAGCAATGCATTTTATGGACGACCGTTTCATGAACCTAGGAGAGGAGGTAATTCTGACTTTGCTATGACAATCTGGCGCTTCTGAATCAGCGACTGTAAGTATGTTTTGTTACCAGTTTAAGTTGTAGCGAATCAGCTCATGGGGAAATATGAATAATTAACCATAACTAGTTATAATTAACTATTCATATTTTAGATCCGCTGTAGATATTTAGCTGACCTCTCAGGGTCAACTGTCTTGTCAATTCCAAGAACGTTAATTTCCTGCTATTGACTCTTCAAATGTGGAGTTTTGCGCATCGTGTGTGTGTGCGTGCGCGTGCACGTGTATGTGTGAGAGCGAGAGAGAGAGAGAGAGAGAGACAGCGTCACATCACAGTAGAGTCAGTTGTCTTAACCGCGGCTTGTGTACTGCATCATTACTCTGTCTGTTCCCCTTTCGGGCTTGAACTGATGGTAAAAATAATGACATTATTTACTGTCTTTACATTTATTTTGAAAGATGAAGCTCGCGATTATGGTAAGGGGCGTTACATTTCCGACAAGTGCTTGCGGTGTTCGGCCAATCACAATGCACTGGGTCAGCTGGCCAATCAGAGCAGACTGCGCTTGTCGGAAGGAGGGACTTTGTAGAAAACGAAGCGTTTGAGAGAGGCGGGGCATAGAGGACCTACAATAATGTACAGTATTTGAAAAATAATGTGTTTTTTGAACATTAAAGCATGTCAACATATTCTGTTACACCAAATACACAAAATAATGATCTTTAAAAAAGCATCATATGACCCCTTTAAGCAAAATGGCAGGTTTGATTGTAGATTTGAGAGCTCAGCAAAGGAAAATATTATAAGTAAATAATGACTTTGGTCTGTTTCTCATACAAAGCTATCAAATGACCTCAAGAGTCATTTAGATTACTTTTATGAAAATTTTGTGGTACTGTTTTTTTATTAAAAATTTTTTATTTAGGAGGTTCTCAGAGTCCCTTTCACTTTCATCATGTAAAAAAAGGCCTACACATTCTTTTCTGCTTCATATGGGTTTGGAACGACATGAGGGTGAATAAATTATTTTCATTTTCGAGTGAACTATTCCATCACCTAACTTTTAGGTTCATACATTTAAATAAATGCGGTGACAGTTTCAGACTCACATTCCTTGCCATTTTTCTACAACTGAAAAGGTCAACAGAGAATACCTCCTCATCCATAGCACAAGAGGTTATGGGCATCATAAACCCAAAGGCATACACAGATGCACACTCTGAAAATCCATTGTATATAATACACCCTCCAGACACTTTTGGCATGTATAAGACACACTAATCCAAATCTTGCATTCAATTTATCATGCGCACTGTTGGGACAAAGTAAGCAAATTAGGATGCAGCCAACAAGATCTCAGGTAATATTTAAACAGAGAAATATCTTATCCATCACCTGTCAGACTAGCTTGTGTGGAAGCACCACTGATGTTGCCAAATTGTAGCCATGGATTTTGTGTCAAATCTGTATGGGTTAAGTACTATACAAAATTCAAATGAATCATTTGAATTTTAAATGTAATTTCTCCACCCGCAAAATAAATAAAATGCATGTTTGGTAGTGATTTTTGTCCTACACCTCACCTCCCCCTTTATATTCTTGAATTATGTTATAAATTCATAAGAGATGCTTATTAACTGCACCATCCCCCAGCATGCTAATATTCGCGATAGCTTGGTTTGAGTTGGGTTGAAAAAAAAAAGAAAGAAAAACTTCCAACCTGTGAGGCAAGACAGTTTTACTGTACTGAAGCAATTTACTCCTTATTGCTGAAGGTGTGAGTAGGAGGGAAAAAAGAGACATCTGTGTCAGACTTGTTTGCTTTACATTTTCACCTGCTGTCCCTCTGAAATGCTAAGTGTTAGTCATAGTGTACAATGGGCTGGAAGACATCCTTTAAGACTGTGTATGCACTACTGTTCAAAAGTTTGGGGTTGGTAAGATTGATACAAGTTTTTAAGTAAGTAATCAAGTAAGTAAATAAATAAATAAACAAACAAAAATAATAATGTGAAATAGTATTACAAATGCAAAAAATTGTATTTATAATTTTAAAATGTAATTTATTCCTGTAATGACAAAACTGAATTTTCAGCAGCCATTACTCCAGCCTTCAGCGATACATGATCCTTCAGAAATCATTCTAATATTATTATTCTTATTATTATCAGTGTTGAAAACAGTTGTGCTGCTTAATATTTTTGTGGAAACCGTGATACATTATTCCAGGATTCTTAAAATGTATAAGTCTTTGCTGCCACTTTTTTAAAAATCTATTTAATGTATCCTTGTTGAATTACATTATTAATTTCTTAAACGATAATAATAATGATAAATCTCACTGACCCCTTACTGAACTTTTGTATGTGTGTGTTTTGGTGGCCTGTATGAATTTTACCTTACATAGTGTAATTTATTTTCATATGACTTTTAAGAAAAGTTAATCTAAGCGAACGGAATCAACATTATGATAAGAAAAGACAAATGTAAAATCTGTGATAAGCTCAAATACTGCAATATCACTTTTTAAACATTAAAGGAAATACAGGAGATCACTTCCCTTGATGGATAGCACCCTAACACACCACAAAATCTTGTCATAAATCATCTTTTGTAATCACATTTAATGTTATGTGCAGAATACTGTGTACACTTTTTAGCCACTAGCTGTTTTCCCCTCTTGGTGAATGAGAGTGCCACTCTTGCAAATTAGTAGGAAATATAATTTTCCCCATTTCTATAAATGCAATTACCCAACTTGACACTAGCTTTCATGTTACGGATAATAGTAAATTAGATTAATTTGTGTCCAGTCCAATATTTGTTGATGCTGCATACTGCAGGATGTCAGGACATATTAAAACGAGCAGTGTTTAATGAGCTCTTCGCAGTGGGAGTTCCTGCAAGGATCGAAGAATGGATCTTCTCTGAGTCTCAGATGTTCTGAAGGACATTTCTGTAGGTAGTATGCATACAGTATGTAACTACATAAATCATCGGATTTGTACAAAAAAAAAATAATAATAATAATTTTCAGTTTTTGAAATGGAAAAAATGTGTACCTACACATACTAGGGATGTGCCCAAAGCTGAATGCTTTATTTTGGAAAGGCATGGATGATGGGTTCAAAATGAATAACAAATTCTACTGAATAAAAGGATATTTTTAATAGAATACACAGTCACTCCTCACGTCTGCTGCATAACGACTCGATAATTTATGTAAATCTCTCATACCACTACACAATGAGTAATGAGTGTATGAAGTGAATGAGTGTAAACACTACTAATAAAATGAGAGCAAATCAAATAGCCACATTACTGTCTCTGGGCGTCTCTCAGAAATCAGAGCTTGCCAAGAGTGATATTTACTAAGATACTGAATCATGCACATTTTCTACTATTTGATATATTTAAATATTTTAAACTTTGCACAATATGATTGAATATACATACATAAAGAAAATGTATAATTAGCCTATAATACAAAATATTAAGTTTGTGAGTTATACAAGACATATTTGTTAAATGGGAAAGGAATTACATTTAAAATGGACTTCACACATAATTTGGCTAACTTCCTGTTTAAGCCCCACCCACTTCCGGTATTATCCGCATACAAATAATTTTGAGATTTTGAGATTGCTACAGATATAGATATTGGCTCCGCTGCACACCCTACTGTAGACAATACTTTTATTTTAACATTTTGACATTAAAAACAATAGCTTAATCATCCAGCAAGACCTATGATCGTGTTTTAAGTTCTGGTTATATAATGATGGTCATCATAGAAGTGGTACGGTCTAACTCACCGTTCACACGTCCAGGTTTCAAAGAGGGCAAGCAATTAAGTCTAGTTCTGCAGTGAGGTTATCATTCAGCCCATGACACTATAATGAAGAAGGCAACCTCAAGTCTCTCAGAAGCCACAGCCACAGAAGGTTTCTAGGCATAAAACAGGAGAAAACTACTAAAGTTATGATGTTAGTAGAAAAGAAAAAAAAAACACTAGTAACTTAAGACCAATTTTATTAGCTGGTTACACAGGGTAAAGTTTAGCAAAGTCTTGCTGTTGAAAAGTGATTAATAGATTAAGCACCGAAAAGCGAATCCCAAAGCCCTCTCATTATCTGAGAATTGTTGCAGACATGACAGAATCACAGGAACATCAGTGGGAACAACTTCAGTTATCTAATGTTAAGATTACAGCAATTTAGATCCAATCTCTCTGTGTGTTCCAGATCTTCACCCAGCAGAGGTTGATTAATATAAGAGCAGCTTCATGTCATTGTCTTCTCATTTCTTGAAGTATATGCTCTGAAGAAGCCACAAGGGCTGTGAATTTATAATGCATGGGTATTTTAGTAATGTTATTGTTTATTAGATGTAACAGGACAAATAATTTAACTTCACAGCAGTATATAATTGATAAACAAGTCAGGGTTCTTTTTGATGGCTTGTTCCTTTTTTTTTTAAATCAACAACCACTGACTCATTTCTGTCACGTTTATGGTCTGTTTTTGTTTTGTTTTCCCTCTGTTCCTGCCTCATGTTTCTGTTTGCCTTTATTTGGTTTCCTTCCAGTTCCTGTCCTGATTATGTTTATTTACCTCTGCTGTGTTCTATTAATTTTCCTTGATCGCCTGTTTCTTTTCTCCCTGATTGCGTTTCATGTGTTTATAAGACATGTGTTTCTAAGTTTGCCTTGTCCGGTATTGAACGTCGATGTTGTGTCTCCTATGTGTCGCTGCCTGCCTTGAGTTACCCCGGTTTGGATTAATAAAGACTGTTTACTTTGAGTTCAGCCCACGTCTCCTTGTTTTTCATTTCGCCATAGAAAGCAACTGTGACAATTTCAAAGCATTTATATTCTGACATTTTACTGGACTTTTCAAATGCCTCTTAGGTATGAATCACATTCACTGTGCTTTTAGATGAAAATGAACAGAAAGCCTTGGGTGCATCACTGAACACTTAAAAAAGCTTAAAAGAAAAGTTACTAATAATGCCAATTTAAAAAGTACTAACAATGCCAATGCACTTAAATAATGCCCTGTATTCAGATTTATGGCATCCTCTGCACTGCAATCCTGAAATATAGCTAACTCATCCATTAATTATATTGCATATAATTGTGCAAATAAGAGCATGTAGTGCTGATGTCCACACTATGGAAAATTAAAATGGTTATTAAAATTGTTGGTGTAGTAAGATTTATTTATTTTTTTTACCTGAACTGAACTGAAATCGAGGAAATGCCTTTAATTGTTTAAAGTGGCAAACAAAATATAAAAGATAGACAAAAATGTAGTGTATGCAAGTAGTTAAAATGTGTCCCTGAAAGAGTAATTGTTGTTTGTCTGACACTGGTAAATTCATCTATCCGCCCCCATCTCATCTGCTGATGAGCCGCACTTTACAGTCAAAGCACCTCATGATGTTGATTCATCCCTGTCCCAGTGTTAATTAGGGTCATTCTCAACAAGCTTTCTTTAAAATGACATCACATCAAAACACACACATGAGTTTGTGTGCATGTATGCATTCATATAATAATAAGCAAGTCTGGTGTGTTTGCATGTATTTCTAGGGAAATAGGCTTAATGCTGAATGCGAGAGTTTTTGAATTCATAGGATTTACAATCAATGTCATTTGCTTTTTGTTTTTCATTGCCCCCTAACAGAACAAAACATTCCAGTACTGCTACCATAAGTAAGTCACATGAATACAAACTAGATTCCATTTCAATTCATCATGCACTGTTGACATAAATGAATTGCTGCCCAAACATCCAGTGTATTCTTACGAGAATCAATGTTTCAAAAATGCCTCACAAATTAAATAACCTCATAAGTCAAATGAGTGTGTGTGTATATATATATATATATATATATATATATATATATACAAACCCAATTCCAAAAAGTTGGGACACTGTACAAATTGTGAGTAAAAAAGGAATGGAATAATTTACAAATCTCATAAAATTAAGCTTTAGCGTTAGTTCTGGCAGGTCACGTGAGTCAAGCTTGCATCAGCTGATTCTCAGCTGATCACATCTACCTATAGGAATACGACACCTATCGCGGCATTCCTATATAAGCTGTATATCCTTGGACCTGGCCCTCCGTCCCTCCCCCTGTTCCGTCTCCGCTCCACCGCCCACCGGGATCGTTTAGTGTTTGGAGCGTCTGGAGGCCGCTCCTTGGGGGGGGAGGGGGGGGTTGGTCTGTCACGAATTCGGTCCATGGACTTCCGTTTATTCACCACCAGAGGTCACCCTTTCCATTACATTGACTCTCGCACAACACAAACTGTGATTCTGTCTGCAGATCGGTGACCTACGCTAGCCCTAGGACTATTCTTGTGTTTTTGCCCACCATATACCTGTTTGCCATTGTTCGACCCTGTCTGTTATACCACATCTCTTTAATAAAAGCTTGCAGATGGATCCACACGACTCACGTCTCGTCAGCCCCGTTACAACTATAGCATTTGCTCAGATAAATTTCCTGACACATGACTTCCAGGCCCTTGGCTGAAATATCAGCCAAGAACTCACTCCAAACTTTTAAAGAAATAGTGATGGCCATGTCTCAGCCAGTGCTGCCAATTAGAGTGGCGTAAAGCAACTTGACATACAGAGATTGTCAATCCATCACAAGCAAGTCACCCTCAATGGGAACCATCCTCTAGAGAGGCAAGCAGCAATGAGTTGAGGAGGACCAAAAATATAAATAATAATCTTGCCAAACTAAGCTGTCTTTTGGTGAGTTGTGGTGAAAAGATTCTCAAGGTATCTGTGGTGCAGCCTTATCCAGATAACTGGCTAACATGTCTGAGATACTGTGAGCAAGGCAATTAGCTGCTGCTCTAGAGAATATCATTCTCCTCTAATGATTCTCTTTCTCTCCTTACCGTTACTACCTTACTCAAGGTTGTCTCACAGATTTTAATTCACCAATCATAATAAAAGAAAATATGGACCTTATGTATATTCCCAATCTCTGTGGAATGACAAATAATATTCTTTTACCAGTTACAGTAAATTTGAATTATATTAAACAAAAAAAAAAAGAAATGTGGCAGGAAAAAGAGCAAATATCCTGCCTTATATTTCCTGCAACTAAATATCATATGGAACAGTTTTTGCTAAACCAAAATGGACAACCAAGCTGCCCGTTAGTCCCCTTGGAATAGGAGCCACACTCTTTGTCCACTGTTTTCTCATTTTGTGTAACCAAAGATAAACAAGTCCATTGCAGGTGGACAAAACTGATGACAGTGGGCAATTTTGAGAAACAAGCAGTGCCAAAGTTTGGAATAGTGAGCTGCACCTGTCAGTGGTTGAGCTATAACAATGTGAAGCTGTTATTGTTGTTGGTAATGTTAAGTTCTGCCGGCAGTGCTCAAAAATAATAAACAATTGTGCTAACTTCACTTTACATTCAACACACACTGCCGTTCAAAACTTTGGGGTCTGAACAATTTTCAATTTTTTTTAAAGAGAAGTCTCTCATGCCCACCAAGGTTGCACTTATTTGATCAAAAATACAGTCAAAATTGTATTGCAAAATAACTGCTTTCCATTGTAATATATTTAATAACATAATTTATTTCTGTGATTGCAGATCAAGCTGTATCTTGCTTTAGAAATTCTGATACGCTGATTTGGTGCTCAATAAATATCTTTATATATATATATATATATATATAAATAAATCTTAATGAAAGTATTTCTTTCTTTCTTTCTTTCTTTCTTTCTTTCTTTCAATCAATCTTACTGACCCTAAACTTTTGGACAATAGTGTAATTGAATGAATGAATGAATGAATGAATGAATGAATGAATGAATGAATGATCGAATGAATGAATGAATGAATGAATGAATGAATGAATGAATGATCGATCGATCGATCTTAATGTTAAGGCTTTATTGCATTTGTCATTTAAAACATCTAAAATAATTTAAACTAGATACATTAACTTGAAACAAAAATGTAAGATTAATTAAAAAACATTTTGGCATTTCCTCTTTAAAACATACCTAACAGAAAATTGAGGTTTATGCTTATAACAAGAAAACATTATTTTGAAAATGTTGTTTGTCAAGAATTGTTTTTTATTAAGGATGAAAACAAGCCAAAAATACTTTTTTGTTGTTGTTTTTAGTGTAAAAGATTTACTTTCGAAGCCTGCATCAAAGGAAAGATGCTGCTGTTTTCTAGCAAAACACACCTGTAAAGCCAGATTACTTCGACATGGTTTGCAGTGCTCTCCAACCAGAATAAGTAAAATCTGCAATATTACATTGGCCACCTGTATATGAGCTACATAGTTTGGGTTTCATAACTCTTGCCTTTCAAGAAATTTCAGGGTAAAAATGTTCCCTCCACAAGTGACTCAGGAGAGGTTGAATAAGTAATCAGTCAGTGCCAGAAGGACTTGTGAATTCAGCATTAATGAGTTTGCAGCTTGACTGTGCTCACTCAAGAGCAGCCGTGCTCTGTGAAACAAAGAGCACCCTTATTCCTATGGAGCCGCACATGCCATTATACCAAAAAATGTCCTGCATGCTGAGAGTTGACTCACCTCTACGCATGGTAGTCAGTCTTCTGACAAACTAAACATAGTACATTTGTGCTATTTTTATGACTGTTGTCACAAACTAGAAATCCAAACAACTGCAGAGCTGCGTTTTCATGTGCAATTACAAAAAAGGTGCCAGTCCATAATTGTGCTTGAATGCATAATCAGTGTTTTTTGCTTGTCTACTTTCTGTGAGCATGAGTTAGACAGCCCTTGAGAAGATGATCTGTAGGGTAATGAGTTCAAAGGCAAAGTTTTCTCTTTTATTGTCACGAAATCCATGAATAAATTGTATGCTAGACCGCATTGTGTACTAACACATTCACGTTTGACGTGGCATATGTCTCCTTTCACCTCAAAGCACAAGTTTAAACATCAAAGTCCTTGTCTATTTTTGTTAAATAAACTTTCTTCTCCCGTTAGTTCTGTTTTTCTCCTCTCTGCTAGGTGACAGTATCTCCGAGAGAATGACTCAAGGAGGGGATCTGCACACATTTTTCAGTTTCTTAAGAATGCAGACATGAAAAATTCACTCTTTTATTATCAATGTTTTTGAGTAGTTTATATTATTTTATTTTACTTTTATTTTATTTTATTATTTTAGCCATTTTTTCTGCTCACATCTTCCAATAGTGGTCTTCACAAAAAATTTCAGGTGGAGGGACCTAAAAGCTAAAATTATTTGTTGATTTTATATTTATTCCAATTATTCCAATACAATTTTTATTAAAATATAAATAAATAATACACATTTAATAATTGCAGTGCATGTCTGCAGGCCTGATCACAACTTTTTAGTCCTCTTTTCTGGATGGCAAAATATTTAGAAGAAATATTTATAAGATCTGTTAATTAAACGTGTATAAATGGGATATTGTCATTGTACATTTGTGTTCATGTTTAATTGTGTCACGCTCAGATGCACACAAAACACTCACGAAGATGGTGAAGGTAAAATTATCTTTACTATACCACACAGAAGGTAAATCCACAAGAGGAAGACTTGGCACACATGAAAACAGACGAGATCTGACAAACACTAAGGGTGGATTCACACCTGTCTTGTTTGGTTAGATTGAATTGAACTCAAGTTTGTTTCCCCCCTTGGTGCGGATCTTTTGGGCAGGTGTGAATACAGCAATCGCACTCGGGTGAGGACCAAACAAACATCTCTTCAGCTGGGTCTCGGTATGCTTGAGAATTGATTTCCAATGAATGGATGACCTTAACATGCGTGTGGTTCGGTTTACAATTTCTGGTTCACTTGCAAAAAGGGCAGTGTGAAAGCGAACCACACCAAGCAAAAAACAAAGAAATCAACATTGTATTTGGTCCGGACCAGAGCAAGTGAACTAGCAAACTTTCCTGGTGTGAATACACCCTAACTGAACAGACAGGAACTTAAATACACAGGCAAATTAAGATAATAAACTAGACACAGGTGAACAGAATGAACTAATCAGACACAAGGGAAAACTAGGTCAAAACAGGAAAACAAGAGGAAAGACAGCAAACTAAAAGTCCTTGATCGTGACAAATTGGAGCTTAATCTACAGATCAAATAAAAACGTATAATAACCACTTCTGCAAAATTAGCATATTTCAATAAGTCTTTCAAAACTTTAAAATAACACCTCAAATGAGAACATTTGCCTCTGAAATCTAGTAAATTATGGGATGAGAGGAGACAGTGGGGACTTGCTTCAACTTTCAAAGTATAATTCATTTGTTGATATCGATTTCAAATTAAAATTGAAGCATGTAACAGATGTGTAGCAGTGGAACAAAAGATGGTCCTTTGCTCAACACTCATTATTTTATACTCCAATGATTTTGCCCTAATGACTTGATATTACTTTCATTTGTCTGCAGATTGGAGAAAATGTATTATGTTCAGTCTAACCTGGATATATTCTTCTCCAAGATAGTTGGCACTAGCAGAAGTTACAATATTTTTCAGTTTCTTAAGAATGCAGACATGAAAAATTCACTCTTTTATTATCAATGTTTTTGAGTAGTTTATATTATTTTATTTTACTTTTTTTATTTTATTTTATTATTTTAGCCATTTTTTCTGCTCACATCTTCCAATAGTGATCTTCACAAAAAATTTCAGGTGGAGGGACCTAAAAGCTAAAATTATTTGTTGATTTTATATTTATTCCAATTATTCCAATAAAATTTTTATTAAAATATAAATAAATAATACACATTTAATAATTGCAGTGCATGTCTGCAGGCCTGATCACAACTTTTTAGTCCTCTTTTCTGGATGGCAAAATATTTAGAAGAAATATTTATAAGATCTGTTCATTAAACGTGTATAAATGGGATATTGTCATTGTACATTTGTGTTCATGTTTAATTGTGTCACGCTCAGATGCACACAAAACACTCACGAAGATGGTGAAGGTAAAATTATCTTTACTATACCACACAGAAGGTAAATCCACAAGAGGAAGACTTGGCACACGTGAAAACAGACGAGATCCGACAAACACTAAGGGTGTATTCACACCTGTCTTGTTTGGTTAGATTGAATTGAACTCAAGTTTGTTTCCCCCCTTGGTGCGGATCTTTTGGGCAGGTGTGAATACAGCAATCGCACTCGGGTGAGGACCAAACAAACATCTCTTCAGCTGGGTCTCGGTATGCTTGAGAATTGATTTCCAATGAATGGATGACCTTAACATGCGTGTGGTTCGGTTTACAATTTCTGGTTCACTTGCAAAAAGGGCAGTGTGAAAGCGAACCACACCAAGCAAAAAACAAAGAAATCAACATTGTATTTGGTCCGGACCAGAGCAAGTGAACTAGCAAACTTTCCTGGTGTGAATACACCCTAACTGAACAGACAGGAACTTAAATACACAGGCAAATTAAGATAATAAACTAGACACAGGTGAACAGAATGAACTAATCAGACACAAGGGAAAACTAGGTCAAAACAGGAAAACAAGAGGAAAGACAGCAAACTAAAAGTCCTTGATCGTGACAAATTGGAGCTTAATCTACAGATCAAATAAAAACGTATAATAACCACTTCTGCAAAATTGTCATTGTACATTTGTGTTCATGTTTAATTGTGTCACGCTCAGATGCACACAAAACACTCACGAAGATGGTGAAGGTAAAATTATCTTTACTATACCACACAGAAGGTAAATCCACAAGAGGAAGACTTGGCACACATGAAAACAGACGAGATCTGACAAACACTAAGGGTGGATTCACACCTGTCTTGTTTGGTTAGATTGAATTGAACTCAAGTTTGTTTCCCCCCTTGGTGCGGATCTTTTGGGCAGGTGTGAATACAGCAATCGCACTCGGGTGAGGACCAAACAAACATCTCTTCAGCTGGGTCTCGGTATGCTTGAGAATTGATTTCCAATGAATGGATGACCTTAACATGCGTGTGGTTCGGTTTACAATTTCTGGTTCACTTGCAAAAAGGGCAGTGTGAAAGCGAACCACACCAAGCAAAAAACAAAGAAATCAACATTGTATTTGGTCCGGACCAGAGCAAGTGAACTAGCAAACTTTCCTGGTGTGAATACACCCTAACTGAACAGACAGGAACTTAAATACACAGGCAAATTAAGATAATAAACTAGACACAGGTGAACAGAATGAACTAATCAGACACAAGGGAAAACTAGGTCAAAACAGGAAAACAAGAGGAAAGACAGCAAACTAAAAGTCCTTGATCGTGACAAATTGGAGCTTAATCTACAGATCAAATAAAAACGTATAATAACCACTTCTGCAAAATTAGCATATTTCAATAAGTCTTTCAAAACTTTAAAATAACACCTCAAATGAGAACATTTGCCTCTGAAATCTAGTAAATTATGGGATGAGAGGAGACAGTGGGGACTTGCTTCAACTTTCAAAGTATAATTCATTTGTTGATATCGATTTCAAATTAAAATTGAAGCATGTAACAGATGTGTAGCAGTGGAACAAAAGATGGTCCTTTGCTCAACACTCATTATTTTATACTCCAATGATTTTGCCCTAATGACTTGATATTACTTTCATTTGTCTGCAGATTGGAGAAAATGTATTATGTTCAGTCTAACCTGGATATATTCTTCTCCAAGATAGTTGGCACTAGCAGAAGTTACAATATTTGAAGAACAATGGCAGAAGTTACAATATTGAAGGCAGGCACACAATGGGCATAATGTAGAAAGATTATATAATTTAAAAGATAAAGCATGAAAAGCCATCTTTATTTATAGCATTCACTATCTTCCATTTACAGCGTGAGCAAATTCTGACCTCCACCTTTCATACATTTCTCATAGAATTAAGCATTAGTGGCATACAGACTCCCATGAAATTATATTTCAGATATTCCAGTTCAAAGCCCAGCTGATTGATGCAGTCAGTGGGAGCTAATTAACACAAGCCAACGATCCAAAATATGTTCATCCTTTTCATCCCGGAAGAGTTTGCTTCCCCAGTGAGACAGAAGCCTTGGCAAGGACTTGGGTCTCAGTGGAGGATGAAAGTTAAGGGTACGAACTGAAAGGTGGGGAGCCTTCCTGCCCTCTTCTCCTATCTTCAGTAGCATAGCCAGAAAGCTTTGATTGAGATTTGTTGATTTTTTTCCCCCTTTAAGAGCAACAAAGGCCGGGGGGTTCTACCATCATAGCATGACTTAGACTTTTTGTGGACATTGATAATGATGATCATATGAGCCAGACATACCCAGTGTGCACACCGAGCTCAGTCTTCATCATCATGCCTTGTCAGAATACTGTAGGTCTTTTCATATCTCTGCAGAAATGAAATGCATGCGAATTTCAGGTGCATGACTAATGATCATTTGGTTGTGCAGAAGTGTTTCTTTAAAGTGTTTTTTTTTCTCAATAACATTTTAATTAGTGTTCCTTTACATCATCACATTTCTAACACACATAAATATTCTACATATAACATTTAAAGCAAATATTTAGAATGAAATGCAGTGATTTATTAATGAGAATATGCTCTGTATTTCATCTTATCATAATGAAAAGAAGAAAGTCTTACTAGATAAAAAATGTATCTGAAAAAAAAGTATTCTCTTTATTAATGCATTTAACGCACTGATCTGACATTGACTGTCTTTGTTGGGGATGTAGTATGTGACTTCTAATGGCATGGCTTATGAATGAATCCTTCCATGATCAAAAGATATTTCTGAAAAGTTCTGGAAAATGGTTGTCAACACTAATGAGGCTGGAAAGAGTTACAAAACAATTGCTACTAAAAAGACTAAGACGAAGACATTCATTAATCTTCAGTCAAAAGCATGGGCATCGGAAGCAAAAAGAAAAAAAAAGTGGTTGGCTCCAGAAAAATTTTACTGGAGAAGATGCCATTTCCTGTATTCTGGTGCCTAGCCTAGCAAAAACATCAGGTAACTGTTAGCGTAATAACAACATAGTGTAAGTGTAACTGTAATTCAATGCTGCAACAAAGACCACATGATGCTTTTAAAAGCAACAGGCAAACAGATTGTTTACCTTGCTGTGTTGTGGTAGTGCAGCAAGTGCGAGTAGTGAAAAACACAGAATGTTTAATATATATGGATTCTGAATGAGCCAAGTGGAATAGATTTTAGGAAGCAGCAGTGTGGAAGTCAAGGCTGTAGCTAAAACATGGAATGGAGTTTAATTTATTAGGACATTCCTCAAATGGCTGTAAAATTGAGTGGTTGCAATATCATTGGTCTTAAAAAGGTTTAAGACCAATGGTTCATGCAATGGTTCTGACACCCATGGTCAAAAGTACATGACCATTCCTACTCAGATTAGCTTCCAGCAAAAAAATTAATAAAAAATCAGTACAAGGACGAGTTATGCTTTAAGAGGATTACAGACATTTCATGAAAAACAATAGCACTCTATCCACAAACATTATTTGAAACATTACATTTCAAGTCCATTCAGGCCTCATTGACTAATAATGTCATTCAATTTGCCTTTTCATGTGCACAGAAAAACGTTCTAAGGTAAAACATCTGTAGAAATCCTGAGTTCGCACGTCAATTTGTAACTTACCCTTATTCTAATATCGACAAATTCTAAAAGAGGGAGTGCAAGTGCCCTGAGCTACTAATTTGCATAAAACACACCCAAACCATGCCCATATTAGGGTTTCTGCACTCACTCTCTCACAAGAGAGCATGTGCAGCGTGATTTTCAAGTTGAGCAAAGTGTGCCATTCTCAGAAACTCTTAAAACACAATAAACAGCGTATACTCAACGTAAATTTTCGGACCTCGGATTGGCCAAGCTACGAATATGCCATTTTACATTTTACAACATTATTTGCACAACATTATTCCTTACACGCACACACACACACACACACACACACAATATGGCCTAAAATAAAAAACTAAAAATGTCACTGGGTGTCACGAGATCACCTGCTTCACCAGCCAAACCAACCTTCTACACCCGTTCACAATCAACTAGTTATTAATCACGGACACCTGCATCCACTTACCACACCATTCAAAAACACGCACCTCAGTCACTCATCGGCTGGTCTCAAGATTGCGAGCTTGTCAGCGCGGAACCTTTGCCTACCTGTCTGCCTGTCAATCCGGGAATCCTCTGCTATTTGTGAAAGGACCAGACCATTTAAATTCAGATAAGACTGCCTCTGCTTTTGTAGCACACCTCCGTTCAATTCTCCTATGTTGGAAGCCCTTCCTCAGTTACCTTAATAAAATTATCTGTTTGCTTGACTCTGCTTGTTCGCCTCCTTGACCAGATGACTAGCCCTTTTTACAGTAATATTCAACAAAGACTCTCATGGTTCCTCGGAGCACAGCCTCCCCTGAGCCTCTCTCGCCGACCGTCACCACCGCACCATCAGCCTGTCCCATGGCCCGGCCAGCGAGCTTCTCTGGAGAGGCAGCCTCCTGCAGCGGATTTTTGCTACAATGTTCCCTTTACTTCAAGTTACAATCCCACCTGTTTATGACAGAACGGGCGAAGGTGGTGTTCATCATCTCGTTACTGTCCGGAAGAGCCTTGCAGTGGGCTGAAGCCTTGTGGAACTCGCAGAGCCCTTGGATTCACTCGCTGGATCGCTTCGTTAAACACTTCCGGGAGGTATTCAGCCAGTCAACCACGGAGATTACGGTACATGACGAGCTTTTCCAACTACGGCAAGCGGATCTCAGGAGCGCCTACAACCTCATCCGCATCCGCAGGGGTGATGAATGGAAGACTGCCTTTGTAATGCCCACCGGGCACTATGAGTACCGGGTGATGCCCTATGGCCTTTTCAATTCACCTTCCATCTTCCAAAACTTTATGAATGAGATCTTCAGAGACATGCTCAACCGGTTTGTCCTCATCTACAGCAATGATATACTAATATACTCACCCAATCTAGAAGAACATCATCTGTATTTAAAAGCTGAGAAATGTGAATTCCACAAATCCATCATCCAGTTCCTGGGCTACATCGTCACCCCTACAGGAGTACAGATGGACCAGAGGAAGGTGGAGGCGGTTCGGAATTGGCCACAACCCACTACCATTAAGGAGATGCAGAGGTTCCTGGGGTTCTCCAATTTCTATCGCCGCTTTATCGCTTTCTCCATCTCAAAACCGCCTTCTGTACGGCCCCGGCTCTTTCACACCCAAACCCCAATCTCCGCTTTGTGGTCGAGGTGGACATGGTGACCCTGGGAGTGGGCGCCGTTCTGTCCCAATCGAAGGGTGAACCTCCCATACTCCATCCCTGCGCGTACTTCTCACGGAAACTATCCCCGGCGGAGCAGAACTACGACGTGGGGAATCGGGACTTGCTGGCTATCAATCTCGCCTTGGAAGAGTAGCGGCATTGGTTGGAGGGTGCCAAACAGCCATTTCAGGTGATTACAGACCACAAGATCTTGCAGTATCTCCGAGAAGCCAAGCGTCATAATCCAAGACAGGCCCGCTGGGCGCTATTCTTTACTCGTTTCCACTTTGAGGTCACTTACCGTCCGGGGAGTAAGAACGTCAAAGCGGACGCACTCTCCCGCCTACACCAGCCTGCTCCAACCCCAGAAGAACCAGAGCCCATCCTGCCACCCTCAGTCTTCATGGCTCCCATTTGGTGGGCACTCGATGACCAAATCCATGCCGCCACTCTCACTGAACCTGCTCCTCCGGGATCCGGGCACCCAGGTAGCCACCGAACCCTCTCGCTCCTCCAGAACCGTTACTGGTGGCCCAACATGACCCAAGATGTCGCCAGCTACGTCAAGGGATGTCCGGTCTGTGCCGTCTCCACCACGCCATGTCGTCTGCCGGAGGGTAAACTGGTCCCATTACCCATCCCTCACCGTCCCTGGTCCCACCTGGGGGTGGACTTTGCCACCAACCTCCCTCCCTCAAATGGATTCACGACCATCCTAGTAGCCGTAGAACGGTTCTCCAAATCCTGCAAATTAATCCCACTACGAGGATTACCTACCGCCCTGGAAACAACCGAAGCCATCTTCCAACACGTATTCAGGAACTTCGGTCTTCCAGAAGACATAGTTTCCGACAGGGTCTGGCGAGGGTTTTTCTGCCTCCTGAGAGTATCGGTCAGCTTATCCTCTGGATACCACCTGCAGACCAACGGCCAGACCGAACGTAAGATCTAGGAAATTGGACGATATCTTCGGGCCTACTGTCATGAACATCAGGACAGCTGGAGCCAGTATCTACCCTGGGCAGAATATGCCCAGAATTCCATGCGCCAGGAAGCCACCGGACTAACTCCATTTAAATGTGTCCTTGGATTCCCACACCATTCAAAAACACACACACCTCAGTCACTCGTCGGCTGGTCTCAAGGTTGCAAGCTTGTCAGCGCGGAGCCCTTGCCTACCTGTCGATCCGGGAATCCTCTGCTATCTGTGAAAGGACCAGACCATTTAAATTCAGATAAGACTGTAGTGTCTGGACCACCCAAACACACAATATATATTTTGTTAGTTTCCCTTAACCAGGAAATTAACGTTCTTAGAATTGACAAGACAGCTGACCCTGAGAGGTCAGCTAAATATCTACAGCGGATCTAAAATATGAATAGTTAATTATAACTAGTTATGGTTAGTTATTCATATTTCACATGAGCTGATTCGTTACAAGACTGCTTCCTCTGCTAGCACACCTCAGTTCGATTCTCCTATGCTGGAAGCCCTTGAAATTTTGAAAGGGAACAATTCATTCTGAGCTGAAGCTTAGAATTAATTGTCAGTTGAAGCCAGAATGTGGGTCAAAGTTAGGAAATGACTCTAAACAGACAAGTAATTCTACAATGGAGAAGCTGAAGAAGCAGATGGATTTTCACATTTTGGAAAAGCAGAGTCCAGACCTAAACACATCTGAAATGCTGTGCCATGACCTGAAGTGAGAAGTTGATACAAGACAGTCCAAAAATATCTATGACCTGAAACAGTTTTAGAAAGAACAGAAACAGGAACAGGAACATCTGGTTGGAATCATGCCGGTGTCTCCAGAAGGTGCCACATGTTTGAAGTTCATATGCCTTTTAGAGCCAGTTTTGAATCAATAGCTTTCTTCCAAAACCTAGTGAGCTGTCTTGTTGCATATTGCTTACAAAAGCAGCTGCATTCTTAGGCAGCATCCTAACTGCCATGAAACCTTTTAAATGTCAGATTTGGAATGTGTTTCATAGGCAGCAACTCTGCACAGCACACAAATATTTATTCCAATAGAGCTTGATGCATGTTGCCAAGTTAACTGCACTAAAAAAAAAGGTGTAGAAACAGTTCCCACTCTAAATTTGCTAATAAAGTTTACAAATAATTACAAAGAAATGCCAAGTAACGCATTTAATTAAATGGGAAGTTTTGAAGTAAAAGACTGAAATAGTATGTTCTTGTATAATGCGCTCCAATAATCTTAGTTTTATTTACAACTTTGAAGAAAAAAAAAATAACACACAGATATTGGATAAAATGTCTTTTTAATGACGCATACACTGTCAGTATTGAATGAAATCTACTTTTATTTATACAACATAACATTTCTCTCTCCTCGTCCATCATCTTAAATGTAGACAAATAATTGGAAGAATCTTGTTCATTTGTTGTATAGTGTTACTTATATTTTTGTGAAATAATAGATTGGTGAGGTTTCACCAGAATCAACTGGGAGTTGTGGTAATGTCAATCAATCAATCAATCAATCAATCAATCAATGATGATTTCCACTCACTCGCTATTGCACATCCAAACAAGGTGCAATTTTATTTACAGTGCACAAAATGGGAAAGTCCAACGTAAGGGATATACAGTTGTGTCCAAACATCCAAAGTATCGAACAAGAGGTAACAGATTGGGTGTGTGCAAAATTCCAATATGGTTATATTTTTCTTATTTTTCATATTCAATTATATGTATTATTCATTATGAGTTTTTCCTTATGATTTCTTTATTGATACTCTTTATTATATTCAAATTACTGTCTCTTGTTACTATTATTAATTTATAATTTTTTGCGATTTTCATTTATGATCAAATCAGTAATATGTTATGTAATATGTTTTCCTTGGTTTGACATATCAAAAGTACATCTTGTTATTATCAGTAGATGTTTTGATAAGATGTTGAAAACGTATGTTCTTCAAAAATATTTTGTCTATGCAAAGGATGTTTTGCTAAATTTGTAATTTCGTTCCTCGTGATACTAGGTGTTCTTTTCCAAGAGTTAGTATTTGCAATATGCTGTTTGAAGATTGATTAACTGCCAGGGAAGGATGTAAATTGACAACCCATGTATCTGTTTTCATCTGACTTCTACCTACTGCAGTTCACAGGTAATGTAAACGTGACCTGAGTAATGTAATGTAAACGTGCTGCTGAGAAACCCGGAAATGTGAAAAAGGACCATTGCTCAGTTTGGCAGACGCAGTTCTACAAGACCGCAGAATGGCTACCGCCATTGCTAACAAAACAACCACAGAACAAAAATAAAACAAACAACTGAAAGTGTATAAAAGTGCGTGTGTGTTCTGTTCGGAGTTAAGTTTATTGCAGGAAGGCAATGGCAGTGTTTGTAATGTCCATGCACTCTCAGAGTTTCATGTGCACCCGATCCTCCGAGGATGAAGCGGTGAAGAAATGAATAGTGAATGTGAGTAAGAAAAAACAGTGCTGCTTATCCTCTAGGGACAGACTCCTCTGTTACAATTTTCATGTTGCTTGATTATCTAAGATATTAGTTGTGCAGACTGTAATCATTTTAGTGCATTTTTCATAATTTTGTAAGATGTGTTTAGTGATGGGCAAATGCATCCTGCATTTCGGTTTACCACAAGCACTGCTTGATTCTTCAGCTTCATTTAATTTTGTCATTATTATTGTTTAAAATTCAGCTTTGCACAGCTTACCATGATGATGGTCATCTCAGGTTTAAAGTCAAATTAATATATGCAAAGACAATTATATGTCACCAATATAGAAATGGTTAAATATCTTGACAAATTCTGGAAGAAGAGAATCTCATGCCTCAATCCTGATGATGAAGATGATTGCGTAATCTTGGCAAGTATGTCTCTTTGGCCGCCGCAGTGAGACATCACTGTCTGCTTTTCACAGAATCAGTGTCAGAGGCACCTCTCCATTCCAGCCAGTGCCAACCAAATAACTTTAAAGCAGGCTATTCCCTGATAACAGATGACAGCTCAGAATTGGCAGCCTCGTAGAGGAAAATCAAAGAGCCAACCTTCTCAGACAGCATTTTAGTTTTTATCCCCCCAACAGTTCACTTATGCTGTTTTAGTATTTTGTCTTTAATCTGCATGGAATCAAGGTCAGTATGTTCCCATCACATTTCCCTGCAATTCAAAACACCTATTCACATGAGTTTAGCTCCACTGTCAAGGTTAGACGATTTCCCGTCAGAGTGTATTTTAAATTCAAATCTTTGTTTGTTTTACTTCTGCTT
>NW_015505226.1:3300639-3333696 GCF_001515645.1 Sinocyclocheilus grahami
TTTCTACAAAATCAATTTTTTTGTGTAGTAAAATAAGCACTTGTTTAAGTCTGAGCAATAACAGTTCTCTTTAAAAGCTACTCCGACCAAATTGTTTGGTTATAAAAGAAATATTGGCCTCTTGTAAACACATGCCGGTTACATGCAGATATTTCTGCCCATATTGAATATGCTCTGTGTGATATCTGAAGGATGATTCTCAAAAACATATGTGATTTCAAACTCACGCGTGTGATTGATTATGCCTCAGATAAATCAATATTGTGCAGTCCACAGTAAGAGAAAATGTGGACATTTTTCAGCTTTATTATGTAGCCACAGGTACCGACATATAACCAGACATACTGGAGAAACTGTTTTTATGTACTACAAAGTCAGCACAAAATATTGCACATGCCGCTGATGTGTGCAACGACATGAAGAACAAATTCATCTTGAGAATACATCAGCACATCTCTGATGAATTCCGTAGATGATTACAAGAATGTTCAACATAGACTATTACCATACAGCTTGCATCTATCTCACATCAGGAAAAGCATGTAAAAGAAAAAACGGAGGGAGAAAATCAAACCAGGTCTTTTAAAACAGTTTAAATGTTGTTTGTGAGTTATTGAATGATTGATGACTGTGTGTGTCTCTTGTTCTCCAATACAATTTAGGAGATATGGCATGCAAAGTCAAGTCAATTAAATGATTTGGTTTAGGGGTCAGTCAGACTGGTAGGATTCCTAAAATATCTCTGTATCCTTATATGATCTTTTCTTAAAACTCGCACTGATAAAGGCACTGACCAATAAAGACACGCTGCTATCTCTCCTTTCAATTACCCTGATCATTTGATGAGGTGCAAAGAGAGTCTTGATAAGAGTTGTTTTATTTTCTTAATAAAATATTACTTGTGTAGTTTGTTCTTAGATTGATTATAAGAAGTGGATATTGCAGCTATACCATACGATAGGCTGTAAAATAGAATTAGATAATAGATACTGCCACAAAAAATACAATTAAGCAATAGTTCAGAGTTAATCAATTTCTTAAGATAAATAACAAGAAGTTTGTAAGGATGTTCCTAAGTACTGTTCTTATATAAAGTGCTTTGTGAATCCAGTCCCTGATTATATGGCAGTTCTTACAGAAGAGTTGCTGATCAACTCAATTGAGCACACAAACTATTTCCATCACAATTTAGACAGGAGTTCAGCACTCAGTGTCACATTTTTTATGATCTGTGATAAGAAAATTGCAGTTAAGAAGATTTTATTCTTAAGCATGTTTTGTGAATTTGCCCCAGAATATTAGCAGGGCTGTGTATTTCATGGTTAAACTAATCAAAAGTTGAGTGAATGAGCAATGACTTGCTAAAAGGTAACTGGTTTCATTCCTGAATGAATCAGTGTTTTTGAACAAATCAGTTGAATGAATGAGTTAACAACTCACAGACAATCACTTGTTGCTACCTACTGGCCTTACAATCTAAAATGCAGATTGAGTCAGTGAAAAGTAATACACAGACCACCATTCATACACAGACTGACAGTGAAAAGTCCAGTGCTGTTGGACTAAATATCAGAACGCTCAGCCAATTAAACTAGATGATCCAACTCTTTAAAACTGTGCACCATCAGGGCCACTTATACCCCAGGTTTCACAGACAAGGCTTAAGCTATGTCAGTGTCATTGTTCTGTGTCAAGATGCACACCTGTAATGTTTTCTTCTAAGGCATTTTTGTGAAAGTTGCTTAAATATCTTAATTTAACTAAGGCCTAGTCCTGGCTACAAGCTAAACCCTGTTTGTGAAACCGGGCCATAGAGCTTACAAGCCACAAAAGCTTAACTGTTCTTTGTAAATTTCATTTGTCTGAATGACACATTTCTAAGGTATTCAATTCTGATGTATATAAGCTGCAAGTGTTATTAAAATAAGAGTGCTTGGTTTTTAGAGACAGACTAATGACTATGCACACGAATCATTCATTAGTGAAGGGATCTTTAAAGGTGAATCACGCTGTGTGATCACATTTTTTGCTTGAGACCAATGATCTCAGTTGCATTGTCCCTGTTGTTGCAGAGTCTGACAGGTTGCATCTGACTAAGAAGTACAAATGCTAAAATAAAATAAAAGAATATAAAGTGCTTTTACTCACTAGATCATCTATCACAGTTATAACTTTAAAAAGATGACTCCAATTCCATTCCCACAATCAACAGCCAAAGTTGTGGCTTTAATTTCACTCCTCATTAAAAGCATCAAGCCTAAATCAGTGTCCTCACATGCCAGGATGCTGGAATTAATCACACACACATACAAAAAAAAAAAAAAAAACTGAATAAAACTAAATTTGCAAAGCAGCCAGAGAGGTTAACACAGCCTGCCCCATTGACACAAAGGCACTGACATCAAAATAAACATATCTAGCGCAGAATATTCCCTCTTTGGCAGACCAAGTATTCATAAGGCTGAGCATCTGGGTCTGTGTTAATTAACTTGGCATTATCCACGTTCATTTTGTTTAGCACTAGGCTCATGGGTTTGTTTTAGAACTGTTCATTTAGGCCTGAGAAACATGGGGATGCCCATGCCTGATTTGAGGAGAATGCAGTCAGTCCTCCCAAGTGGCTTAGGCTCTCCAGGAATTTCGCAGTAATTTAACAGTGCTGTCAATCATGGTTTGCTCAACGTCCCTCCATGTCTCTGCAGTAACAGGAAAAGAGAATAACAGAGATGGGGAAAAGGAAACAATGGTCATTGCTCACATTTTCTAATAGCAGAACAGGTGTCTGCCTCCTAATGCCAACAAATTACTAATGAATTGGATGGAATGCAATTGTATCCTGATGTGGTATTTTAAACACCAACATATTTGGAAAACTCCTGTAGAGTGCTTATGTTGATTATGAAAACATGTCTGGAATATATGTTTCTATATTACAATTCCCAAACAAAGATATGTATTTTAAAAATTACAAGATTAAATAATTGATATGGAGATGTAAAGGCCAGTTGTTTAGCAACAAACAACGAATCATACACTGAACTGTGCTTGCCTCATTAATATTAATGTGCTTTATATAGTGACAGAAACTTTCACACACAATATTTGGTTTCAGCACTTCAGGGGGAAAGAAAAATATTTAAAAAAGTGACGGAAATTAGTTAATTGAAGTTTAGAAGAGACTTATGAACCCAATCTAGATTGTGATTTCATATGAATTTGTAACTGTTACTGGGAAGTAAGCTTACAGCATGAAACTATATAGATATATTTTTTAGATTGATAGGAATTCATAAGACCAAAATGTAAAATGTACAAATTGTCATGAAATTGAGTTGCAACTGACTTATGTTTAAAGTCCGAAAAGAAAAGTCTATTCAGGATAAACTGCATCAGGAATATTAGCCCAACTGATGACAGGACATTAACCCCAGTTAAAGACTGAACCGTTTTACCATGAATATGTGACGGGTAGAGGAAATAATTCTGCTGTATGGGTAAAAAAAAAAAAAAAAAAAGAGAAAATAATGTTACCCCACCACTTATTTTTTATTATTACTATTTTGTTTTTAACAGAAACTAAGAGTTAACAAAATATGTCATGTATTTCACCACCACACCTGTAGAGGGGGGTGTGGCGCTTTAGTGGGTTATCTAGGAGATCGACAGCCTGAGTTCCGGGTCATATTAAAACTGCACTCAGGTGTCCGTCTTCTTATCACTCACAGGTATGGGTAATAACTCTTTTAAAGTGGTTTGTGTTAACCATCCATTTATCATTACTATGAAGAAATGTTTGGAAAGGATGTTGGAAATAGAATGAGATTTAGGTTGGAGAAAATGGTAAACGTTATCTGCTAACTCGTGGTTAGCACAATTAGCAAAGATTAACCAAAGGGATATAAAGAGAATGTGTATTGATGCATGTATGTGTGTTGAGCTAAATCTCAGAAATGGGTCTTAAAGAACTACACTTCCCAGAGTGCACCAGCAGCAGCAAACTGGCTGCTTATCACAGGATCAGTCATTGTCACTGATTAAGAGCACCTGTAAAACATGGAGGTTCTCATTCATTCAGAAAGGAAACTTCAGAGAGAAGACGCTCCAAGTTCACTAATAGGTTCAGTCCAAAGACGGCTGTCTCAACTGAAAATATCTTGCTCTGACATATCTTAAAATATGTCAGTGTCATTGTTCTGTGTCAAGATGCACACCTGTAATGTTTTCTTCTAAGGCATTTTTGTGAAAGTTGCTTAAATATCTTAATTTAACTAAGGCCTAGTCCTGGCTACAAGCTAAACCCTGTTTGTGAAACCGGGCCATAGAGCTTACAAGCCACAAAAGCTTAACTGTTCTTTGTAAATTTCATTTGTCTGAATGACACATTTCTAAGGTATTCAATTCTGATGTATATAAGCTGCAAGTGTTATTAAAATAAGAGTGCTTGGTTTTTAGAGACAGACTAATGACTATGCACACGAATCATTCATTAGTGAAGGGATCTTTAAAGGTGAATCACGCTGTGTGATCACATTTTTTGCTTGAGACCAATGATCTCAGTTGCATTGTCCCTGTTGTTGCAGAGTCTGACAGGTTGCATCTGACTAAGAAGTACAAATGCTATAATAAAATGAAAGAATATAAAGTGCTTTTCCTCACTAGATCATCTATCACAGTTATAACTTTAAAAAGATGACTCCAATTCCATTCCCACAATCAACAGCCAAAGTTGTGGCTTTAATTTCACTCCTCATTAAAAGCATCAAGCCTAAATCAGTGTCCTCACATGCCAGGATGCTGGAATTAATCACACACACATACAAAAAAAAAAAAAAAAACTGAATAAAACTAAATTTGCAAAGCAGCCAGAGAGGCTAACACAGCCTGCCCCATTGACACAAAGGCACTGACATCAAAATAAACATATCTAGCGCAGAATATTCCCTCTTTGGCAGACCAAGTATTCATAAGGCTGAGCATCTGGGTCTGTGTTAATTAACTTGGCATTATCCACGTTCATTTTGTTTAGCACTAGGCTCATGGGTTTGTTTTAGAACTGTTCATTTAGGCCTGAGAAACATGGGGATGCCCATGCCTGATTTGAGGAGAATGCAGTCAGTCCTCCCAAGTGGCTTAGGCTCTCCAGGAATTTCGCAGTAATTTAACAGTGCTGTCAATCATGGTTTCCTCAACGTCCCTCCATGTCTCTGCAGTAACAGGAAAAGAGAATAACAGAGATGGGGAAAAGGAAACAATGGTCATTGCTCACATTTTCTAATAGCAGAACAGGTGTCTGCCTCCTAATGCCAACAAATTACTAATGAATTGGATGGAATGCAATTGTATCCTGATGTGGTATTTTAAACACCAACATATTTGGAAAACTCCTGTAGAGTGCTTATGTTGATTATGAAAACATGTCTGGAATATATGTTTCTATATTACAATTCCCAAACAAAGATATGTATTTTAAAAATTACAAGATTAAATAATTGATATGGAGATGTAAAGGCCAGTTGTTTAGCAACAAACAACGAATCATACACTGAACTGTGCTTGCCTCATTAATATTAATGTGCTTTATATAGTGACAGAAACTTTCACACACAATATTTGGTTTCAGCACTTCAGGGGGAAAGAAAAATATTTAAAAAAGTGACGGAAATTAGTTAATTGAAGTTTAGAAGAGACTTATGAACCCAATCTAGATTGTGATTTCATATGAATTTGTAACTGTTACTGGGAAGTAAGCTTACAGCATGAAACTATATAGATATATTTTTTAGATTGATAGGAATTCATAAGACCAAAATGTAAAATGTACAAATTGTCATGAAATTGAGTTGCAACTGACTTATGTTTAAAGTCCGAAAAGAAAAGTCTATTCAGGATAAACTGCATCAGGAATATTAGCCCAACTGATGACAGGACATTAACCCCAGTTAAAGACTGAACCGTTTTACCATGAATTTGTGACGGGCAGAGGAAATAATTCTGCTGTATGGGTAAAAAAAAAAAAAAAAAGAAAAGAGAAAATAATGTTACCCCACCACTTATTTTTTATTATTACTATTTTGTTTTTAACAGAAACTAAGAGTTAACAAAATATGTCATGTATTTCACCACCACACCTGTAGAGGGGGGTGTGGCGCTTTAGTGGGTTATCTAGGAGATCGACAGCCTGAGTTCCGGGTCATATTAAAACTGCACTCAGGTGTCCGTCTTCTTATCACTCACAGGTATGGGTAATAACTCTTTTAAAGTGGTTTGTGTTAACCATCCATTTATCATTACTATGAAGAAATGTTTGGAAAGGATGTTGGAAATAGAATGAGATTTAGGTTGGAGAAAATGGTAAACGTTATCTGCTAACTCGTGGTTAGCACAATTAGCAAAGATTAACCAAAGGGATATAAAGAGAATGTGTCTTGATGCATGTATGTGGAAATCTGTAAGACATTGGATTGTTTCCTAAACACATTTATGTCTATCAATCGTTCTGATTATAAGTATTTCCATCTGTTGTGAATGTTAATCAAATCTAGTGTGTATTTTAGTAGCTATGCTATTAGTAAATGCATGTGAAGACATAATATTGTTACATGGGATATTAGCACGTTTGAGATTATTCAATGAACTACAAGGAAATTGAGTTCATTGTATATTATATGTATTTCTCCATAGAGATATGGGAAAGTGACATTGTTTCAACCATAGTGATTGGTATCATTGTTGCATTTATACAAGTCAGTATTACATATGGAGAAGAAATGTATTTGAGTAAATGCAGTATTACTTCAATATCTCAATATTACCAATACTATGTTATACAGAGGTATTTTCAACTGCATTGGTTTCTTTTGTTCATGCAGTTAGGCCTATGTTCATATGGGAAATCTAATTACATTGTCTTGAATTTATTCATATGAGTATTGTTTGAAGTGACAGTTGAATGTTATTTTATTGAGACTTTTGGTTTGATTTTAGACAATGTATGATGTGTCCACATTGCAACAGGGATTATCTGTCACATTAAAACTGCACTCGAGCAAGGCAGTACAGCTTGGTGCGTGATCTGATTTGTGCCGGCACAGATTCCCCTAGGTCTGGAGCCGGTAACAATTGGGGGCTCGTCCGGGATCCTGCATCGTCGAGTGGGGAAAGCTGTCACGGCAGAGGTGGAGGTTGGTGATCAAGCTTCAAGGGAGGCTGCTGCTCCCAGTGTCATCCAGAGAGCGACCGTCAACATTGAAACGTCACGATGGCTCCTGTAACCCCACGATGGATGTTGATTTTCCAGATTCACAAAAAGATTATAGTGTTGAGTACCACAGTCGGTTGCCAAGGCGATTGAAGATGGCAGCGAGAGTACAGAAGGCTTCAGTGAACCAGAGCTCTACGACTTTATCATCAACTTCACCAGGAGTGAAAGTTTGAAAACGATGGAAGACGAAGGTATGGCTCAACTTCTCTCCCTCCAGGATCTGTTACATGAACTGACATCAGTCGACTCCGGGTATGGTGAGGCTTATGTTTCTACTGTTCACATGGACAGTGCACCTACTTGTACACACAAACACCTCCCTGCTTCGGCAGAGGACGCACATACATATTCATCGGACTGGGGCACTCACTCACAACTATCGTCCACAGACTGTCTTGCACCCCAGTCACCCAGTGAACTGCACACTCCCACGTCACACATTGACAGAGACATTTACACACCCACTGCTGCGGGGATACCAGGTCACCTGGGTGTTACTGGTATTAGTGACACCCACCAGGGTCAGACAAGCCTATCTTCAATGGTTGCTCATCAGGTAGTGAGACTGTCTGATGTCACAGCTTTGTTTCCACGTCGGGAATGTAAATTTCATGGGGGTCAAATATCTGATACCGGGTCAAACATTTTGTTCAGTGGTCTCTGTAAGCAGATTGATACTGCTCTACAAGAAGGGTTTAGCGAGGTTGAGATCATTAGAGCAGTGTTCAAGATAACTAAAGCAGGTACCTTCAGAGAAATGCTCACTAACCACGATGGTTTAACAGTGAATGGGTTAAAGAGACTTCTCTGCGCTCATGTGAGAGATAAAGGTGTACCTGAGCTCTTCCACGAGCTCAGTAATGCGAAACAACATGACAAAGAGAGTCCACATCAGTTCCTCTATAGACTTATAGGGTTAAAACAAAGAGTTATTTTCGAGTGACAGCAACCAGGGGCAGAGTTTAACTATGATAAGCAACTGGTTCAGGGTACTTTTCTGCATACCTTGTATCAAGGGTTAAATGACAAGAACAGTCATGTTAGGCAAGACATCAAACCTTTCCTTGCTAACACACAGGTTAGTGATGACTCGCTGTTAGAACAGCTGACAAAGTCAACAATGGAGGAAGAAGGAAGGTTAAAGTGCCTGGGTGCTGTAGCCAAGTCTAGGTCAGTGACTGTGAGTGTGGCCCAATCTGACATTAGTACCCTGATCGATACAAAAAAACAGTCCCAAATTGACGCAGAGTTGCAAGCTAATCGTCAAGCTATTAGAGAGCTGACTGCTCAAGTGTCCTCACTGACCCGCCACATGACACTGGCGAACCAGACTGTTGACCGTACCGGCAACTCTAGTACACCTGTTAAGCACCCACAATCTCTGACAGTTGAGAAAAAGGGTAGATGCCCCGACTGCATAATGAAAGAGACAATGAACTGCCACAATCTCTGACAGTTGAGAAAAAGGGTAGATGCCCCGACTGCATAATGAAAGAGACAATGAACTGTCCCCATTGTTTTGTTTGTGGTCAGGCAGGACATCGAGCCATAGGATTCTTGCAGCGACGAACGTTGGAAAACGGGAAGAGGTCGCTGGAGAAGGGCAGCCAGTGACCGTGAACAGTGTTAAGCCCACAGATACGGTTAAGCCGTCAGCCACATCATGTCAATTGAACCCAAAGAAACGTATGGCCCAGCTCATTGGAAAGCGTTGTACTGTTTCCACTTCAGTCGCTCATTAACAGTCAGTCCCTTGAAATCTCTGCAGCCAATGGTACTGCAATACCCCTCGAGGGATGGGCAGAGGTTGACCTACAGATTCCTAGTAAGCACCATGGGTCTGTGACAATCAGAGTACCCCTTTTACTCAGTCAAAGCTGCCACTGTCCCTTGCTAGGTAGCAACGTCTTAGCGGAAATCATCAAAGAACATGGCGACACTGTGGATGTGATCGCTATCCTAACGGATTCTTTAAGTATTCCAGAGAACACCGTTGAGGCGTTGGTCTCTCTCCTTCGGATAACAACCACGGATGAGCCAAAACCACGTGTTGTACGCATCAGTAAGAGAGGTGTTACCATCCCTGCAGGCAAAGTCTATGAGGTGCAGTGTCGAGTTAAGGGGGTACCAGGGAACTGCACCATGTTATTTCAGCCTCTCACTGAGAATACCTGTCCGGTCGGTTTAGACCTGTTTCCGTCCCTGGTAGACGTTCCCTGGGGGTCCTCAAAATGCGTTAAAATTCCCATTCAGAACTCAACCCGACACACCATTTACTTGACCCAAAGAACAGTTCTGGGCACTCTTGAAGAGATCACTGATGTGAAGCCTGTCCTGGACCCCAAGCCCATGCCATGTGAGTCTGTCCAGACCTGTGCAGCCCAGTTAAGCACAGACTCTCCGATCTGTCGGAACAAAGAGCTAGATAGACAGGGGTTGCCCCAAGCCAAAGATAAGTGGCACCCTCCAGTTGATGTATCACATCTACCAGAGGAGGAACAGAGAATCGTCAGGGAAATGCTATATGAACAGTCTACTGTTTTTGCCAAAGACGATGCAGATATTGGGTGTATCCCTGGTTTACAACTAAGAATCAACCTCAGGGATGACACGCCAGTACAAAAGTCATATAATGCCATTCCAAAACCCTTGTATTGGGAGGTCAAAAATTATGTCCAGAATTTACTTGACCATGGCTAGATTCGGAAATCGACGTCAGCTTATTCCTCTCCGGTCGTATGTGTGAGGAAGAAGGACATGAGCTTACACCTCTGTGTCGACTTCCGGGGGTTGAACAGCAAAACCATCCCTGACCGTCACCCTCTGCCACGTATCCAAGACCTGTTGGATAATTTGGGGGGCCACTCCTGGTTCTCCACACTCGACCAAGGTAGTGCTTCCCATCAGGGTTTTGTCGAAGAAGGTTGCAGACACATGACTGCTTTCAGCACACCTTGGGGGTTCTATGAGTGGGTACGTCTCCCTTTTGGCCTTACCAACGTGCCAGCGGCATTTCAGCGCTGCATGGAGGGCGTACGAACCAGTCTGAGGGATGAATGCTGTTCCCCTTACCTGGATGACGTGCTCTGTTTCTCTAAGACCATCCATGACCACGTCGAGGACCTGAGGAGAGTGCTGGGTCGCCTTCGGGAGTGCGGTGTGAAACTGTGGCCGACCAAGTGTGAGATCTTCAAACACCAAGTGCGGTATTTGGGACGGTTGGTTACCAGCGAAGGTGTCCAAGTGGATCTTAAGGATCTGGAAGCGGTGTTGAAGTTAAAGAAGAGGAAACCAAAGAACGTTGGGGAGGTCCGATCTTTACTGGGGTTCTTGGGTTACTATCGCTCCTTTATCCAGGATTTCTCCCGAATAGCACAACTGTTCAAGCTCCAAGAACACCCTGAAGGTCCCGCGCTTGTAAAGACTACCAAAAGAGGAAAGCGCAGTGACCACCTACCATCTAAAACACCTATCTGTTGGTCCTCGGAGCATAGTGCGATAGTGTCTCACCTGGTAGACATGTTGACCAGTCCTCCCATCCTGACTTACCCCGATTTTGACTTACCCTTTGTCCTGCACACTGATGCATCTAATAAAGGCTTGGGGGCCGTACTGTACCAGGAACAGTGTGGTAAACTACGGGTTATTGCATACGGATCAAGGACACTCACGCCTGCTGAAAAGAATTACCACCTCCATTCTAGCAAGCTGGAGTTCCTCGCTTTGAAGTGGGCTGTGTGTGATAAGTTTCAGGATTATCTGTACTACGCCCCTACTTTCACCGTATATACAGATAATAACCCCCTTACTTACGTCCTGAGTACCACCAAGCTGAGTGCTGTAGGGCATCGCTGAGTGGGTGAATTGGCCGAATTTTATTTCACCATCAAGTACAGGTCAGGCAAGACTAATGTGGACGCAGACACTCTGTCCCGATTTCCAATGAGATTCACAGACCACCTGAGAGAGTACACTGAGATAGTGCCGCCTGAGGTGGTGTCTACCATCTAGCAGGGAAATCAGGCTGAGAGGGAAGAGGATGTGCCGCGGACTGTGGGTCTCCAGATTTGTGTAGAGGAGAATAATCTTCCTGCTGCGTGTATGCCTGTGTTTACTCCTGAGGATATCAAAGATGCTCAGAACAGGGATGAGGCCATCTGTGAAGTGGTTAAATTGAAAAAAAGTGGATGGAATACAAAGGACAAGGATCGGAGTTCAATATCATTTGGAAAACAACGGCTAATACACGAGTGGAAAAGACTAAAGTTGAAAAAGGGGATCTTGTACAGAGAGCCTGGGCCCAATCAACAACTGGTTCTTCCGAAAGCACTGATGCCCATGGTGCTGAAACATCTCCACGATGACATGGGACACATCGGAGCTGATAAAGTTATCCATCTTGCCCGACAACGGTTCTACTGGCCTTATATGCAGAGTGACATCGAGGACTATGTTATCCGCCAGTGTCCTTGCATTAAGCAGAAGCGACCTACTGTCCATGAAAAAGCACCAATGGGGTCCATTGTTACTACTGCCCCTTTTGAGTTGCTCTCTGTCGATTACTTACACCTCAAGCCTAGTAAGGGGGGTACGAGTACATACTTGTGCTCATAGACCACTTTACTCATTTCGCACAAGCTTATCCAACCCGGAATATGTCTGGTAAGACAGCTGCTGAAAAGATCTTCTCTGATTTCATTCCACACTTTGGATACCCTGAAAAGCTCCATCATGATCAAGGCCGGGAGTTCGAGAACACCTTGTTCCAGAGATTGCAGCAGCTGGCAGGGATTTCTCACTCTCGTACCACTCCCTACCACCCACAGGGGAACCCTGCTGAACGTCTGAACAGGACACTTCTTCAGTTGTTAAGAACACTCCAAGAAGAGAAAAAGGCAGAGTGGAAAGATCACCTCCCTAATCTCATTCATGCCTACAATTGCACAAGACATGAGGCAACGGGGTACTCACCGTTTTTCCTCCTTTTTGGGAGACATCCTCGGTTGCCTGTTGACCTGATCTTCAATCTGAATTCGGATCAGCAGGTACGGACACAGCAACAGTATGCGCAGATGTGGGCTTCACGGATGCAGGAAGCATATCGGATAGCCGCCGAGAGCAGTAAGAGATCCTCTGAGAAAGGGAAAAGGTACTATGACCAACATGTCAGAGGAGCTGTGTTACAACCAGGTGATCGTGTGTTAGTCAGGAACCTGTCTGAGAGAAGGGGTTCAGGCAAACTCCGGCCATACTGGGAACAAAAGATCCATCGAGTCATTGAGAGGATAAAGGATAGTCCAGTATATCGGATTCAAGCCGAAACCGGTGACCGAAACTTTCGTGTGTTGCACCGCAACATCCTCCTTCCAGTCAGTGACTTACCGATCAGTTCCGAGGAAAGTGATGGAGGTGTTGGAAAGAAGACACCTAGACAGAAATTCCATGTGCAACGGGAGACAGCTGAATCAGATTTAAGTACTTCTGATGATGAGCAAGACTGTTCCTAAAACCTTAGACCTTTGCCTGTGTATGAGAGAAAGACTGTCGGACACCACCTACAAGAACCAGAGTCTCATTGTGGATTGAGAGCTGTAGCTCCTGAGTATCAGCCGCTAAGTCAAACTCTGGAGTATGAGGATGTCAGACGAACGGAACTGTTGGATTCTCTGGAAACATCGTAGAAAATACCGGTAAATTTGCATGCTAGACCATCACCATTTGTGGAGAGACAGGAGTTGCACAAGGATGACATAGGGGAGGATGGAACCTTCGACCAGCCGGAAACGGACGCCACAGTTGGCCTAGCACCAGCAAGGGAAATAGAACAACAAGTGAGGAGATCCACGAGGCAGGTCAAGCCCAGAAATCTTCTTATGTATGACCAGCCAGGAATACCTTCTTACCGGCCTTGGATATTAGGAGCAAACCCGATGTGTGGTGCCCTTTATCCAATGCCTATCTTACCATTGACTCCTGAAGTGAGTTATTACTCTCAACCAGTCGCATGGGTTTATTGAAGAACTCCTGTGCATGAGAATAAGCAGGATATTGACATCGTAAACTGACTTGATATTTTGACTAATGACTGTTTTGACAAGAGACTTGTGAAGAGTGAGCTACTCACCTGATAAACAGTAGGGACTACAGACATATTTTTATTCTCCTTGCTCTACCGTCCGATAGTTAATGTCATTCTGGATGTCAGGAGACATCTCTTTAAAGTACGGGAGAGTGTGACGGGTAGAGGAAATAATTCTGCTGTATGGGTAAAAAAAGAAAAAAAAGAAAAGAGAAAATAATGTTACCCCACCACTTATTTTTTATTATTACTATTTTGTTTTTAGCAGAAACTAAGAGTTAACAAAATATGTCATGTATTTCACCACCAGTTTGTTCCTTCATCGGAACAGATTTGGAGAAATTTAGCATTACATCACTTGCCCATCAATGGATCCTCTGCAGTGAATAGGTGCCGTCAGAATGAGAGTCCAAACAGCTGATAGAAGCATCACAATAATCCACAAGTAATCAAAATATTCCAGTCCATCAATTAATGTCTTGTAATGTGAAAAGCTTTTTGTAAGAAACAAATCCATCAAGGTATTTTAACTTTAAAAACGTAATTTCTCATCTACTCATCTACATCAAACTCAACTGCTCATCTTGGATGAGATATTATTTTAAGTGTGAAAAGCACTGAAATCCCTAACCATTCAAGAACATTTTGAACATTCAGGTAATAATGATTAATAAACATATTTCATCTTTTCAGCATGCTGCATTTCCCGATCTATTATTGCTACTGCAAAGATGTACTTCACAAGTCCTGGCAGGTTTACCTGTCAATGTCACATCTCACCTTTTCTTAGAGACATGCATACTTTTGGATTTAAAGATGCAGCCAAGCTATTTTCAAAAAATTTCACTTTCATTTCAGCAGCTGACAATGCTGACCAGGTCTCCACGCTGGAAGAGCATTGTTAAGAAAGTTCAAGCAGTGATAAGGTTAATAAATAGCTCCACAGCATTGACATGCCATTTCAATTTGCAATGTCTGACACATCTTCAACTTGGAAGGTGAGCAGCCTTCATGTTGCTTGAAAGTAGAGGCAATGCCTGAAACTGGCTGTAAATTGAATTTTAAATGGCACCATATAATATGCTGAGCCATGCACTTTTTTTGCCAGCTCTCTTCTCAATGTTGTCACAAAGCAGTCATTCTTATGACCCTGAATTATACACGTCATCGCAGTCTTCAAAGATTTATCCAAACAACCTCTGAAGCGCACAGCACTGGATTTCCGTGTGCAAGATGTGGATTTTGTTTTAATTTAGCAAATAATTTTGTGTCGATCGTTATCTGGGTAAAACCAATGGATTTTCGGGAACCATTAGTAGGGGGTGTGTTTTGACTGTATAAATCTAGAATAACATTTGTTTGTTCAGTTGTCAGGCTACCACTCAAGACTATTGATCATGTGTGTATTTGAGAGAAGGCAGTTAACTGTGTTATGTTTTTTGCTTGTTTATTTCTTCCTTTCTTTTTTCTCTCTAACATAAAAATCCTTCTAACCAAGGTATAGTGCATCTCTCGCCTATCAGATCATATTCTCAAGCTGTATATGCATCAGAACTTTTTACCATTACATCTATATTCTGTATATATATATATATATATATATATATATATATATTATTTTTAATTTATATAATTAAAAAAGTCTAAATTAATAAATAAATAAGTAGATTTTACAGACTTTATGTTTTTACTTTATGTAAAATGATGAAAATAAATTATGATATAATATATGAAATGAACAATATTATATTTTTTGGACATCATCATGAGGTACAGAAAATGACAGCTTACCTTTTTCAAATGCATTTAAATTAGTTGGCACACCACAGAACAATGAGATTAATATCTTGTAGATTTCGCTTGTTTTGAAATCTTTATCAGTTTCATTTTCTCACATTTTTAGTATATCTAACAAACATCCACGGGGACATTTTACAGTCATAAGCAGAGGTCTGAAGGCAGTAAGTCGTGTACAAGGAGATGAGCTTTTATGATGTTAAAGAAGAAGAAAAAAACCTTTACAACCAAAGTGTCTGCAGATTTTTCTCAGCAAGGGCAACTCAATGCCAAAATCAATAGTAACATCTCCTTTGAGGTAATAATAAAAAGAGTATGAGTACATAAAAGTAGGGAGACTTATAATGCTAAAAAATAAATAATAAATACTAAAACCTTCAAAGTAATAGGAACAAATAACATTGTGCTGTAATTCACCGTATGATATCATGATGACCAGAATATGCTTTTCGTTTCAATACTCTACCCAGTAGAGTAGATGAGTCTATTATAAAATAAATAGCTTGTGTTAATCAGTGGGAGTTATTGTGTGTTTCTCATCAGCTCAGAGGGTACGGAATAATTTTGCCTGTTTAAATGTAGAGTAGATAACAGCTCTGGATGGTGGTATTCTAGAAGGTGATAAACCAGGATGAACAGACCTGGGGTGAAACAGCGCTTAGTCCAACAGAGCTAAATTAATTTTGTTAGCTCACGAAATGGAGGTATCTGAATCAACTGTCCTCTATATTCACTACGGGATATTGAGGAAGGCCAAGGTCAAATTACATCAAAATCTAAGAGCATTAGACTCCATTGCCAGAGAAAGTTTTCCAACTCAGTCAGAGATAATCTTAATCTCCAACTGTGCTCAGCAGGGACTAAAAAGCTTAAGAACTGATAGGATCCTCAGACCACATAAATACGGTGCTGTAAGCAAGAAAAACGATGATTTGATTAACCATAGAAATCCAATGGGTTCAATGAGAGCCTCAAATAATTTGCTTTTAAGATGCGATTCCATGGCTGTCTGTAGTGTTTAGGGTCTATCAGCACACAGTAAACAGAACACATTATTTACCTAAATAAGTTACTACCACCTTCTCATGAGCTTGAGCAGTCATATTACATTTTATTTTTGACTTGAACAAAACCAGTTTCTTATTAATGTCACCATACAAGGACCTTTTTTAGATGAACTAACAAAACAATTTACATTGCAATACTAACATTCCATGCTCTTGTAGGAATAGTTCACCAAAAAAACGAATATTTGCTGAAAATGTACCCACCATCAGTCCATTCAGAATGTAGATGAATTTGTTTCTTCATCAGAACAGATTTAGAGAAATTTAGCATTACATCACTTTCTCACCAATGAAGTGAATGAGAGTTCATACAGCTGACAAAAACATCAGAGTAATCCATAAGTAATTAACACAACTCGAGTCCATCAATTAACGTCTTGTGAAGCAAAAAGCTGTGTGTTTGTACTAAAGAAGTCCATGATTCATGCATTTTTAAACTTCAAACCATTGCTTCTGGCAAAAATTCCTCTATCAATAATTTTGCTTTCTTCACTGAAAAAGTCATCCCGTCTGCATCAGAAGAGAAATATGCACAGATAAAGCAAGCAGAAACAGTCAGAAACAGTTCTAAACACACATGCTGGTGGATTTTGATGTGAGGACAACAGGGGATGAACTTTTTGGATGGCCAGAGATGAGTACATTTTAAGCAAATTTTCATTTTTGGGTTATGGATCGTTTAAACCTGTGTGCATTTCTTTCTTCAGAAAAACACACAAAAAAGTTGCCTTTTAATATACCAACATACCAAAACAATTTTGGGTTTTATATGCCAACAAACATAAGTGCACGCCCACCAGTTTTACTGAGACATAGTAGACATATTTCAGCCACTTGTGACACTACTTTTAATCATTTTCATATTAGGATATCATAGTTGGTACTATAGTTCAAACATTCTTGAGAAGCCATTTGCACTTGATTATTCTTGAAAATGTAAGAACACCACTAAGGATTTGGCCTTCGAATGATGGTTTGGCAGATGTATACAGGCCATCTGTTACATGTGTAGCATCTGGACCAACCAGACACACAATTTGTTTTAGTTATATTTAACAAATACTCTGTAACACCCCTCAGTCAACAAACCAACTACGAGGGTCGATGGACCCTTCCCCCGAAATGCATCTAATACCTCAGAAAGGCAGAACAGGCCTCTGGTTCCATGGCAACCAATGCTGATATCATTGGTTTTATTACCCAAAGGAATGCGGGCAGAGCAACTCACTCATTTTCCTCATAGGAAAGACACATATTGCCCAGAGAAATGGACTGTTTCTCTAATTAATTCATAGGAAAACCTTTCTTTGAATGAACACGCATATCCTTCAGGTCATTGTGTACACCATTACTGTTCTTGTATATTGTCTGTTGTTTTGTATGCTGTTTCATGCATGTTATGATGGATCACTAGTTAATATAACCTTACCTATATCATGTTTGGTCTCTATGAATTAATCTTCGGATGATCTAATTGAGAGTGCATATTACATGCTGATACCTATGCAACATATTAATGTTCTAAGAATCTTTACTAGTGTGTTTGAACTAAGAAACTGATGTTTCCTTCAGGCGGTAGATCTGCTGAATATCAAATGGTACCATAGCTTCATGTTTTTATTTTTCTTCTTTTTAGAAGAAAAACCCTTTTCTTCCTTTTTAGAAGGAAAAGCTTTAACCCTTTTCCTATACCAACTGTATGTGTGGGTGTGTGTGTGTGTGTGTGTGTGTGTGTGTTAGACTAGTTTAAGTGTTTATGTAGTTAATAAAGTCTTACTTGTATCACACTTGACGTCGTTCATTGTTTGCTCATAACTGGAGTCCCTAATCATGCAGATTTTTGCTACATGTTCGGAGTAGTATTGTACAGTAAGAAAGTTATTTTCCTTAACCAGGAAATTAACGTTAATCATGCAGATTTATGCTACATGCTCTGAGCAGTATTGTACAGTCAGAAAGTTATTTTCCTTAACCAGGGAATTAACGTTCTTAGAATTAACAGACAGTTGACACCAAGAGGTCAAATGAATGCTTACAGTGGATCTAAATATTTATAATTAATTATAACTAGTTATGATTAATTATTCATATTTCCCCTTTGAGCTGATTTGCTACACATGCCTTCCCAAGAGCTATGACTCTAATCCTTGAAGTCCACACATGTCTTTATGTACTGTACATGCAGAATCAATGATTGGGGCAGTAGCAATATTAGTTTTGATTAATTATCTAGGCTAATTATCTATACACCTAGGCTAATACAACTATACACAATACAATGAATATGTCAAAAGCTACAGTGTACAGTCCAATGGCTCTGTAGCAGTTCAGCACCACGGACAGTTCCAGTGCAGCGTTGCATTCAGAGAATGTCCACTCTGGACGTTGCCCATGTATCTAATCCATCACAATCAGTTCCCCGATAACACACACACACGACTGATGCGTGTTCCAGCAGATGACAAACAATCACACTTTGCCAGCCACTGTAATGGATTTGTGCTGAACTTTTCCATGGTCAGAGAGCTATTTTGACTTTTCCTTCAGGCGGTAGATCTGCTGAATATCAAATGGTACCATAGCTTCATGTTTTTATTTTTCTTCTTTTTAGAAGAAAAACCCTTTTCTTCCTTTTTAGAAGGAAAAGCTTTAACCCTTTTCCTATACCAACTGTATGTGTGGGTGTGTGTGTGTGTGTGTGTGTGTGTGTGTTAGACTAGTTTAAGTGTTTATGTAGTTAATAAAGTCTTACTTGTATCACACTTGACGTCGTTCATTGTTTGCTCATAACTGGAGTCCCTAATCATGCAGATTTATGCTACATGCTCTGAGCAGTATTGTACAGTAAGAAAGTTATTTTCCTTAACCAGGGAATTAACGTTCTTAGAATTAACAGACAGTTGACACCAAGAGGTCAAATGAATGCTTACAGTGGATCTAAATATTTATAATTAATTATAACTAGTTATGATTAATTATTCATATTTCCCCTTTGAGCTGATTTGCTACACATGCCTTCCCAAGAGCTATGACTCTAATCCTTGAAGTCCACACATGTCTTTATGTACTGTACATGCAGAATCAATGATTGGGGCAGTAGCAATATTAGTTTTGATTAATTATCTAGGCTAATTATCTATACACCTAGGCTAATACAACTATACACAATACAATGAATATGTCAAAAGCTACAGTGTACAGTCCAATGGCTCTGTAGCAGTTCAGCACCACGGACAGTTCCAGTGCAGCGTTGCATTCAGAGAATGTCCACTCTGGACGTTGCCCATGTATCTAATCCATCACAATCAGTTCCCCGATAACACACACACACGACTGATGCGTGTTCCAGCAGATTGCCAGAAGACAAACAATCACACTTTGCCAGCCACTGTAATGGATTTGTGCTGAACTTTTCCATGGTCAGAGAGCTATTTTGACTATAGTCAGAATTGGTTTAACCAATACTTTAACACCAATAAAAAATAAGTTATTTCTGGCCTGAAATCCTATCAGCTACACATCAAAGCATGACTGTAGTGAACTCCTGCTGCTTAAATGTCTCTTGTCTTTTTCTGATTTATACTGATAGTAAAATTTGGACATTGATGCAATGGACCGAAATCAGAGGTATTATTTGTATTAGCTGCCACTGCTGTCTGAATCACTCCTACTGCACAGATGTACAGAGGCTTAGGCCAGGGATAGAGACTTCAGCACCCACACAGCACTGCTCACATTTCGGAATAAACTCAAATGAATCAGGTGATAAATTTAAATGTCACACTGTAAAAATAATGCAATGTAAATGCTACAACAATATCCTGTTAATTGGCTGACTGTTACCTTACCATATGGTAAATAATGGTATTATATTTTAAAAGACAATATATTTAATTTTAATGTAAAACATTTTTAGAGGGCTTTTTTAGAAGGTATGACATGCCTTACAAATTATAGATAAAAATTTATTTTATATTAATCAATGCAATAAATATACTATAGTGATAGTTTATAGAGAAATATTGTCTAAAAAATATAGATTAATTTAAAATTACTCATTCAAGGCCTCAGGCTAATTATCTATACACCTAGGCTAATACAACTATACACAATACAATGAATATGTCAAAAGCTACAGTGTACAGTCCAATGGCTCTGTAGCAGTTCAGCACCATGGACAGTTCCAGTGCAGCGTTGCATTCAGAGAATGTCCACTCTGGACGTTGCCCATGTATCTAATCCATCACAATCAGTTCCCCGATAACACACACACACGACTGATGCGTGTTCCAGCAGATGACAAACAATCACACTTTGCCAGCCACTGTAATGGATTTGTGCTGAACTTTTCCATGGTCAGAGAGCTATTTTGACTGTAGTCAGAATTGGTTTAACCAATACTTTAACACCAATAAAAATTAAGTTATTCCTGGCCTGAAATCCTATCAGCTACACATCAATGCATGACTGTAGTGAACTCCTGCTGCTTAAATGTCTCTTGTCTTTTTCTGATTTATACTGATAGTAAAATTTGGACATTGATGCAATGGACCGAAATCAGAGGTATTATTTGTATTAGCTGCCACTGCTGTCTGAATCACTCCTACTGCACAGATGTACAAAGGCTTAGGCCAGGGATAGAGACTTCAGCACCCACACAGCACTGCTCACATTTCAGAATAAACTCAAATGAATCAGGTGATAAATTTAAATGTCACACTGTAAAAATAATGCAATGTAAATGCTACAACAATATCCTGTTAATTGGCTGACTGTTACCTTACCATATGGTAAATAATGGTATTATATTTTAAAAGACAATATATTTCATTTTAATGTAAAACATTTTTAGAGTTTTTTTTAGAAGGTATGACATGCCTTACAAATTATAGATAAAAATTTATTTTATATTAATCAATGCAATAAATATACTATAGTGATAGTTTATAGAGAAATATTGTCTAAAAAATATAGATTAATTTAAAATTACTCATTCAAGGCCTCACAGGTATACTAACTATATACTACACAGATACTATATACATTAGATTGTTTTATGCTGCATGCTATTTTATTTTAATATGTTATTGTATATTATTAGTTTAGTTGTTTTATTTAGGAGATGCCAATTTTGGTTAACTTTAAAGGTATTATGTGGTTTTCTTTTAGACCAGTTGTGTTATAAAAGTACATTTCACAATACTACTACTAATAATAAACACATTTAATAGCTCAAGTAGGCTATTGTATTAACATTATATGATTTAATGATTAATAGCTTTAAAATATACCGTCACCAAAATGTAATCTCATACTTGTAACATTGCCACTGTATTTTTTTGGCAAATGCAACCACAGGTGGCACTTTTTATCTTTACAACATTTTACAGTGCATTATAATTGATACTGTTGTAACAATTCTTATAATAATAACGCCATACTATTATTAATTCAGAAAAGGTGAAGTGGTATAGTAACAGACCAACGCTGCTTGAAAAAAAATCGATAACATTTGGGTTCTGACCTGCTGACCAGTCTTTGTAATAGAAGTAGCTTACATTATTCTAAACTTATTCAGAAAAAAAAGAGGAAAGCATTTTCTTTAAGCACTTATAGAGATCTCTACATTTGGTAACAGAGCCTGCTTATCATTCCACACTCGTTTCGGGTTTTATGCATATCCTCCGAAATGCCATTACAGAGGGCTACTTGTGTTTTAAACATGTGACTTGGGTGAGAGAGGGCGCACGCCCGCGTCTGCCAGCGTCTATCCATTGAAAGTCACTCTCACACACACATACACACGGACAAGATGCAGAGTAGGAGGGTCAAGCAGAGCTATGTGATGGCGCTGACTTTATAGAGGAATATCCACAGGCACTACCAAAAGAGACTGAAAAGCCTCAGTGTCGCAGTCCGTTGGCGGATGTTAAACTGAACCACGCGCTTTAACTGATAGCACGGTCTGTTTCTAACTGTCTGTACTGCTAGAGGATTTGTCTGTTCGACATTGTTTGACTAAATGCGGTTATTTCTTCTTCAAGGAAAAATCCAGAGCACACGGATAACCTTACCTTCGCGCATTATAATGGGAGCGGCGTGTTTCCGAAGTTGGACTAGTGAAGTAGCACCAATGTAAATATTTAGGTGCTGCCCGTGCGACCTTTCGTCCATTTTGTCTTTACGCCAAACAGTTTTTATTACTTCTGTGGGTTTTACGCTGATGTCCGTTAAATAATCGTGTAAGGAAGAAAAATACCGATTCAGTGAAGAATGGGACCTTATCGGATGAAGTTTCAACATCGAGCTACGTTGAGGTTAGTTGTATTTTTAAATCGTGTTCGTTTTGACATGGTTTAAGTTTTTGTCAGTTGACTGTGCTTTGCAAATATAATCGTTACCCCTTGCTGCAGCGGGACAACTTTGAACAAATGCAACCTGGTCGTCACATCGTTCTCATGAATGATGAGCATACAGCAGCCCATCAAGACTACACAGCTCCTTTCAAGAGTTACAACTGTGATCCCTCAAGACCATTCATGTATTTATGCCATGTGGTGTTTGATACAGAGGCTCTCTCTCTCTGGCGCGGGCGCGCACACACACACACACCGAGTTATTTCTGTAAAACTGCTAAAATTATTTTCTTATTCAGTGTTTTTCAAAGCATCCTACAAAATTCCCAAAGCAAAATAAATATATTTCAGAAGCAGACTTTTTTAGAGAATATATCTTAAATTTTGAATTTCATGTTTTAATCATAAAGCTTTCTATTTTTGTCACATTTATGCATTAAGCAAGAAAAACATCTAATTCAAGATAGATTCTCTGAAAACAAGTCTTAATATTTTAGGCAGCTTTGCTTCTCAAGTAAATTGATCTTGTTTTAAAGGTGTTCAGATATTTTACTGGGAAAGAATACAAAAATATGATGATGAGGTTACAGGTTATGAGGGTTATATTAACTTCACAATTTATTCACATTAAGGATTTGCATCACTTATTTTCTAACTGCCAGTGATGCATAAAATACCAATTTTTTCCCTTTTTTTCTCTCAAACAGTTAAAAACTGGTGTGAAAACCAAGCTTACTATATGTTACACAGCTGTATGCTTGCAGAAAATCTATAAAATCAGGCATACAAGTTTGCTGCCCATTGAATCAGCTGCTAATATATTTAGCTATAATTGGTGTCACAATATAAACTGTACCATCTGTTCGTAAAATAGCTTATAGCTTACTTGGAATTGCTTTAAATCTAAATGACATTTAATTATAGCAAAATCCAGTACCATAATTTGAGGAAAAATAAACGATTCAGCTCCTTACATGACACCAGTGAGGTAGTGCAGGCTCTGATGAAGAAATATTGTATGTATCGCTGGCCAGTGGAGAAAGCACAGAAAAAGTCAATGATTTTTGCAGGATAGTGTTACATGACTCTTCATTACCCACAACAATCATGCTGTGAATCATCTTTCTAATACAGCATGCATAATAAATGTTTAGTGCTCTGCTCTATGGATAGGTCACCCAAAAATGTTTTTTTCTTTCCATCCTTTACTCGCTCTCATTTGTTCTAATGATTTCCTTCTGCGGAACACTAAAGATGATTTATGATTTATGATAAAAAAAATTTTTTATAACCAAACCACTGTTCTGGTGACCATTCACTGCCATTGTAAGGGCAAAAAAAATCACTGAGATATTTCTCAAAAATATCTTCTTATGATCCACAAAAGAAGTCATACAGGTTTGGAATTACGTTAATGTAAATGATGACAACATTTACATTTTTGGGTGAACTTTAAGATATTTATGCATACGATTACTAAGCAGATAAATATAAGATTATTCAATTGATTATTTTTAACTTAACTTTAACTGTCTAATTGCAGTGTCACTAGTGGCACCAAAGGGAATTGCATTCTTTTCAGTCTTTTTTGTTTATTTGGGTCAGAAAGTACTAACCTGGTAACCAAACTACATTTCGTATTGTGGTTGACAGGGGCACACAAACATTATGTGTTAGTTACTGCAGAGTTTATTCTCTCTGTGTAAGTGCTGTTACCCCTGCACAGTGGATGTCTTTTCAAAAGAGTAACTGGCACCACAATGCTGACAATCTGAATGCCACATTCACATTTCCCTGTGTGAAGGGTCTAACTAAGTGTGTGTGTGCGCCTTTGTATCCCAGCTGTCTCTCATCATTGCGATCTGCTGGCACAGTGTTTGCCATTTTCCAAAAACACCATTTAGAGCTTTTGGCGGCCACATAAAAGACAAAAATACCTTTTAGCACAGGCACACAGACAATTACACAAATACGTTCAAATATCAGCATCCAGAAGTGTTCTAGCTCAATGGCTCATTCGTCCTATGCTGATGTGCGATATAGCCATGGATAAGAGCCAGAGAGAGTCAGCGAAATACCTTTCCTAGTCTTGTGAATTTGCCTCAATGGGGCATTTTTTCTTCAAATGGCTCTCTGCAGGTAAAGAGGCTCCCTAACAAGACCTCAGATTAATGAATGACTCATGCGTGAAGGCCCTTCTGCAGCAATTCTAGCACATCAGAAATTTCACAGAGACGACTGATTGGTTGAACATGCAGCAAGCAGACAGGCCCGAGTAGGAGGGAAGCTTTATGATGGTGAGCCGTAGCCCATTATTTTATGATAATGAGCTGGATCACCGAATCCATACTGATGCTGAGATTTCAGCAAGACAAACGTGTGAAAAGACAGGCGCAGGAACATTGGCTTCTTGATTAGAGCTTGCAAACAAAGAGACCCTTGGGAGTACACAGTTCAAAAGAAGGTAAAGATGTGACATGACACCTTTCAACTAGGCAAGCAAAAACCTTGATGCCTGTACGAAATGACAAGCAATAAGAGATATGAATGAAAGCAATGCTTCTAAAAGGTTTCGGGTGTCATTTTGAATTCCTTGACACATAGAATTTGTTTGATTTTTACAAAACTATGTATTTTAAACCTCAATGTCACATTGTGTCCTAACCAAAAGTGACACAATAAAGCAGCAAGCAGACTCTTTTTTGTTCTAACCAGCGACAGGAGATTTTGTTGATCGGTTTCTATTTCTGTGTCATCCATAATGACATATCATTGCCCCGAAATCCTGCAAAAGCAAATAATTATTGTGATGCATCACAATGCATTTTCAATGTGGACAGACAATCTTGTAGTTTTACGGTTAGGACATTGATTTATTATAACTCATAAGATGATAACACAATTTTATCTATGAAGCAACATTGAGATAATTGAAATTCTGTAGATTCCCATAAATATTTTAGTTAATTTATGGCTTCAAGTTTAAAAGTAAGAAATTATTTTGGAAGGAATTTGTTAGATATATTTATATAATGTGAAGGCCAACCCGTAATGGCCTGTGTTTGAAGAGCAGACTATATGTCTGGCTGGATTTAGAAAAGAAGACCATTGTTTTCTGAGATTAATTGCTGCTTTTTTCCCCTGTATTGCTCTGAGCATTTCACTGATATGTGGCCAAATAAAAATCTAAAAGTGAAAACTTTACGATCAAAAAGGCAATAATTAAAGCAGCAATTAAATCAGCATCTTGTACATTATCATTGGCTCTGTGCACTATTACTGTGACTTTTATTTCTAACTTGTAATCAATTCTTTGTTGGGTTCTATCCATAACCAACAGACATTTTAATGGAACACAGCCCTCTGTTTAATTTACTATAAACCTTTTACTCTTTGCATACATGTTCTGACCATAGCAATTTAAACTAGATGACTCATCCAAACCATAAGTTATAGCCTTTTATTTCATGGATAATCCAAACAAATGATTATATTCATGATCAAAAGAATGGCTACCTTGTTGTTCATGCTTCCTCAAAGATCAAAGGCTTTAGTAATATAGATTTGTATTACAATTAGTCTTTTTATATAAAAAGAGCAATTATTGCACCCTAGAGACATGAACTGAGTGTTTTCAAACCCTCATATTAAAATGTGTGCCATGTCCATAGAGACATTATGCTCTCAGAGACATGTGATATTAAATGTGGCTACCAGAGTGTTGGTGAACAAACAACACTACATTTATTCTTTCCTTTTCATTCTTTGTGTTCTTTATCTCTTTGTTTGCTTTTTCCACAATACTTTGGGTACTCCATTCTCCTTTTAAGCAATGCTCTGACTAATGTGCAAAGGCATGCACATTTTTAAGATTGTCATTTATTGATCTGGATGATGCAACAAGATAGCATATGAAATATACATTTGCTGTAGTGTATTATGGGTGTGTTTTTTTTCTTTGCATATGGACACACAAGGTCATCAGTTGTATCAGCAGTATGCTAAAATCTACCTGCACATTCACTGCAAATTGATATTATTTTGTCTGATGCTCAGTGTTTCATCTAGACAAATCTGACAAATATTTTAGTTTCATGGCTTGTCTGCTCCTAGAGGTCCATTTCTCAAAGTGACAGCAACATTAGAGGGAATATTTGATTTGCATTTAACACTCAACACAATGGCTGTCATTCCTTTTCCTCCTTTTGGTCCCATGCACTGATATAAGCTAGTATTTCATATTTCTTTTATTGCCGTGTCTGCTGGGAAATTCTCTTTGATACATTACACTGCAAATCTCTTTGTACACATCCTTTTGTTCTCAAATGAAACACGGATTAATAATTATGACTTCCAGACACATTATTTCGCTAAGCAACCTTTCTACCCTCAGGCACACAATGAAAGACACTGTTGATTGTCATGGGTTAGAGAATAACATAGCTAAATAAGAGTAAAAGCTCATTAGTCAGCGGAGAGAGGAGGATTTGAAGTTTATCGGTTCCTGTTTCAGACTTTGAAGGTGGTTTCAGGGATGACTTGAAGTCAAGCCTGAAAGAACCAGAATGACAAATAGTGGGATCCTACTGTAGAAATTGTAATACAACCCTGTAATCAACTTTCACCTAAGATACACATTTTTTTTCAAACAGTCAGACAACCCTCCATCCACCCTGCGGACACAAATTTAGAGCAGGACATATCTCAGAGGATGTATCTTCATTTACATGCTTCCAGCAGAGACAGCCAAAACTCATTGCAATTGCACAGGTTGTAAATGAAAGAACTGAACAGATGCCCTGAGTCCAAAGTGCACACTTGAGTCTATCCTCTGAACATGGTTGACTCAAATGCCATTGAGAACTCGAGAGATCCCAGATCTCATCATCTCAACCTTTTCCAAAGTACTTTGATAATACTTCACTTTGAGCTTGGTTTTACTTTTAGTTCTTGTACTTGATTGTAATTTAAGGTTACGTGCCCAGAGTTGTATGGAGTTGTAGATTACAGTGGAGCATTAATGGAATATTTTTTAAAGGAATATTCAGGGTTCAATACTGGCTTAAGAAGTTAAGTTGGTCAACAGCATTTGTGGCATAATGTTGATTTGCAAAGTAAAATAAAATAAAAAATTCAAGGTTACTTGCAGTGAGGTATTCACTTCCATTGTATGTAAATGCATTGAAAGTATGTAAATGCAGTTTTTTTAAGGAATGACAGTTGGAAATTAATTTTACAATTTGCCACAAAAAAACTGCTAATTGAGCTGAACTTATATGGTAACTGTCAGACTTGTGTTCCCGTTTTGTTCCCTCTTGTGTTTCCATGCCCTTATTTGGTTTTCCTGTTCCTGCTCCCTGGTTGTTTCCAATTTGATTCCAGGTGTGTCTCATCTTCCCCTGATTGTGTTGTATTCTTAAGGAGTGTTTTGTACTAAGTTCTTTGTCTGGTTTTGTTCATCCTTGTGCTACGCGTGTGTCTGCCTGCCCTGTATTTCCCTGAAGTAGAAGATTAAAGACTGTGTTTTGAGTTTACTCCTGTGTCTCCTCGTCTCCTCGTTCCTCCACAGTAGCCGATACGTGACAGTAACAGTTTACAATAAGGTTCTATTTGTTAACATTAGTTAACATTAACTAACAATGAAAAATACTTTAAAATCATTTATTAATCTGAGTTAATGTTGATTCCAACATTTACTAATACATGAATAAAACCAAAAGTTGTATCTATTAATGTTAATGGACCTGAGCTAACATGGATTAACAATGTTACCACTCATATATTCCTTTATTAATTTGTTTTTAACAAGCTAACTAGCTGGGTTACTCTTTTGTTGAACTGTGTAAAACTAGGTCTGGAGAAACAAAACTTTAAACAGATGAAAAAGTTCACAATGTCCTTTGTGATGCATAACTAATTATTTGTTGACTATTTAGAGTAAGTGAGGTTCAAGCTGAGTTCAGAGTTGAATTCACAATTCAACAGGCAAATTCAGTTCATTTGAATTAATTGTCAGCTCTATAGCAAAGCACAAGGAAACATGGTATTATAGGTCAGTTGAACGCACCTGTAGAATTTCATAAAGTACCTCATTGATAGATGCAATTTCCCAACAGATTGTGAAAGATGTTTGTTCAGTTAGTTCTGAACACCTGTAGTCATTTCATTCTAAAGATTCACATTTCAGCGACCTTGCAGAGTTCATCTTCACTGTATACAACAAAGGGAAGGAAATAGCCTTTTCAATACCTAAAACAAGAATTTCTCTATTCATTTCTTGCTAAATGGATATTATTTGTATTATCTGTTTGGTTTGAGTCCGTTATTTATTTAGAATCTGTCCACAATCACATTATAAGCATAAACTAAAATGACAGAGTCACAATGCCGCTTAATGACTATACCTCAATGTGCTTAAGCAAAATTGTATACCGTTTAAAACAGATTGGCTTTTTGTCATTCAGACAGCTATTTGTCTAGTCTGTTTCTCTCTTATTACCAGGCATGGCTGTAGTTTTAAAATGATTCGTCCCTCTAGGTAAATACACAGGACCTTGTCATAGTCACCATTTACATGACAAATTACAATACAAAATTTTTTATATTGCTATTGCAGACCCTGCAGGTTATGATACAAATACTCTTGCAACATCTAGTTTAAATGAAAAATTGCATGTCATGTAGCAAGGCTAAGATGATCTTGCAAAACTGTATACATAATTTTCTCCCCATAAAGAGCTTAAAACACCTCTTTATGAGTTCTACGGTGGTATAACACAATTTTTAATCCAACATAACTCTGAATAATTATTTTCTCCATTTCCAAGAAAACTAGCTAATGTTTTGATCTTCTCTCCCACCAGACCTTTGCTTAATTTGGCTCATGCGGATACTTATTTCATTTCTTAATTATCCTCATTTATGTGTTTACACTTTCTCCTCCATCATTTATTTCTCTGTTCATCCCACACATTTTATACATCAAATTTTTTTTAGTCCTCCACACGTCACACTTGTCAAGTCAAGTCAAGTCAGTTAAATTTGTGAAAGCGCTTTTCCCAGTACATATCGTTTCAGAGCCTCTTTACAGAAAAGTCATGGTTTAATCATCATAAAGTTGTGTAGGAACCAACAGAATTGTCACTTTTATGAGATTTCAGACCAGTCTGAGGATATCTCAAGCCTGTTTGGTGTTCAATTATATTTAAGTGGCACCATTGGTGCTTTTCATGCGTCCACAGTTGATGATTAAAAAAATAATTTCTCTCTCAGGCTAGATGTTTTATTTGTGATCTAAAAGTACACCTCAGCTCCTCTTTCAGGGTGGATCGGTTCAACAGCATTTGATGAAGTGTATTGTTTTTGTAACCACAGATATTGTCTGATGATGCCCCTGTAAACAGGGAATGACACATACTGATATTATTCCTGCAAATAATAACCAGAATCCTGTTACTGCACTGGGTGGGGGAGATAATGTGATTATAGCAGCAGATTGCTTTGAAATGAACTGTGCTTTCAATGAATACATGTTTACATGTTTGGCGTATAAAGATAGGATCCAGGTACAGTTTTGAGCTGTTGACTGTTGACAGTTTTGAGGTTGCAGGTTTTATCTCAAAGGACTGGAGAGTTACAAAGATCACAACCCTGCTCTCATTGGCATTCTGCTCCTGAATAAAGCATTTAACTACAAATTGCTGTCTAAAATTAGAGTATTTTGCGTTTTTTATAAAGAGCTAAGCTGAAATAACTCAATAGTATGTTCAGAAGAGAACACAAGCCAGAAGCACCATCTATCTCAAAGCTGCTCTCTGCCCTTGTGACTTACATTACACGTCTTTTAATCATCTTTTTTTCCCCGTCCACATTGCCACCTGCCAAACAGAGCTACCATCCCCCCAAAAAAGAGGGGGAAAAAAGAACTGGAACACATATAACGATGCTTTGCTCTCGGGAGAAATGTAAACAGTGATTTTACACAAAAGCAAAGCGCTTGTTACTCAAGGCAGAAAAGTAGCAAGTCAAAAGAATTGCTGATGGAAATGTGGAGATTGCGGCATTTGAAAGGGCCTTTTTTTGTTTCTTTGTTTCGCTGAAGTGTAGCACATTGTAGGATCCCTACTGAGTGGTTACTGTGTTCCACCGAGACTTCCTCATCAATATGCATGGAGAAGTACGGATGTCTGCATTGAATAATTAGATGTCATGCAGCAAAAGTATTGCTTTTAAATCTGCTGTAATCACAGCAGAAAGCATTGTAGCCCAGATCAGGGCTGTATTCACACCGTTACGGATGTGCTTATCAGTGTGCTACATACATTATATAGTTCTGTGCGAGATGAGGGTGCAGATACATCATCCAAGAAAATCCTCCCATAAGAATAAATGCCAAAGGTGGACAACTTATGTTAGCGATTTGAAATATTAAGCTTAAAGATATTTAATGAACTGATATGCTGACGAACAGCTATGGAATTTTTATCCCATCGGTTTCTGCAATGCAATAAATGTGTAGGCATAGTAGAGCTTCTGTTTTGATATGCACATCTTCGTAATTAGTGTTTGTACTAAGCAGTGATTTACAAGCCAATGTGGTGCATTTATATTGCATGTTATCTCAAGGTCTGTATTTTAATCTGTACGTTCTACAAAAGTATGATGCTTTTTGAAAGTCGCCCACACATATGGTCACATGGCACACATGACTTGACAGACTGTCATCAGAATACAGTAATGAGAGTCTTTTCCAACATCTGGTTTGGTCACGGCCGTGAAGAATGATTGACAGCACTTGGTGGAAATATGGAAATAATAACAGGGTTAGAACAAGGGGCGGGACTGCGGGAGACACTGAGAACTAACTGAAAGAGATGTCAAAAATGTGCTCATTATATCTGTTTACCATGGGACTGAATTACAGCACTTGGATTTAAACGTATCTGGTGCTTTTGCCTTTTTATAGAGTTTGCACTTGAAGCAAAAAGCTTGTTAAGAGTTTGAAGTAATGTGGATTAATATAAGCAGTTTTAGAGAGAACTTCTCCATTTCATGTACTAGTGCAGTTGCACAGAGGATGCTAAAATTGGAAGCATGTGCACAGAAGGTTATTATCATTTCACTTACATTCTTTTATTGTTAATTTGGTGATACTTTGTTCCTCGGAAGTACTAAAACACTCATTATCATGCAGAGAACATTTTTTTTGTGAATACATTACACTTCTCACTTACAGAAAATTAGTAGATTATTCCCACAAAGAATAATCGTACTTTTCTCCCCTTTCTATGTTGACAATATCTCTCCGGAGTCCTAAATAGTTTTTGCCTCAATGAAACAGAATTTCCTGTTAATTGCCTGTCTTTTTGTCTGTATGTGTGCACTTTTCACTTAAAGGAACAGTTGTTTTGGTGAGTTTGTCTGAGTGGAGGTGAAGGTGACTGAGTGTTTACTAATGCATCTTTGTTCTTTCTGTGTGAATCTGTGTGTGTGTTTAGGCAAGCGTTTGTGGGGCTGAAGCCATGCTGATCTTCAGTGTCAGGTGTTGGAGTGTGGTCTTGCACCAGAGCCTGTGCTTCTGAAGCCTTGTGCCACTCCCCCATGGCTCTATGGGAGCTGCTGTTGCTGACTTTCAGCCTCCGCTGCTGGCTGACAAGCTCTGCCAGTTTAGCTGAAGAAGGCCCTGCAGGCCCCCTGGACTGGCTTCTTTCTGACAAGGGCCCATTTCACCACACACAAGAGTACACTGAATTTGTGGAGAGGAACCGTCAGGGATTTTCCACAAGATACAAGATCTACAGGTTAGTTGTAAATGAACTGAGGCCTGCATAATTTTCATGCAGCATTTTTACTTGCCATGGTTTTTGATTGTTTTTGACCAATTTATACATTATTGAGTCAGAAGGTCAGTGGGTCATGATCCAGTTAAACTATATTTAAACACTCTAGCCGCATTTAGAAGCCTTGAACATTATCAGAATGACCGAACGCTATTTAGATAAAACTTTGTTTCCTAAAATGGGTTCCATAAAACCTGTGTTGAATTTAATTAAATCCGAACAATCCAGTAAATTCCTCTTCTGTTCTGTCACTCCAATTCAAATTCCAACTCATGAATTGGAAGAAAGGCTATTCTTTGATACTGATTCTAATCCTGTTGCTGTTGACTGACAGCAAATAACATTTTGAAAGGATATTGGGAAACTTGATCAAATTTACAACAAATAATTATCTATATCATGTACTAAACATATCAGATCTGAATATATAAAAATAGATATTTTATCACCAGAGTGTGACATATTTTGCCATGTAATATGATAGAAGTTATGTGTATATGAGGTTCTGTGTATTGTCTGTTGCTATGTAACTGATCAGTCAACAGATGAATCATTTCTTTGTATTCCCTGAGTTTATGAATAATAAATGAATGTGCTTGCAGTAAAATTTATATATATATATATATATATATATATATATTTTTTTTTTTTCCATAAA
>NW_015505226.1:3334091-3343786 GCF_001515645.1 Sinocyclocheilus grahami
TTCAATACATTATTTTTTTCACACGCACGCACGCACGCATATATATATATATATATATATATATAAACATTTTAAATTTTTTATTCATCAAAGAATTCACTGTTTCCACAAAAATATTAAGCAGTACAAATGCTTTCAGCATTGATAACTATAAGAAACATTTCTTGTGCACTTATTTAAAATCTTACCAGTCCCAAACATATCCTAGTGGCCTTAATTTTACTGAAATTAACTTGGCAGAAGTAACATAACACACATTTTTTGTTGAACTGCAGTTGGTAGAATTTAGCCAGGTAGAAGGTGAGCAGAAATTCCAGCTCTTAAATTACTGCTGATTTCTCGTACATCATCATTTCCATCATTGCAGGGACAGTTATCGAATATTCAGCTGTTCTCAGAAGCCACAGTTGACGTCTTCTAATTTGTAGGAGCTACTTCATGGATGCTCTGATTGGCCTTTCATCAAAACATTGGAGATTTTTTTAGTCTGTTGGCTAAACCTGGTGCATCAGAGGCTTAGCGCTCCCTCTGCAAGATTAATAGTCTTATCATGTGGCTAACTGATTAGTGGGCTCTTAATTCTTATTATGCGGCATTATCACCTGTTCCCCTTGAGATGGCTACTGTTGGCAGCAAGGCTGTGTTAGTGGAAGATTGCAACCATTAAATAAGTGTGTTATGTCAAAATACTAATTGAAAACGAGCAGCTTTCACATGCATGCCAGAATTTAGGTAAAACATTTAAATATAGCAATTTCTTATTAAACAGACAGACTGATTATAAGCTCCTAAAAGTTTTAAGACATATTATATTATATTATATTATATTATACTTATTATTTGTAACAACTTATATAGGACCAAGTAAAGCATCTAAATGTAGACTTTCTATTATGATATACTTTCTTGCTCAAGTAGGCTAGCCTAAAAAATTTCCTGTTCAGTCCCATTCACCTCTTTCCCAATATTCACTGGGCCTTGAATAATTACAGTTGCATTGTTTGACAGTTTGCCACTTTTATTTACACAGTTGTTGTTTATCTTGTTGTCAGTTGTCACGTTTAGTTATTTGTCTTGTGATGTCGAGATGAGTTTGTTCGTCTGCTAAAAAGATTGCTTTGTTTGATAATTACTCTAGTCGTGTTTCATGTACCGAGTGTTTTATGAAGGCTTCAACATTCATTTAATGTTGTCTTTTGATTTAGAAAAAGAAAAGGCATTTTGCTCTACATTTCTTACAGAAAATAAGAGATTATCATATTATTGCATGATTTAAAAAAAATATTAAGCATAAAGGCCAAGTTAAAGTTAAATCAACCTAACATTTTCAGTACACAGAATACATTTATTTAAAATGATCAGTTAACCCTATAAAGCCTACTGTATCATATTTGATCATTTCTAAGATCTCTAAATTATCAACATGGTCAAAACTTTGCTAAAACACCTGTTGAACACTATATACTACACGCATTTTGTCATCTGATATACTTTTTAGCAAGTGAAAGGCCTTTTAGTATACAGTAATTATAAAAAAAACCTCTTCAGGTCGTTACATGTGGCTTTTTGATGTGAAATCTTCTGATTTTTATAAAGTAAACACAAAAACAACTTTTATATTGTTAGTAATATTTCAAGATGAACATTAACTGGATTAAATAAACTTTGGTTTACTTCACACATACATAATTTTTTAGAACAAGTGGTTTAAAATGTGTGTATCAAATATGATACATCAGGTTTGTGTTATTGCCTCTTAATGAGAAATTGCTTGTATTCCTAATTTCTAAATCAATTTGGTTAAAAGCATCTGCTATTTAAATAAATATAAATGTACTAAAATGTAAATGTACAATATGATACTCCAAAAAAACATATGCAAACAGATAGTGCTGTGTTCGATACATCGATACGACGATGTATCGTCACAGAGATTTGACGATACGAGTATCGATACAACTGTCCCAGTATCGATATCGTGGCACATGTGCAGCAGTGGACCGTGCTTAATTTGAATACAAGAACAACATTTAAAACGGAGTAGAAAAGTGCAAGGTTTCTAAAAAATAATGAATAGAGCATAATATATAGGCTACAACAAAGTTTAATCTGACCGCAGAGGAACACAACCGGGGTTGCCTGATATAAAGAGACGTAATCCCCAAAACAGTGCTTCCCACTTGCGCAATACAGAAATATCTGCTAAGTGTGCTACATATCTTTGTCAACCTAGCAACCATGTGCACGTGCTCTCTCTCCACTGAGGATAAACGCGCTTGCTTTCTGAAAACACTGGTTAGCTTGCAGTTTAGTGATCTCCACTTCAATATTCTATTCTCAGAAAAGTGTAATTCATCAAGTGTTCATTTATGAGAGAGAGAGAGAGAGGTGGTGTATGTATGAATTACCACCGTTTTGCTGCGTTTCTCTATTAACAGTGAAGCTGTGGTTTTAATTTCTTTAGAAACAATGATGTTACCAGCTCCTTGTTGAGAAAGTTAATGTAGATCTTGAGCGATTAAGCTATTTAGTTGATAAAATTGCGGGGCAGCGCTAAAAAGTTTGTTCTTTAATGTCTGAGTGCGGCCGCAGCGTGATCTGTGTGAGTGAATGAGCGTGTGTGCGTTAGATACAGTGAAGACAGCTTATTAGTTTAGAAATCTTCTAATTTTTAGTTTTTTAAACGTAGAGAGTGTTAATTTGTGCAATGATAACCTACCAGCAATGTAAATATGATTTTTTAATATATTAGAATGAGTACATTACAATATAAATTTATTAGAAACATAAATCCAACAACAGCTTCGACCATACATTAATAATGTGTGTTTTTGTGACATAATTTTGACATAATTCTATCACTTTTGCCCCTTATGAATTGCAAAACAGCAGATGGATTTAAGGGCGTTTGCTGGAATGAATCAATCAAGCATCTGGGTCGGGAGGCCTCTGTCATTACTGCTGATTTAATGTGATAGATCCCCTTTCAGAAGGCCACCCCAGCTCCATCCATCACCTGTGCATGAGGTTACTCACTATTTCTCGGCTAACTGAGAGGACAGGCTCTTATAGAAGAGAGGCATGCAGTGATTGGAGGGTGTTTTGAGATGTATTGAGTGTGAGATTGTGCCAATGCCTTTTGTAGAGGTATGTACCTATTTTAGCGTATGCATAATTGCATAACGCAGAGCTTAAAATAAGGACCAGGGGTTGATAGAATTATAGAGAGAAAAGGCCAAAATACTTAATTGCCTGTTACTGCATTAATTAAATTTGTTATTTTTGTATGCATTGTGAGTTGCTGCTGGTGAGACAAAGAAGAGCATTAGTCTTGACCTTCGCTTAAGAAACAAAATAGTTTCTGTCGGGGCTAATTAAAAAGTATTTGAATTGCTTCATCAGCTACTCATCTTGCAATAAATGGCACAAATGCTTTTAGTATTTTGTTTTAAGGAAGATCCATTGGTCTACTAGGCGGTGTTTATGTCAACTACCCAGTTCCAGTTTATAAGCCCACATGCTATTTTTCTAACAACTACTTTCTACTTTAAAGGGCGACTCGTTGCTCTATTGTATGTCTATACATTAAAGATACCCAGCTAAAATTTTAAATTTGTAGTTAAAATTACTAAAAATAAATGTATTTTAAAGTTTAGAATTAGACAGCCCTTTACGCTGGTAACACATCATCAGTAGACTTTCCTCATCAACATAGGCTATATTTCTTCACACTTTTTTCATTCTCACTGATTCAAGTTTTTATATGAATGAATCTCTGAAGGGAACCGACTGTCTTCAGAAACATTTCGATGGCATTTTAATTTTATCTGAAAAAAAAGACAGCTGTTACTGGGGAAACTGCTATATTCTGACGTTCCAAAAGTGCCTCCTACTTGCAGGGAGTGAATGTACATTTTCAATAATCCCGTCTGCAGTTTTTGTTCAGATCAAGGCAAAAATCCACCCACATAACCGTTTTAAATGAATATAATAAAGTATACTTATGACTCATCCCTTTTCTTAAAAAAATTATTTAAAGGCTCAATTGTGAGGTTTATTATTTCATAATTTATTTTGTTTTTGTGAAAACCCGTATCTCACCTGTAAATCAATTGCTATTTCGTGGTCTACAACATGAAAGAAAGCCATTATAACATGTACATGAAAAATTTAGAAACATTGGAAGCAACTATGGGGCACCATTGTGCAGCAAAAAGCATCACAACAAAAAAAAAGGAACCTCAAGGTGGATTTAGAAAAATGAATGCAAATGTATAGGACCCCATTCCTATATTTTGCCTGGGGCCCCAATTCTCTAAATCTGCCTATGTCTGATAATAATAGCTTTGTAGAACTATACATTATTTGGAAAATTAGTCAAAAAAATAAAAATCCTTATCTGTTACCCTATCTGTTGCATAGAATATATTGATAATTAAAGGGGTCATGAAGTTGCTAAAAAGGACATTATTTTGTGTATTTGGTGTAATGCAACGTGTTTCAGGTTAAAAAAAACACATTATTTTGCACATACTGTACATTATTGTTGCCTTTCTGAAACGCATTGATTTTTACAAAGCTCATCGTTCTGAAAAGTGCGGTGTGCTCTGATTGGCCAGCTATCTTATGCGTTGTGATTGGCTGAATACCTCAGGTTGTGACGGAAATGTTATGCCCCTTACCAGGTTCAGGAAACTTTCCTCCGTAAAATACGCTGCACACACTCGAATATTTGGGTTGAACTGTTCTGCAACAGTGTTGCAGAACAGTTGGCAACCACTGATTTCTAGTTGTGTCCTCTTTTGGATGACCAAACAAAGTAGTTTGGCTTTCACAGCGTCTCCACGACATGGCGGCGACGGCAACAATACTAAGCGAGAATAAAAGTTACACCTTCTTTCTTTGCGTATACATTTGGGCGGTGTTATGCAAATCTTCCCAAACAGTGACATAGATATGTGGGGGCATGTTTGAACGAGGCGTTTTAGGAAGGCGTGGATGAGCGTTCACTTTTATAAAGAATGTCTCTTTGGGTTTGAGACTTTAATCTTTGCGACTTTACGGATCTTCTGTATGCACAAACAGCTTTTAACACTCCAAAGACAAAGGAAAACATGAAATCGCATCATATGACCCCTTTAATATTAATATATTTTCTGTCCAATTTTATTGTGTTACTTTCAATAAAAGTGTGGTTATTTTATTGGCTTGTGTTTTTTTTTCTATTCAGTATAATTCAAATGAATGAGTTAAATTAAAAAGTTTTACAAAATTACTTTATATTATTTAATAAAACAATATATAATTATTACAAAGCATTTTCAGTTTCGGTTTTCGGCCAAGTGCAACCAGAATTTTTGGTTTCGGCCTGTAATTTTCATTTCGGTGAATCCCTACTAAACACACCCTAAAAATACATATTAGCACCTAAAGTGTACATATTAGCAGGGAACCGGCTCAGTGACTGTTTTGTACCTTTTGTCTGAGAGTGTATTTAGACTTTCATATGTCAGCAGTTAATTTGTATCTGACTGACTCATATAAATGTCATTCCTATAGATTTAGAAACATTTATTTTTTTTCATATGTATGATATATTGTCGACTATATGTCATGTGGTGCTGTGGAGGAAGCCTAGGAGGAGCAAAAATTGCTAAAAATGCATGAGTCACCAAAGCCTGGAGCATTGTTTCTCTGTTTTTATCCTTGAAGGATTTCAGGGCTTTGTGGTGTTTTTTTTTTCATTTAGCTTTCTTTCTCCTCCCCACTTTTATGAAAGGTATTGTTTGTCACCACAGTGCGGACTTCTATGAGTCTTTCTGTATGGGCAGATTTCTGTCACGAAGTGTTTATTGAGCATAGCACCTGTCAGCTGCACATTCGGAGGCGGCACCCTACGCATGGTATTCATCCCCCAAATGAAACATGCTCTGAGAACCTGAGGCTAGAGATGTAGCTTGGCAGGAGCGTTGGTTGCCCCGCAGGCCTCCTTCTATCATGTCCAAATCAGTTGAGAAATGTTAATGAAAACAGATCATTAGGGACAGGCCTGTTTACTGTCTCTGTTTTTCTCATGCAGGGAATTTGGCCGGTGGAAAGTGAATAACTTGGCTGTAGAGCGACGGGATTTCCTGAACTCCCCTTTGCCTCTCACCCCGGAATTTATAAGAAACATTCGATTCCTGGGACGAAGGCCCACTGCCCAGCTAATTACTGACAACCTGATCAAGAAATATGGGACCCATTTTCTACTGTCGGCTACACTAGGAGGTAGAAAAATATATTCCTGTGAAACATCCTCATGGTGGTTTTACACAAAGGTCATAATACTTACTGTGAGCGAACTTGAAAACCAACTTGTGTTGTTTATGCAGAAGAAACACAGATAGATCTCATGCATATTTACATCTCAATTTCCACTCTATCAAGCCAAGGAAAATCACTTGTGACATGCTTTGCCGCATAATGTATTACTTGTTACACTGTGTGGTTGTAAGGGGGAGGCAGGTGTAAACAGATGGCAACATGTCCAGGATGGGTTGCCTTTCAGAAATCCACAAGCATTATTTTGCTCAGTTCTCAAACTCGAAGCAGCCTGTGCTTACAAGTTACATCACGTAATGCAAAAGTATAGGCTGTAAACAACTGATGTGGCCTTCACTGTTCTGGAAAACAAGCAATATTGTGTAAGGTTAGAGCATGAAAATGGAGATGCAAGTCTTGGCTTTGCAGCAGATCTGCCTGGAATACAAACTGTCAGAGAGAGTTTCAGAGCATTTACAGTATAAGTATAAACTGTCACACTGATCTGCTTTACCTGATAAGGCTGGATATTGATACAGATTTCCTGATTAAGTTCTGCTTTACATGCTCTCGATTCGATTCCAGTTTATTTATAAAACAGTTATAATGTTGATTCTGCTAACATTAAATTGTGAAGGTCAGGGTTTCGTGCTAAACCGGTAACTCGTCTTTTTGAACTATTCATTAAAATAACCAGCTGATTAGAGTAACTTGTTTTGGGAATCAGGCTACACTGGATAAGATGTTTGTATGTTTTTGATTCACTGAGAGTAATTTGTTTGTTCAAATTTTGATTGCATTCGGTACAGACATTCAGTTCAGTGAACTCGCATTTCTATCTCAGATAAAATATTATTTATTTTGCTGAAGATTCAACAGGAGTCTCCATTCCTGAAAACCGATTCTGGAAACACTGAAACTTGATACATGACATTACATACACAGCCACCGAAAATAGTCGGAAAAAAATGTATCTTGGAATCTTAAGAATCAACATAACAAAATAATAAAAGATTGTTCAAATGATGATCATGGTTAATCAGAAAATCTGTATTTTTACTGTAATTGTTATCAATCAGCTTATATAAAACTGCTTGCATCAGAATCCTTAATACATTCTGCAGGTGCACAGAATACATCAGTTCTTACAGTAAAACATTTCTACATCAATAAGCATGGTATCTTTTGTTTCCGCTAGGAGAGGAGGCTCTGACTATATTTGTGGACAAGAGGAAGTTGAGTAAGAAAGCAGAGGCGAGCGACTACACCAGTAACAGCACGGCTGTGACTCTGGAGGCCCTGCACCAGCTGGCTGCTTCCTATTTCATAGACAGGGAGAGTACTCTGCGAAAACTGCATCACATCCAAATTGCTTCCACTGCCATCAAGGTATGTCATTAGTCAAGTCAGAGCCCACAGCTTACTCCTTTCAACTCCTCAAGAATAATCACGTTCAGTATAACAAAGTGAATTTTTTTTCACTATCCCTGTTGCCATTATCCTGCTATGAAAAGTGTCATATGCTGTGAGTGGGTATCTAGAGTTCCCTTCAGGAACTCGAGCTGCGTCGAAACGCTACGGGAATGCCTCCACCGTGACCACGCTCTGAATCACATGTGTAATCAGTCCAATGGATGGGCGAGACATCACGGGCAGGGTGACGTAGCGACCAGAAAGCATAAAAGCATGTGCGGTGAAACCGGCGTCAGCTTTCTGTCATTCAGCAAGTGCTCTGTGTGTGTCAGTCTTATTTGGTGTTGTCTGTCCATTATCACTCTTTATTTTACCAATACGAGTGTAGACAAACATACGGTGAGAGCCGGCAGCATCTCAGGCTGTGTGTTCTTCCCTGCCCGTGCTACATTTCGGGTGGGGATACACACAGTTTGTGTGTTGTCTGCTTGCGAGTTCTGGCGACGCCGGCCCCGCTTTCGCCGAGGCGGAGCGGCGGCCGTGCTCGTGGGTTTCGCATATGGATCCGGTCGAGGGAATGTAGACGGGCGAGCCCCTATCTTCTTTCTTAACCACCAGATCCAGCACCGAGCTCGCCAGTTGCACAAGCATCAGTTACACAAGCATATTATGCCTAATATTATAATGAGCAGCTTTACTGTGGAGCGGAGCTGTTTTACAGTCGCACAAGCATTATGTCTATACTATTATGGGGGAAAAAAAAACTTGCGCAGTCAGCTCTCGGAAATAAGAGGCTGATTGTGCTTCTCCCCGCTGAACGCTCCGCTCCTGTCGGAGCTATTGCAGAGGCACGGTGGCGATTCAGATCGCGGTGATCGCACGTGGATCTAGCGGATGGGTTGGAGACCGCTCGCCCTTTCTCCGCCTGCACTCCCTAGATCCAGCGCTCTCTCTCGAGGCTCGGAAGCCCGCGCTGCGGTTTCTTCCCCCTCTGAGTGAGAGCTCTGCTGTTGCGGCTATTTTTCTCTGAGGAGATTGATATTGTTTGTGTGACCAAGTGGCTCGCGCGCTGCCGAGGCAACGCGTGTATTACATCATTTTCAGTTTTTGATGTGAATCTTACCACACCAGACCGTGTTTACTCGTTTGGTTGTTTGGCTGCATTTAATTCTGAGGAAATAAATTAAGTATTTATCTGACTATGAGAAGTTAGATATATCATTTTCGATTTTTTATATGAAATGAATCTTATCACACCAGACCGTGTTTACTCGTCGGGTTGTTTGTCTGCATTTAATTCTGAGGAATTAAATTAAGTATTTATCTGACTATGAGAAGTTAGATATATTAATTTCGATTTTTGAAATGAATCTTATCACACCAGACCGTGTTTACTCATCGGGTTGTTTGATTGCATTTGATTCTGAGGAATAAAATGAAGTAGTCATCTAACTATGAGAAGTTAGATATACAGGGGCTCTTGGGATAAAAAATTCTCGAGTAAGAGCACGTGTTTACCTCTCTTCCACAGAGGTCTCTAGAGCAGCTAGTACGGCCGTCCCCTGCCGGTTCGCCGCTTCAGGGCACCGACCGCTTCAGGGCACCGAGCTAGCCACTCTGATTACACCAGAGGTCAGTCTCGAGAGACTGATTCCCTTAGTAGACTAACGTGTCTCTGTGGATCCTGCACACTGTAGAGTGAGGCTATAGAATCCAGTTCTCCGCCTTCTCAGTTTAAACGGGATCATACCCACTATGGTGGGTCTCGAGCAGGCTCTGGTCATGGAACAGAAGTAGTTACTCTTTTGAGGAAGGAGGCAACTGAAGTTCAGCTTGCTCGCACTCAAACAAGTCGTGTCTCAGATCAAGTCCGAGGACTGGTTTGGCACGATTGATCTAAAAGATGCACATGTCTCCATCCTTCCTCATCACAGGAAGTTCCTGAGGTTTGCTTTTGGGGGCAAAAGCTTACCAACACC
>NW_015505226.1:3344207-3344956 GCF_001515645.1 Sinocyclocheilus grahami
GTCCAACGTGGTTACTTTTGGCCTGCTGTACATGAGACTCCTACAGTGGTGGCTTAGGACCAAGGGGTTCTCCCTGAGGGGAAACCCGCTTTGCATGCTCAAGGTCACGCGGCGGTGCCTACATGCCTTAAACATGTGAAGGAAACCTTGGTTCTTATCTCAGGGCCTGGTGCTGGGAGCTCCTGGTCGCCGCATATGCTAGCGACGGATGCATCTTTCACCGGTTGGGAGCGGTTATGAGTGGCCACTCCACAGGCCGTGGCACATAAGTGGCGCATAAGTTGACTGGAGATGCTGGCCGTGTTTCTAGCTTTGAAACACTTCCTCCCAGGCCTAAGAGATCGCTATGTGTTGGTGCCCACCGACAACACAGCAGTGGTCTGTTATATATGGGGGGGGCAGACATCCTGTCAAGGCAGGGGCCGAGGCCCGGGGAATAGATGCCTCACCCCGAGGGGTGAAGCAGACTTGGAGAGTCTTTGGCCAGGCTCAGGTGGACTTGTTTGCGACTCAGATGATATTGCACGGTCCCCTCTAGTTCTATCTCTGACTCATCCAGCTCCACTGGGGCTTGGATGGCATGGTACAGACGTGGCTGAGGCTTCGTCTGTACACCTTTCCAGCGACTGTTCTGCTCCCGGGAGTTCTGGAGAGAGTGCGCTGGAACGAGGTCAGTGGACTGCCAGTAGCCCCGTTCTGGCTGGGCCGAGTATGGTTCTCGGACCTGATTCCTCTCCTCGACGGCGCTC
>NW_015505226.1:3345012-3365193 GCF_001515645.1 Sinocyclocheilus grahami
GCATAAGTTGACTGGAGATGCTGGCCGTGTTTCTAGCTTTGAAACACTTCCTCCCAGGCCTAAGAGATCGCTATGTGTTGGTGCCCACCGACAACACAGCAGTGGTCTGTTATATATGGGGGGGGCAGACATCCTGTCAAGGCAGGGGCCGAGGCCCGGGGAATAGATGCCTCACCCCGAGGGGTGAAGCAGACTTGGAGAGTCTTTGGCCAGGCTCAGGTGGACTTGTTTGCGACTCAGATGATATTGCACGGTCCCCTCTAGTTCTATCTCTGACTCATCCAGCTCCACTGGGGCTTGGATGGCATGGTACAGACGTGGCTGAGGCTTCGTCTGTACACCTTTCCAGCGACTGTTCTGCTCCCGGGAGTTCTGGAGAGAGTGCGCTGGAACGAGGTCAGTGGACTGCCAGTAGCCCCGTTCTGGCTGGGCCGAGTATGGTTCTCGGACCTGATTCCTCTCCTCGACGGCGCTCCATGGGAGATTCCCTGTCAGGAGAGATCTCCTCTCACAGACGGAGGGCATGCCCCCGCCCGGAGCTGGGGAAGCTGTGGGTGTGGCCTCTGAGGAGGCACAAATCATAGCTTCCGGTCTCTCAACCGAGGTTGTTGAGACCATCCTCCATCCAGAGCTCCCTCTATGAGGAAACTGTACTTCTTGGTGTGGAGACCACCAGCTCGACCCAGCTAACTGCCCGTTTGGTACAGTTTTGGAGTTCCTGCAGGCCTGTTTATCCGCAGGGTTGACCCACTACCCCCTAGAGCAGGGGTCTCAAACTCAAATTGGCTAGGGGCCATTGCTGTGATTGACACCTCATAGGAGGGCCATTTTAACATTCAAGCACAACAATAAAGCAGAACATTTCTGAAAATTTACTATTTACTAAATTTAATATTTTTGTCAAACTTAACAAAAAATGTAAACAACAGTGTCTCTATCGTTGTTATAACAGTATATATTAGCTTGTTACGCATGTAACCATGGTTCCCCAAAGGGGACGAGACGCTGCGTCTCAGGGCCATACTTCCTGCATCCCTGCCAGCGCTTGCTTCAACTCCTAGAAGCTGATGCCGGTTTCACTGCACATGCTTTTATGCTTTCTGGTCGCTACGTCACCCCGCCCGTGACGTCTCGCCCATCCATTGGACTGATTACACATGTGATTCAGAGCATGGTCACGCTGGAGGTGTTCCCGTAGAGTTTCGACACAGCGTCTCGTTCCCTTCGGGGAACCATGGTTACATGCGTAACCTGGAGACGATATCCATTCACCGATATATATGAAAGGTTCTGCATTGTGAGAAAATAAAATAAAACTAGCTCTGGTTGTACATGTTGTTCAAGAATGAGATTTATGAATGGCCTATTATGCTGAGTAATAAAAAATTTGGTTGTTTATATATATATATATATATATATATATATATATATATATAAAAGCTTAAAGGGATAGTTCACCCAAAAATGAAAATTATGTCATTAATTACTCACCCTCATGTCGTTCCAAACCTGTAAGACCTTCGTTTATTTTCGGAACACAAATTAAGATATTTTTTATGAAACGTGAGAGCTCTCAGACCCTGCATAGACAGCAATGCAACTGTAATGTTCCCAGGTCCAGAAACGTAGTAAGGACATCGGTAAAACAGTCCATGTGACATCAGTGGCTCAACTTCAGTTTTGCGAAGCTACGATAAAACTTTTTGAGCGCAAAGAAAACAAAAATAATATAATTTATTCAACAATTCTTCTCCCCCAAGTTACGTCTTCTGCCATTTTGGAGAGTATCACAACACATACGCACACTTTCCCCTAAGCGTAAACAACGCTGATTATGTTCATGCACGCGCTTTCTCCTCCGAACGTAAACAACGCTGATTACGTCAATTACGCTCTTGGGTACTCTCCAAAATGGCGGAAGACGTAACTCGGGGGAGAAGAATTGTTAAATACATTTTTTTGTTTGTTTTCTTTGCTCTCAAAAAGTATTCTCGTAGCTTTGCAAAACTGAAGTTGAGCCACTGATGTCACAGGGACTGTTTTACCGATGTCCTTATTACGTTTCTGGACCTGGGAACATTACAGTTGCGTTGCTGTCTATGCAGGGTCGGAGAGCTCTCACATTTAATCAAAAATATCTTAATTCGTGTTATGAAGATGAACGAAGGTCTTACGGGCTTGGAACAACATGAGGGTAAGTAATTAATGACAGAATTTTCATTTTGGTGTGAACTAAACCTTTAATTTGGGGAAGTATCAAAAATCAAACAGCAACAAAAACATAGTGTATCTCCACAATCTTGCTGTTTTGCACATTGACATCCTAATGTATGGTGACACAGAAGAAAACATCCCATTTTTAATATATTTTTCTTTAGAATGTCTTAATTTCATGTTTGCCATATGCCATTCCTTACTTTCTTAATATTTCTCTTTGACCCTCACAGATCAACTCAAACTAATTTTAATAGCCAAAACGCTTTATGCTTCATATTTGTCACAATGCACAATTTGAAGTAGCTGTTACACTTTTGCTGACAGCCATTAAAATTGGTCACACAAAGCTGTACAAATCCCCCAAACAGATATTTACTTTGTCACAGCAGCACACAGTTTGACACATATATTCCAGTCCACACTTTGATGATCCCTCCCCATCCCATTATATACAACAGCGCTTTCCCTCAGCACACAACTGCTGCAGTGCTTAGATGGTTTTATTACAGTTGGGAGGGCAGATCTCAGGTGTCAAGGCTGTGTTTGTCTATTGCTGGTGAGAAAAGCAAAAGAGCCTGTGAGTGACGGAAGCAGCCTGCCAGGCAGGACGGTGCAGCTCCAACAGCGCAAGAGAATGAATAGCAGGAGCAGCAGGGGCCTCTGACACATGCATCATTTCCACAGGCCGTTGACCCATGTCTACATTTCACGGGACAGACTGAGGTAAACGTTCCTCCATATGAATTCCAGATTAAAAAGAGCTGGAGTACAGAATGAGGTTTCTAGCTCCCCCCACTGGGCGCTGTGGAGGGGAAATTTTGCTATTTCCTTTCATAGGAAAATCTTATTAGTGTGGCGGTGTGCTGGGACTGTGAAAGGAAAACACTGGAGTGAAGCTCTTTACAAAATCAGGCTTCATCCCACCTTTGTGGTTTTGGTCTGGTTGTTTGTCTAATGCGTGAAAACCAAGCCATTCTACAATCGGCGGGATCATTTTGCTCATGATTTGACAATTTCTTCATACCAGATCAGCTCTAAGCCAAGCCAGAATTGAATTTACAGCCACGATACCTTCGGAAACACACATCGCGTCAGAATTGTAACCGCAGGGAGACAACGCCAACTCTTTTGCAGAGAATTGACTGTTGTGTTCTGTTATAAGTAACATTTTTCAAGCAAAACCCTCCATGCTAGTCTCAGCTGACATGCCCTATTCTGTCCAGTTCTTTGAGACCCCCGCACCACTTTTTTGATAATTTTTTTTCTGGTCTGTTTTTGTTTGTTTGAACACAGCATATTGGTCATTCAGTTGTTCATAACCAAAGTAAACTGCACTGAGGACACAAATTTTGCTGCAGGTCAAAACTCTGGCTGTGTGAGACCATCCATGAAAAATCTGGATGTGTAGACTTGTCTAATGGTGCTTTCAAAAAGAAATGCTGAAGCTGAGGTATTTGTCCAGCTGTGAAATTGGAGAAAAGCTTCCAAACTTGGTGGCTAATATCTCCTGACGGAATATTGTTTTCAGGCTATAATTGAGATATTTGACTGATCCATAATAGCTGCTCACTATGCAGAGTGAGAATCAACAGCAGGCTGTTGATGTTTCACATTAGGCCGAACATCAGAGGATCACGCAAGTCCAGGTGGCCTATAATTTGCAATTACAAGGTATTTTGTGACATGCAAAGTATTTGCTTTGAATAACAGTTGTTGTCTGTAAAGGAAATCTAATATCATGCTCCACTTGTTCATCAATCAGTAGCCCTTTACCATATGGCACATCATATGGTGCATTAAATAATAAAGCATATAGATGTATCATCTGATTGCATCAGGTATGGTCGTTAGAAAAAAAATAAATTGCTGCTTAGTGTTAGCTGGGTGCTCAAGCCAGGGATTCAGGCCATATGTTCTGTGGTAACTAGGGATGGGTCAGAATGGAAAACTAGTTGTCTATATATTTCTTTCTATATAATTATTGATTTGCTTACTTAAAACTGCATCTTGAGAAAAAAAAACTACTGTTCAAAACTTTTGGGTTGGTAAAATGATTATGCTCACCAAGGCTGCATTTATTTGATCCAAAAATACAATTAAAAAACATAATACTGTGAAATATTAGTACAATTTTGAATAACTGTTTTCTAGTTTAGTATATTTTAAAATGCAATGTATTCCTTTGATGGCAAAGGTGAATTTTCAGCAGCCATTACTCCAGTCTTCAGTATCACATGATCCTTCAGAAATCATTCTAATATACAGATCTGGTGCTAAAGAAACAACTCTTATTATTATCACAGTTTAAAACAGCTGCGCTATTTAATATTTTTTGTGGAAAACATGGTGCATTCTCTTTTCAGGATTCTTTGATGAATAGAAAGCTCAAAAGAACAGCATTTATTTCAAATAAAATTGACCAATTTAATGTGTCCCTGCTGAATAAAAGGATTTTATCCAGGATAACCAAAAAAAAAAAAACCTGCAACATTGAAGGTCAAGATTGAAAAAAAAAAAAAAAAAAAGCAAAACACCCATATAGTGCAAATCTTCATGCTGCAGAGTTCCCTGTTACCAATGCTGGCCTCTTCAGTGGGTTTGTGATGGAGTGGCAGAAGACAACCTTGTCTTACCTTATCTAACTGTCAGCCTGGAAAAGATATTGTCTGACAGGCCGAATCGAAAGAGATCACTGAATTGATGAAGGTTCACTGGCACCATAAGAGAGAAAAGTGTGAATCAATTATGTGTGCTTCTCCGTGTCATGAGGAGAGAAGGATGACTAGAAAAGAGAAGGAAAAAATCAAGTGTGATCTCTGATTGCAAAGTCTGATAATAGTGGGGCTAGCTTGCAGTAAAGGTCAATTGAGATGCCTGAGTCAATATGGCTACACAGAGTCTGACCATCATTAAGTACTCTGCTAAAGTTAGACAACATTCTGCATTGTAGAGAGAAATGGACTTCTGTTTTCTTTGTGGGTGTGAAAGAAAGAAAGAAAGGAAGGCTAATCAATTAATACATTTCATAACGGAGCAGAGGAAAAAACATTGTGCAACAGCCTGCTCGGCTCTTTCAATAAGATGAGAAGAATAGTAAATGATTATCTGTGAAAGGACCACCACTGCATGCGCATTAGCACCATGTCTGGGACAAGTGACTCACGCCAAGCACAGGAAGTTCTTATAACGCATCTGTTCACAGCCAGGCTGCTTATTATCCCTTTTAACAAGGAAAACATGGGAAAAGAGTTTGTTACACGCTGTTTTCCATGTAAAATACTATGGTACAGTAACCGTATGTAAACTAATCATTTTGTGGTCTGAATTTTGTTTCCCAGGTAACTGAAACGAGGACTGGCCCTCTCGGCTGCAGTAACTATGACAACCTTGATTCGGTCAGTTCTGTGCTGGTTCAGAGTCCCGAGAACAAAGTCCATTTGCAAGGTATAAAATGTTGTTCGAATCTAGTATGTCAAGTTTTGAAAATGTGATGGGCATTTTTTTTTATGTGAAACACAAAAGGTTCATTATCACACCACTTTATTCAGGTAACCCAGTATTCTTAAAGCAATCTTTCTTTTCTTTTCTCTGTAACTGAAGGCTTGCAGGTCATTTTGCCAGATTATCTCAGAGACACTTTCGTCCAAGCTGCTCTTAGTTACATTGCCTGCAATGGAGAGGGATCTTTTGTCTGTCGAGACAATGACTGCTGGTGCAAATGTGACCCTAAGTTCCCAGAATGCAACTGCCCCTACATGGATATTCAGGCCATGGAGGAAAGCCTTTTGCGAATCTCTGAATCATGGGCTGTTACCTACAAAGAGTTTGAAGATTCAGGTAGGAGAGTGAATTCAATCATATTTCAGATGAACACTTTTACATTTTATTATTCATGTACCCTTCTAAAGAAACATCTCAATAACCATTCATTTATAGCCTATTTTGGAATTGTATTGTATAATTATTTTTAGTTATTATTGTAGCGAATTTAGCTCATGGGGAAATATGAATAATTAACCATAACTAATTATGATTAATTATTAATATTCTATCTTCACTGTAGATATTTAGCTGACCACTCAGGGTCAACCGTCTTGTCAATTCTAAGAACGTTAATTTCCTCATTAAAGGAAATAACTTTCTTACTGTACAATTCTATAAGTTTGTAACGTAAATCTGCATGATTATTGACTCCGGTTATGAGTAAACAATGAACACGTCAAGTGTGATACAAGTAAGGACGGTATTGGATTTTTGCCGATATCCGATATGCCGATATTTTTCAACTCATTGTGGCCGATACCGATATATTTCCTTTTGTTTGGAAATAGGCTAACCGACAACCGACGCTTGTTAACCTTTAACCGACAAGATTATTTTAAATTAGAATTGAATTAAATTAGAAAGGATAAGTGTCTGTGACCCGTTAAAAATACTAACTTTTGTTTCCTGGGGATTAATTTACATGCGCAAAAAGCAGCAAACAACAGACCATGAGGATTCATATGGTCATCATATCACATCACACACCTGCAGCGCTTCTGCGAGTGGAGAATATCATAATAAAGCTTGGCTATATACTGTATATATATATATATATATATAAAACGAATAAATAGGCCTATGCGAGAAACATATTTTTACTTAAATAATAAATTAAGAAAATGAAAGAAAAACTGAGCAAAAAGTAGCCTAGTATGCAGAGTTTCGGTAAATTTTTGTGCTGCGCGAAAGGAAACAGATGGCAGAAAGCGGCATTCTATTTTTCTTTAGGCTTATTTTACAAAAGCACAAAGATTTGTTTTTATTGTGAATATACACAATTCCGATTATCTTTAGGACTAAAAGGAGTAGTTGCTTCCACTGTTAAGGAAAAAATTCAAGTGATTGCACCGGCGCCGCATGCGAGCACACAGTTAAGCATTGCTACCTTGACAATGCAGCCTGTTCATTATCATAATAAAATACAGTCAGTCAAACATATGGGGAAAAAAAACGATGTAGTAAAAAAAATGTAATAAAAAAATATGTATTAAAGGGGTCATATGATGCTATTTCAATTTTTCCTTTCTCTTTGGAGTGTTACAAGCTCTTGGTGCATAAAGAAGATCTGTAAAGTTGCAAAGACTAAAGTCTCAAATCCAAAGAGATATTCTTTATAAAAGTTAAGAGTCAACCACGCCTACCTAAAACGGCTAGTTCTAACACACCCCCACATGTCTACATCACAATGTGGGAAGATTTGCATAACGCCGCCCAAATGTTCACGCAAAGAAAGAAGGCGTAACTTTTATTCTCACTGTAGTTTTGTTGTTTCCGCCGCCGCCATGTCGTAAAGATGCTGTGTGCTTCGTTGTGAAAGCGAAACTACTTTGTTTGGTCTTCCAAAAGAGGATGATATTTGCTTCATCATGCCTGGAGCTGATCCGTGCTGGTTGCTGAGGAAATACTACAACTTTGCGCTGTCGATCGCCGGATCGGCTTTCACCATGGACGAAGCGGAGTCCAGCTCGGAGTCGTCACATGTCATTCCGGAGGATCCTTCGGCGAAATCGCCGGCCGTGCTGTTCTCAAGCCCACCCGCCTCTGCTCACTCTAACCCTCCGGCCGTTCCTCACGCTAGCCCCCAGCCTCTGCTCACTGTAGGCCGCCGTGTGTGACACTGTTTCATTGTGAAAGCGAAACTACTTTGTTTGGCCTTCCAAAAATGGACACGACTAGAAATCAGTGGTTAAGTTGTATTTACAACACTGTTCCAGAACACTTCAACCCAAATATTCAGATGTGTGCAGCACATTTTATGGAGGACTGGTTCCTGATCCTGGTAGAGTAGACTACAATGCCGGCTGTTCTGACTCAAAGACTGTAAGTACGTTTTTTATATTTAAAGAGTTTTTATATTTTATATATTTAAAGCGAGTTTTTTGGGCAGAATTTTTTTTTATATTTTGATAAATTACTTTAAAAAATAATAATTAAATGACTTTTTAAACCGTTTAACTGATTGTATTAATCGGTCAAAATTCTTATGGTCGGTTAACCGAATAAACGTTTAAAATGAACATCCCTATTTAGAAACAAAGTCTCTCCTGTGCAGAAATTGTAAGCAAAATATTTTTAATTTTAGTTAGTTTTTAATAAGAACTTATTTGTTAGAATTAAATAAACAACAATGAAGGTTTTTTGACAGTACATCGAAGCTTTGAAAATAACTATAGCCTAAATAAACTATATATCAATCGCTGCATCCTTTCGCTGGGCCCTTCGTGAAGGGATTCAGTTGTTCACTTTCGTTTGGAACGTCCCTACAAATGGCGTCCACTTCCCAAAGTGTCCTTCGAGGGCACAAAAAAGCCGTTTGGAATTTGCCCACTGTTTACTCTATCACACACCGAACGCATCATTCTGTACGTGTTTTCACAGATTAAATGCAGCAATCCAAAACAGTCAATCTAATCATCATTCAGACAAAAATTTGCTTCAAGAATGAGCCACACTGCTGACGTGATCTACAGTAATCACTAGCACACCCAGAGCACGTGTGAGTTAAGGTATTCCCTCTTATCGGCAAGACTTATCGGCATCATTTTTCATACCGGGCCGATGCCGATATTTACATTTAAAGCCATTATCGGCCGATTCCGATATCAGTCCGATAATATTGTGCATCCCTAATCCCAATTAATGGAGAATCAACATAAAGGAGGTAAAAAATAAATGAAACATACATTTGTTGTTAGAGTAAATGTGAGCACATAATGCACTGGAAGTGGGGAAAAAAATGGATGCTGCATTAAATTGCATGAATTATATTTTTAACATGTTACATAGTCCATATTAATCAGAGAAATCAGCATATTATTTTTTCACTGCCCTAATTTTATGATTTATCAAAACAGACCTGCAACCCATTTTCGGGCCACAACCCACCAGTTGGGAACCAGCAGTTTAGAGCAATTTTATTTATTTATTTGTTTTTTCAAGTTTACACTTTCACATCTCTTTTGGTATCTGAACATTTATCGGCTTGCTAAAATAAAACATGAAGCAATTGCTGTTAGAAAGAGATGCTAAGAGACAGTTTTGACATATTTTAAACATTTATAGAAAGGAACAATATATGCCTGTACTTTTTGTACTTTTTTAGTTGACGTTTTGTGGAACAGATTTATGTTTGTGCCAGTTTTAATCTTGCCATCTGTTGCTGTACCGGTTTTGAATACATGACAATCTAATCTCAGCAGTAGGGATGGGCGATATGGGCTTAAAAATATATCACAATATTTCTGGTATTTATTGCGATAACGATATCAATAATGATAATTCAGGGAATCCTGTTTCTTTAGAGAAAAGTATTATCTTTCCTATTTGTACTCAAAATAGGGTGTTGTGAGCATTAATGAGTACACAGGTAATGTAAAGACTGTTTAATTCATACTGGAAGCCGGAGGGCGCTCTTGCATAGAAACTCCTCATATCCGTAGCAGAAGTGATACTACTGACGACGCTCCAGGAAGGTATCCAGTTATCGCTGAATAAAACGCACAACGGAGATAGAGACATTTTAACTGATGAAACTTTAAATAAACATACGATTTCACAAAATATGTTTTATCTGTGTTCTTCAATCTTGGGTATTTTTATAAGGAAAGTATATTTATAATGCAAAGTTAATCGACATGGCCTTTATCACTGTATATAATTCTATCATTCTGTAATATGAAACCACGTCTGGTCACAAAAAGAAGTATTTCAAAACACTCTACAATGTTATTAAGTTAATTTGGAGAAAAAGCATGTCAATAAATTATATCTTTGTTGGACAACAGGTTTATAAACAGGCTCATACACAAGCAAATCTGTATCGCACATGTGCTGCTGTAGTACATTTAAGAAATATGTCGCTATTATCGCGTGAAGTCTAATTCTTATTGTGGGGAGAATTTTTACCGGTATATCGCAAATGATAAGATATCGCCCATCCCTACTCAGCAGTCATTGTTTAGGCAGTCTAACTGATATTAATATTTATCTAATCTTTTCTACAATATAGGCCACAGTCATACTGGCTGAATTACTTCCAGTCTTTATTATACTGCTCAGAGAACAACCAGCTAGGATCCTTCTCAGAAGAGCTACACACCTGCATTTGTGCATATGACCATAGTTACTGCCAGGTACCCACACCATGCTCTGTGGGTGATGGTGCCGCCTGCACGGCTTGTGCTAGCGACAACCACACTCGCTGCGGAAGTTGCAACATCGGCTACATGTTAAGTCAAGGGACCTGTCGACCAATGGTGGGAGATTCCACTGAAAACTACCTGGGCTTTGAGACTGATCTTCAAGATCTGGAGCTACGCTACCTCCTACAGAGAGCCGATCGACGCTTAGAGGTCCATGCTATCTTCATCAGCAATGACATGCGTTTGAATAGCTGGTTTGATCCTTCATGGAGGAAGAGGATGCTGCTTACGCTAAAGAGTAACAAATATAAATCCAACCTGGTCCATATGCTCTTAGGAATCTCCCTTCAAATATGCCTTACTAAAAACAGCACTCTGGAACCTGCGCTCACACTCTTCATCAATCCCTTCGGAGGGAGCCACTCAGAAAGCTGGGTAATTCCTGTGAATGAGAACAATTTTCCAGACTGGAAGTCTGCTAAGCTGGACCTTCCACTAGAATGCTTTAACTGGACCTTGACTTTGGGCAACAAGTGGAAGACCTTCTTTGAGACCATCCATATTTACCTGAGGAGCCGCATTAAAACTCTGGGCACTGGGGCCAATGACAGCGTTTACCTGGAGCCGTTGGAAATGGCTGACCCTACTAGAAATCTGGGGTATATGAAGATTAACAGCATTCAAGTGTTCGGTTACAGTATGCATTTCGACCCGGAAGCAATCCGGGACTTGATCCTGCAGCTGGACTATCCATACACGCAGGGCTCGCAGGACTCGGCCTTGCTCCAGCTGCTGGAGATCCGAGACCGGGTCAACCGACTCTCTCCACCAGGCCAGCAACCTCTGGACCTGTTCTCCTGCTTATTACGGCACCGTCTCAAACTGACAGCTAATGAGGTAGTGCGCATTCATGCCTCGCTCCAGTCCTTTAATGCCCGTCTCCCCAATTCTCTGGATTATGAGACCACTAAACTCTGTAGCTAACGGTTAAAGCATCATAGCAGACAGCAATAGAACAACTGTAAAAATGCAGAATAGACTGTTAAAGTCAAAGCTGCAATGACTTTCAGTGATCGAGAAACTTTCGGACACTGATTTTTGTGACTTTGCTTTCACTAGTAGATCATCTTGCTCAAAACAGACTCATTTTTATTGCATAGTACACTGAGTTCAAAGAAGAGATTTAAAAAGAGTGTTTGTTTGTAATATTTATGTTTTTTTTTCTTTTGCTTCAGTGACTGTGCTTTCCTTGGAAAGAATACAGTGATGTCAGTCAATTTTGTAGATAAATTGTTATGTTTTTATAATTTTTTATGTTAAAACATCATGGTTGTAATGGAGTAATGGTTGCATTATTTATCAGCATATTTTTTATGTGACAGTTTAGTTTATTGGAAAATGAAACATTTTATATTTGCAACTGAGTTTACTTAATGAGGAATTAAATACATTGAACATGATATACGATTTTGATCAAATAAAATAATAATGAAACAATTGTATTATATGCTTGTTAGGTTAATGTTTATTTGTTTTAATCACGTCATTGGAAGAGAGAGTGTGTTGTTGTTGTTGTTGTTTTTTTGTTACTATAAGCATAGCAAAGTCTTGTACATTATCAGTACATTGGAGTATTATAATTTACTCATGTTTCTATGCTGATGTTACATGTGTCCCCTGTATTAAGGTCCATTCTGAACCCCACTGGCACAGTTACTCTAGGCTTATAAGCCATTTTTATCAAAAAGTTGAACAAAATACATGGTATACCATTTAATGTACTTCAGCCCCTTCGGTATATATATTTTTTTAAACCCAGTTAGGGTCATTAATGAAAGCACAGGTGTTAGTTTAACAATGTAAAGGGGGCTGTGAATATAATATTGAATATATATATATACTTACCTAGCTCTTAGCTACATCCTCTTTCAACGTTTACATATATTTTCTTTGCAATATAATAAAGTGTTTCAAGATGCAATACATAATAATAAAATCCCACAGAATATAAATTGCAAACAATATTTTTAAACCTTTCTAGGAAAAAAAGGAAAGAGTTTGGCCTGCAATGACTGGGAGAGTCCAGATCAAAAAGAAAGCATTTTCTTCTGAGAGATGTTAACATTTAAATGGTGATGTTAACATTTAAACGGTGAATTGCAAGTAAAATGATGATGCTTTTCCAGGCTGGTTTCTTCTCATTCAAGGCATATTCTGAACAAGGCTGTTTTACATCTGTAGTAAATCTACCTGCGGTTTACACAGATTGCATAATGTAAAGGTCAAAGGATTGTACGTCAAAGGAAACTGTACTTGTTTGAAGAGACATTGCACATTCATAAGATATTAGAGACACTTTTAAAATCCAAAAATTCTCTACATTTGTGCCTCCTGAGAAAAGAAGCTTCTTAGAGGGAAGATCACTACTTTTATGTCTTCGAGCATATCCGCATTGCAGCTACTGCAACATTTTCACATGTGAAACACCCCACGCTGTAGGAATTACTCTGCGAACACAAATGACCAAGGGAGCCGTTACTGCCAGAATGCATACACAAATCACCTGTGCGTTGCAATGAGAGCCTGTAAAATGAGAGCTTGTCAGTTGTGCTGAAATGAGTTGACAAGTTGTTGTAATGACAAATATGACAATAAGAAATGGCAAAACATTACATAGGCAATCGGTCTTTCTCGCAGCCTGACAAACAATTTATCATTCTGCTGTAATTGTACAGAAAGAGCTGTGGAAAAGAAACGACTAAGTATTGCATGGTATTTACTGTACAGCTCCTCTGATGAAGATGGAAAACTCACCAGCACAGACAGAGATTAAAGAAAGAGTATACATCAACTTAGTAGGTTAGACCTTTAGTCACTAAGCACTCTAAGGCAATGTGCGATCAATAGTGTCCGTGTTGCCTCTTTGATCTCTTCATTGTAAACATTGTAATGTTCTCGTGATTCACGATGAAGATGCATTGCTAACTTGACACTAACTTTATCTTGGACTTCACTGTAGGTTTCTAAAGGGCCAGATACTGCAGTGAACAGGAGGAAGGCAAAAGGTAGCTGGCTACTGCCAATAAATCAATGTGCAGCTTTATTACCTGAGAGAACAAAAGGATCCGCAGGGAGATCAATGCCATTCAAGAACCACCGACTCACAAACCAGTGGCATTTTGTTGTCCAGGACCAGGACCGTATCAACATCAATTTATTATTCACACTGTCCTTTCCACTTGATGTGGTTTGTATGAGCACAGATCAATCACTATGTTACATCCAATTAGAATTTACCATTGAATCGCACCATTGTACTCCCTTTGCTGTCGATGTTGCAGAATTTTATACGCACACACTAAACATAATGTTTAATTAAGAATTATACCATAATTAAGCAATATCAGAACAGTTAATATTGAGTAATTTGCATTTTGCTGAATGAATTAAAGGAATAGTTCACCCAAAAATTAGAATTTGCTGAAACTTTACTCATCCTCAGTTCATCCAAGATGTAGATGACATATTTGGAGAAATTTAGCATTGCATCACTTGCTCATCAATGGATCCTCTGCAGTGAATGGGTGCCGTCAAAATGAGTTTAAACGGCTGGTAAAAATATCACAATAATCAAGTAATCGACACGACTTCTTTAATTAATGTCTTGTGAAATGAAAAGCTGTATAAAGACGTTTTTCACTTCAAAAAATGTACCTTGTCTGAATCAGGAGAGAAACACGCACAGATCAAGCACCATTTACAAGCAAAAACAGTCCAAAATAGATGAAAGAGATGGTTTAAAGTTAAAACGCCTTACTGATGGATTTGTTTCTTATAAACATCCAGCGTTTCACTTTAGAGAACGTTAACTGATGGACTGGAGTCATGTGGCTTGTGAATTCTGATGGCACCCATTCACTGCAAAGGATCCATTGGTGAGCAAGTGTAAATTTTCATTTTTGGGTGAACTATTCTTTAAACTTCTCTGAGCAACACTAGACTGTTGTTTCAGTTCTGAAATAATTAACTTTTGTAAACATTTCTTGGTTAAGAAAATTATTTAAATGACTCATTCATGAAGACAGCCACTTGTTTATTTTCTATTTTGAAGGAATCAGCTGTGTGAATGATTCAAATGACTCACTCATAAAGTCACTTGTCTCCACCTACTTACAGAGATGGGCAGTATTTTAATTAAATGTATTTAAAATACATATTTAACTACTTTAGAGTATTTTGTAATTTGTATTTTGCTGGACAAAAAAAAAACAATCAAATGTAATTTGTAATTAAATACTTTGTATTTGAAATACTTAAAATAATTAATAAAGTAGGTAATTTTATTATCAGATAATATAATATTTTTCTTCACCTATGTTAATAGTACTGCCAAATATAGCCTATCACAGATTTTGGCTAGATGCAAGTGAATTATATGACATCCTGTTGGATCCATAGGCGGAGTTTTAAAAAGGATAGTTCACCCAGAAATGAAAATGCTGTTGTTAATTACTTACCTTCATGTTGTTCCACACCTGTAAGACCTTTGCTTATCTTCAGAACATACAGTGGGGCAAAAAAGTATTTAGTCAGCCACCAATTGTGCAAGTTCTCCCACTTAAAAAGATGAGAGAGGCCTGTAATTTTCATCATAGGTATACCTCAACTATGAGAGACAAAATGAGAAAAAAAACCCAGAAAATCACATTGTAGGATTTTTAAAGAATTAATTGGTAAATTCCTCGGTAAAATAAGTATTTGGTCACCTACAAACAAGCAAGATTTCTGGCCCTCACAGACCTGTAACTTCTTCTTTAAGAGGCTCCTCTGTCCTCCACTCATTACCTGTATTAATGGCATCTGTTTGAACTCGTTTAAAATAATTAATAAAGTAGGTAATTTTATTATCAGATAATATAATATTTTTCTTCACCTATGTTAATAGTACTGCCAAATATAGCCTATCACAGATTTTGGCTAGATGCAAGTGAATTATATGACATCCTGTTGGATCCATAGGCGGAGTTTTAAAAAGGATAGTTCACCCAGAAATGAAAATGCTGTTGTTAATTACTTACCTTCATGTTGTTCCACACCTGTAAGACCTTTGCTTATCTTCAGAACATAAATTAAGTTATTTTTTGATGAAATCCAAGAGCTTTCTGTCCCTCTACACTCTCTTACTTACACATTCAAGGCCCATAACAGGAGGAAAGACATCATCAAGTAATCCAAGTTATTTGCTCAAAAAACAAAACAAAACATAATTTACCACTTTATTTCTGAAAATATTATCCAAAAACATGTGTCTTGGTACTCTAGTGAACACTCACTCATGTGCTTTGTGTTGACGTGTGAGTCTTCTATCGCGAGAAACACAACACAAATGCGTTGTGATGCTCTGTAAGGGAAACAGGTCAATAATTTAGCTCAAAGGGAATCATTTAAGATTTTAAAGGGAACTCCACCATTAATATGCAAGGGAATTAGGACAGAATCACTGTTTTACGGCGGATCACTGAGACGGCCAGCGAGTCAGTGAACGAGCCGTATGACATCAATTCTGCAATGGATATCTATATCCAAAATATAGTGAAAACACTATTAATTAGCATAGTAACAAGATCGGCAGTTTAAGACATTAACTTGTGAGCACAAAACACAAGATACTTCTCTTTTCCATATAATCATGAATGCACAATGCAGATCAATATTTTCATAAATAATGTTGTAAATTATGTTTTTTTTAGTTTTGTGCAAACAAAGCACTTGTGTCGCTTAATAAAATTGAGGTTAAACCACTGGAGTCACATAGAGTACTTTAACGATGTCTTTCCTACCGTTCTGGGCTCTGAATGTGTAAGTTGTGTTGCTGCCTAAGGAACAGAAAGCTCTTGGATTTCATCAAAAATATCTTTATTTGTTTTCGAAAGATGAAAGAAGGTATTACAGGTGTGAAAGGACATGAGGGTGAGTCATTAATGACAGAATCTCCGTTTTTGGGTGAACTATTCCTTTAATTCATCCATAGTTCCATCTTCCAACTGGAAAAAAAAAAATAATAAAATAAATGTATGTACTAAAATATATACTATCAGATATTGTTCACTGAGTGTTATTACAGGACAGAAGGAAAAGCTATGCTGCTCTACAACTTTGCTTGCTAGCTGACAAGTGACGTTAGCTTGCTAGCTAATGTTAGCTACTTGTTTTTATGGACAAAATTGCATTTGTAAAGGGGCTTTATGAAATAATTTTCAAGTATTAATCACTTTGTATTTCCAATTTGTGAACAGCATGTAACGAAACTTGAATGAAAAATGAGAGCCTCTAATTTTTATGTGAAGGACTCCAAATCCAAGGGAAACTATCATAACAGTGTAATTTTAATGAACCTCATCTGTTGACATGATGTCAGTGAATCGCACTGGCCGTCACTCGCTCACATTACTATGGAGTGTGTGCAAGAGCATGAGCAATAAGTTGCTGGCCACAGTTCACTTAATGGCCACCAGTGTTGCTAATAACAAATGATTTCTGGTTTCTACATAGAGCACTTTAACAGCTACATATCAGCATTTTTAGGAATTCATCTTTACTGTTGACAGTGAAATAGCTTGAGCCATCCTCTTGAGTAGGACTAGGCATTATGACAATACAGTTCCACAGGACTGCTTAAATTTTGACACGGTGATAAAGAAGCGTTAAAGGAGTGATAAAGAATCATGAAAAAATAAAGCGTATACATACTTGATGGTATTCAAGTAAACACAGTCAGTTGTGTCTTAAGTGAACATAAGAAATATGGATCAATATATTGGATATATTGTCTAGTGTTAGGGTTAAAGACTATGCTGTTTGTAAGTTGTTAAGAAAGAGTTGCTGAAACATCCCCACGACAATCATGATCAATCAGAAAGTTTGTCTGGAAGTATATATTTTAGTCTTATAAATGTGTATATCTGCTAAAGGTTAGTCAACTTCTAGGAGTAGCAACACACTCCTACTTACAGTAGATTCAATGTATTATAAAATATTAGTATCTAATATTGTCCAGTTACATCTGTAAAGCATGTTAATAAAGCAATTTTTACATTTTCACACACCAAAGATTTAAATATATAAACATGACTAATTCAAATATCAAATACAACATACTTGAAGTTATTAAACAAGATCTTCTTAAGAATCCAAGGACAGAGAAAAACTAAGTATAAGTTTATAAGCACATAAGGTTAAGGAAATAAATCATAGAGGTCACTGATCTTAGATACACTGAATAGATGTATTGCCTCCAAAAACAGCCCTTGTGGGAATCCAGGGTGCTCTGCTGGCTGACATAAACAAGTTCAAAAAATGGAAGAGGACACTGCTGTGCTAAAAGCTGCATGTGGTCTGTTGGACTTGAGAAAATAAGTGACTCTGACAACCTTCCCACTTTCAACACTAAAATCCTGCTACATACGCTGCACCCCTTCAGCTCCAAATAGATATCTAAAACTATTCCCAACTTGCACATTTTTTTATTTAAACTACATCCTCACTAGTTTCTCTATAGTAAGCTAAAATGTTCCAATCCTGAAGGATTATGTAGTCCTACATTATCCCTCTTGATCACAACAAGTGGAAGCATTCCCTTAGGGGAAGGCCTACACCTGCTTCAAACTGAACTGTTTGATGAGCTTTGCTGTAATGAAGAGTCGGAAGAATTCGAAAATTTGCCTCCAGTTCCCAGAATGCAACTACTTCACAAATGAATTAAGCATGACCTACAGAGCCAGGCAGACTACTTTTACTTAACGTATATTAATGCAATCAACAACAAGTTGCTTTATGGATTTATCCAACATGGTTTAAAGGAATCTGCATTTCAACTTCAGGAAATCATTGAATTGTTTATAGAAACACTTGCAAATTTATTTGCATTTTCATTTATTTGAGTTCTCCTGTCCTGACACTATGGTTATGATCTCACCTCATAGAGCCAAACAAATTTGAGGGCGCAAAAGCACGGGAGATTGATGTCTGATCCATTGTGTTGATATCAGTGAGTCTTGATCTCCTGGTTCTGGTATCTGAGGAGATGATTATAAGACAAGTTCAACCTGACAGAAACAAATAAGACCCAATCAGTCTCAGCTCACAAGAACCAATTTATACCGCATTTCAAATTGCCAACGAATTGCTTTTGGGGATCCCTTAGCTGGGTTCTAAATGCATCTCTTATTAGATAATCCCCTTGTACAGCAAATACTCATCCGGGATTTTTAGTGGTCAGAGCAGGAGTCGTTTATGACCTAACAGGACTAAAGGCACATTCTACAAAAGTCTTTTTTATCAGGGTGCCTGTTTGAGACTACTGTGTCATTGTGCATGTGCATTAGTGTATAAAAATGTCATTCAATGAAGACCTTTGGTTGGGCCGTGAAAGGAAATCGACTTTAAAAGGCAAACCCATTAGCCCGACCAAGCATACTATTTTGTGCATATTTTAATGGTGGGTTGGAACAATAAATGCGTAAACACAATATGTTGATGGCTTTATAAATTCAGTGAAACATCAGCAGAGTCTGTCTGAATACTACACATGAATAGACAAGTAAATACTATTACAGAACAAAATGTTCTTGAATTTCTGTGATTTACACTCACCACAGAAAGAAATACAAAAGGTCTAAATTGATAACTGGTTGTGTTCCCACATGTAACATCATTTGAAAATGACACCAGAGGCGCTTTGGCACAAAAATCGCATTATTGTTTATTTCAGTGATTTTCAGGCTACAGGCTGAATGACATTTCAAAAAGATATTTTTTCATTTATTGTTATACTCAACAGGATACAAGAAGCACATTGTCTTACATTCAGCTTTTTATGGGCTGCTTCACGGGCATTTAAAATCAAGTAAATGATAATGTTTTGTGAAAAGATGATTTAATGCGGTATAAACGGAAAAGATTATAAAAGAAAATTATGAACCAAAAGGCCTTTGAAAGATTTTGTGAAAATACTGTTCAGATTACTGATATTACAGACGTTTCAAAGATGCCAACAATCACGTACAACTATTGCTGAGAGCAGGGGCGTTTCTAGCCAATTTGACGCCCTAGGCGAAATCACTATTGCCCCCCCCCCCACCACACAAATTATATCAGACACCAGTTGCTTGTCACATTCAAATTGGTTGTCATATTAACAACACTAATTTGTGGAGATTCAGTGCATTGAGTTTCACAAATCTGAATGCATTATTTGTAAATTGACTTAAGATAAACATTTTGCACAATTTAGTATCTGTAATATCATTGTGTTGCCACTAGATGCCTGTAAAGCCCTATGTAACAATCCCTAGTGGCTAAGACATTGCACATAATTTACACATAAATCACACATAAATTAATTTTATTACATTTTGATTTGGATATATACTATACTACTACATATTGTTGTTTAGATATTATCAAAGGCTACTTTTTTGTCTTTATCTGTTTTTTGTTCAATTTTTTTGTTGTTGTTTCTTGAAACATTGATTTAAAGTGTCAGTTATTACATTATTATTTCAGTCAAACCTATAAAACCCCTTTGTTACCCCAAACTACATATAAAAGCTTTATCAGTGGCATAAAATGAACCAATGCAGCTACTTAATCATTTGCTACTCGTTAATGCGTTAACTTCCCCTTTAAATAACATGACGCTCTGCCCTCTATGACGCTGCTCCCATTAAGCGCTGTTGGAAGTGAATGAATTGATTCAGCATTTCGACACCTCCGTAAG
>NW_015505226.1:3366170-3375411 GCF_001515645.1 Sinocyclocheilus grahami
AAATATTTGGACAAATGTGCCACAAATGTGCCACAAATACTGCCTAAACAAAATACTGATTTTGTGCACTTTATTTACTGTACCAATATTTAAAATTGGCCTTTGAACTTAGCTTTATTGCATGGCAAAAAAAAAGTGTTACCTTGCCAAAGCACTGACAGAGCCCACTGATCTAATGGCATTGTTGAGCGCTCCAAATGCAAACTTTGCATGCAACAATCAGGCAGCAATTAACAGCACTCTGATCTAGTGGCATATAGGCATCGTCAGATTGACAGTACTCTAGCCCAATAATGTTGGGGGATCCAGTGGGGGCGGCAGTCATATTTCAGGGTGACCTGCCACTCTTTATCACAACCCTGCTACAAGTGCCAGTACGTGCGCTCATTGGCGCCCCTTCAGCTGGTGGCGCCCTAGGCGACCGCCTAGCTCGCCTATGCCTAGAAACGGCCCTGGCTGAGAGATCAACCACGCTGACTCAACCGTGATGGTTATGAATTATTTTGACATGCAAAACTAAACAGACAATTAACAGAGCATGTTTAACAGAGATATACATTTCAGTTTCATCAAACTTAGAGTGTAATATTAGCATTAGTACTGTCAAAATTATTGCATTAACAAATGCAGTCAAATTTTTTAACACCAATTTTTATTTATTTATTGTAAACACCATAATTTGTTTAATTTAACATTATGAATGTTTTTATTATTTTCTGTTTGACTAAAAACCAATCCATGCTCCATGTTCACAAGCACACACAAAAGTCCCTAGAGGAGAATACATTTATCAGGGAGAAAGACATTATTTATGGACAATTTATTCAAAGCTGTTTTCGAACTTTCCAATTGTGGACAGTGGTTTTTCATGTTAGACATGACTGCTTCATGACTCTTTAAAACCTTTCAAAGCACTGGTTCAAAACAAATGAAAATTGCCATGTCACGTTATCTCAGCAAATGAGTCTTTGTTGTGATGTTTCAAGCACATTTTGTGAAGCAAGTGGTTGCAGATTAAAGGATTCAAAAAGATCTGTTCCTCCAATCACTAAATATAAAATTTCTTAACTAGTTCACTATTAGTTATAAGTAACACACACTCACAAAACAATACATAATAAATAAACAATTGAAATAGAGCAAAAGAAAATATATTTTTTAGAATGATGGTAACCCCCCAAATGCCAAACATAATAGAACACTACCAGGTTTCCTGCCATTTCATCTTGCTCAAATCACATAAAATAACACCTAATTTTAACAATTCCTCTCCTATACAGTTCTGTGCAAAGCATGTTGGGACCTATAAATCCCCTGTTCAGGTTCAGTTAATGGCAACTAAAATTTAACCCAACACAAATAAATTAAGCAAACTTCTGTAAAAAAAAAAAAAAGTAACTGAATTGCACTCAATAAATGTTCAAAAATGTTGATGTATTGTTGCATTCAGTTGAAGTGTTAACCAAGAGTTTGATCCCAAGGTAGAAAACACTATACAATTTATCCACAAATTTGAGTAATTTTGCAACAGTTAAAAGCAAGTGTTCCTAGCATGCACCATATTATGAACTTGGTGATGTTTTTATTTTTATTAATTTTTTTTTAATTTTTTTTATCAAGTTTGGGAACTTGTTTTGCGATGTCTGGAGTTTTGCTCAGAATGATTCATTTAAAGCAAAAATAAGCCACTGATTGTTACCATTATCAATATCATGCCTGAATGATACTATTATTTCCTGAACATGCATTTTAAACAAGAAAAGAAGGCTTCAGATAATACTTTCGCTTCAAACCCGCTAAATCCAGCCTCAGCATATTCAGAAATACTGGTTCGATGGCAGAAACCTCTATACGCCATTAAACGTCCACAGAACCAATCAGAAGACGCAAATCTAATCATATGATTTAGCAGTTATATTTGTCACAGTTACATATGATTTTGCAGTTATGCCCCTAAAATTCAAGAGATTTAGGGCAAAAATGTCCCTGTATGAGTTTTTGTCTCAGGTAATTATATCATGTGATATAGTTAAGCAATTTCAAACGAGCAAGGAGTGCCGTATCAGTGCTGGTTTTGTTCCGAATAGCACGAGTGCAAATGTGATACTGATTTTATATAACAGTTCAATAAATAATAAGTAATAAGTAATTGCCTAAATAAATAATACATTAATCTGTGTTCTGAAGGAATTGGGTGAACCAATGATTCAATTGCCCATTCATAACGACAGCCATTTACTTCATTCCTGAATGAATCAGCCGATTGAACGAATTGAATGATTGAATGAATTAATTAATTATTTCCCGCCATCTACTGGCTGTTTTTGTTTCGTATTGAATGAATGAATGAATGAATGAATGAATATCCCAAATTATTAATAACAATAATAATAATAATAATAATAATAATAATAGTGAAGGGATAAGTCGCCCAAAAGCTTATTATTTATTTACTTACTTATTTATTTATATTTTTGTTTTATTTGAGTGATTTTGAAAATGTTTACTATGTCTTGTCCAAAGAGGTGGACTTGACAAAAACACACACAAGGACTATTGAAAATAAGGAATTTCAATAACTGACTAATAACCTTTTATTTGCCATTAAAGTGAAATTTCTGAACCTAAACATAGGGAAAAAAATGTCAGATGGAAACCCTTCATTCACCCTTCAGTTGTTTTTTTTTAAATAAAATTAAATGTTTTAAGCATTTGACAGCTCTACTAAGAATATTGTTTCTGTTGCAATGTATAAAGCTTTCATTAAATGTATAAGTCATGCTGTAAAGTGGTGCCAGCGGTCTGCTGAACCATGTTAAAATGTTCCCATGTGGTGAGTCATCGGCAACTCACACTCTCAAACAGCACGTACGTGTATATTTAGGGAATGTCAACATTAAATCTACAGGCTTTCTTGGCAAGAGAAACAAACCACAAAGTCTTCAACTATTAGAGAAAATTATATTATGAGCATAACAAATTGAGTGATAAGTAGAACCAAAAAACTTACTTGTGTTTCAGAATGTCTTCGTATTTGGTTTGTCCCTCTTTTGCTTTAATGACAGCATCACTCAAGCTGCAAGTAAGTAAGTACATTTTATTTATAGAGCACATTTAAATTCAGCTTACACTGACCAAAGTGCTGTACAAAACAATCATAAAATACAGTAGTACAAAAATTAATTAAAGTACAAAATTAAATAAAAATTTAAATCCAAGATAACAATACTAATCCATAAATTAAAAGGAATCAGGAAAGGCCATAGAATAAAGATGTGTTTTTAGTCTAGATTTAAAAACCAAAATAGACAGAGCACTCTTAATGTCAGGTGGCAACTGATTCCATAACCGTGGAGCAGCTACCACAAAGGCTCTGTCACTTTTAAACTTAAGTTGTGACCGTGGGACATATAAAAGAGCTTTATTAGCAGATCTGAGGGACTTAGGAGCAGAATTAAATGAGATAAGATCAGAAATGTATGATGGGGCTTGTCCATTAAGTGCTTTAAAACAATCAACAAAATTTTGAATTGAATTCTGAAGGAGACTGGAAGCCAGTGGAGCGACGCTAAAATTGGAGTGATATGGTCACATTTTTTTGCATCAGTTAACAATCTGGCCGCTGCATTCTGGACCATCTGCAAATGAGCCAGTGAAGATTGAGGAAGACCTAGTTATAAGGAATTACAGTAGTCCAATCGTGATGTGATAAATGCATGAATAACTTATTCCAAGTCTTGAAAGGAAAGTGTTGATTTAAGTCTAGAAATGATTCTCAATTGATAATAGCTGTTTTTAGCAACTGAGCTAATTTGCTTTTCAAGGCAAAGCTCAGAGTCAAAAACAACACCTACATTTTTTTGCATGTGACTTAACATATGGAGTGAGACTGTCTAAGTTACTAACTATAGAGTTTCTGGTTTTAGAGGGACCAAAAATAATCACCTCAGTTTTTTCATTATTTAGCTGGAGGAAATTATTCGCCATCCAGATTTCAATGTCTTTCACACAGTCCATAAGAGGCTGCAGAGAATGTCTAGATTTTAATGGAACGTATAACAGAATCATCAGCGTATAAATGAAAAGAGATTTTATATTTCCTAATTATATTACCAAGTGGAAGCATGTACAGATTAAAAAGTAATGGCCCCAGAATGGACCCTTGAGGAACCCCACAAGGGAGAGAAACTGATGATGAGGAAAACTGGCCGATAGCCACTGAAGGTGTCCTGGATTTATGATATGACTTAAACTACGATAATGCCGTATCCTTAATACCTACCCAGTGTTCAAGGCGTGACAAAAGGATGTTGTGATCAACTGTGTCAAAAGCTGCACTTAAATCCAATAAAATTAAAACTGCATTTTCACCAGAGTCAACCGCAAGTAGCAAATCATTTATCACTTTTAGCAAAGCCATTTCAGTGCTATGATAGGTTGTAAAACTTGATTGAAATGGTTCAAATACCAGAGTCGAATTTAAAAACGGAAGTAACTGTGATTGGACAACTTTTTCCATAACATTTGAAAGAAAAGGCAATTTTGGACGCAAATTATTTTCTATATATGTAAAATGATGTAAAATGTTTTTATAAAAATTTTTACATCAGCATTGGGCTTTTTAAGCAGTGGGAGGACAACTGCATGCTTTAAAAATGCAGGAACAGTGCCAGAGACTAAGCAGGAATTGATAATTATTTGGATGCTAGGACCAATTATATCAAAAGAACCTTTAATGATATCAGAAGGAACAACATCCTCAGATCCTAAGCTCCTCAGATCAAACAAAGACACCGGCTGAAAGCTATTATAATTGGCTGTATTAACTGGACATTCTAGGAGAGTGTTAGAATAAGAAGGATTAAGGGAGGATAGAATGCTATCAATCTTTTCAATGAAAAACCTAAAAAAATCTCTCACATATGTCAGCATGTGCAAACTCTATATACAGTATAAACCCAATAATCACGCTACCCAGCATGATTTGAGAATCTACAGAGCATCCTGAGCTTCAGTGAAAGCAATAATATCTCATGTCTGTACAAAGAAGTTAACAAGCTCCATGTCACAAATATGCTTATTTGGTTAGTGACCCAGAAATAGTGCCGTATCAAAACTCTTATTCATATTTGTTTGTTTTCAGTGTTTCAGAATCTTCAAACCTCACTGTATACAGTATGATCGTACCAGTCGGCTCACTTTGATTAATTAAACAACATTAGTATCTCTGCATGACATTGATTTGATGAGAAAAATGCATGAGGAAAGTGTTCTATTTCATGTAAATAAAAAAAGGCTTGAGGCTTTACAGACTTTTTAGATTGTTCAAAGCATACCTTCATTTTTGTAAATCAAACAATTCTTCATGTATAATTCTTCAACAAGTCTTCATGTACACATTCACAATTATAATTTGAGACTGTTTCATAAAATGTCAAATTTTAATGGCTTTGTTTTTGTTCTTGCTGTCACAGCCCACATTTCCTGTTGATGTTCTACAGCCTGTGCTGAATATGGAGATGGATTTTTTTTTTTTTGAGGAGACAGACTATGATTCAGATTTCCTTGAATGCAATACGCAAACATTCATCATTCGGGTTCTTATTTAAAGGGGGTCATATGATGCGATTTCAATTTTTTAGAACGAGCCGTTTTAGGTAAGCGAGTTTGACTCTTAACTTTTATAAAGAATATCTCTTTGGATTTGAGACTTTAGTCTTTGCAACTTTACAGATCTTCTTTATGCACCAAGAGCTAAAGACAATAATGTACAGTATGTGGAAAATAATGTGTTTTTTAACCTTAAACTGCATAAACACATTTCATTACACCAAATACACAAAATAATGTTCTTTTTAGCAGCATCATATGACCCCTTTAACATTCTCTTTGTATGCCTCTATGTGTGTGACACATTTAGTCTCTCTTGGGAGCATTGCAATAGCTGCTATGTTGAGTCCAAATGGAGGAGATGGCGTGATAGTCACTGGTGAGATCAATATGACATCTCAATATGTAGGAGAATATACTAAGGACTTTACATAATAAATTAAAGCAGTGAAACTCAGTAATAAATGCAGAGTCTGGTGCTAAATTGTGCCAATGAGAATACTTATTATAGGTGTAGCCCCTCTCTTTAATAGTCAGCAAGAACAAATTATTAAAAGAGCCTGTCAGAAGTGCTGAAATTTTGTGTGTGTTATGTTTGTAGAAGTGACAGAGTGAGACAAATCTCATTTCAATGGGAAAATGGCCTGATATACAGTAAATCTGCTAAAAGACACAAGACAAGTGTCACGTATCCGGTCCATGAACTTCCGTCTGCTAGCCATCAGAGGTCACCCTTCCCATTTCATTGACTCTTGCACTACACACTGTTGCATATCACCCCGGACTACATATCCCATCATCCACTGCACTAACGACACACACACTGTTGATTGCACAGCACTGATTGCACACAGCTGTTATCACTCACACATCCCCTATTTAACTCTCACTCTGATCCCATTGCAGGGCCGAGTATTGTTTAGCACTTATCAGTTTGATAGCTACACTACTTAGCCTGTTAGTTTTGGTTCCTTGTTTTGCCTTGCCTTGCCTTGCCTTGTCAGTTTTCTCGGTTCTGATCTTTGCCTGTCTCCCTGGATTTATCCCTCTAGTCTCGCCCCTGTGGTTCTGTCTGCCGATCGTCGACCTATGCTTGCCCTAGGACTATCCTTGTGTTTTGCCCGCCATATACCTGTCTGCCTTCATCTGACCCATGCCTGTTTTTTGACCACGTCTCTGTCTTCTCCTAAATAAAAGCTTGCATATCGATCTACACGTCTCACGTCTTGTCAGCCACGTTACAGAATACTCGGCCACACAAGGATCCAGCAGCTTTTCATGTGGACATTGGCCAGGTATGGACACTGCAAGTCTGTTATTAACCCTCAAGCAGGGCTTGTGAGCGCTCGAGGATTACGTACAAGAGTATTTAAATCTTGCATATTTTTCTGATCTGCCTGACTGTGTGCTCATAGACTTTTTTTGTGAGGGTATCAATTAACCTTTAAAGACACGATTAATCCGTGAGGGTCCCTGTTCTTCTCTAAGTGATTTTATGGATTATGCTCTGTTGTCTGTTGGTTCAGCGTTCACTGTGGGTATCGCAGAGGAACGCGACCCCGCACTCACTCATGTAATGGCGGCTGCGCTAGAGCACACTCACAAAATGGCGGACACAACAGCGCCCCGTCAAGTCACCGCTGATCTTCACGAGTCAAGTCAAGTCACCGTTGATCTTCACGAGTCAAGTCACAGTGGATCATCATGAGTCAGGTCTAGTCACAGTTGATCTTCCTGAGTCTAGTCAAGTCACCACTGATCTTCCTGAGTCGAGTCTAGTCACAGTTGATCTTCCTGAGTTGAGTCTAGTCACAGTTGATCGTCCTGAGTCAAATCGAGTCACAGTTTATGCTCATGAATCAAATCGAGTCACAACTGATCGTCATGAGTCAAGTCAAGTCACAACTGATCTGCCAGAGCCTCATCATGTCTCAGCTGTTCATCCATAGCCTCGTCACGTCTCAGGTGTTCATCCAGAGCCACGTCACGTCACAGCTGACCTTCTAGAGTCTCGCCATGTCTCAGCTATTCATCCAGAGTCACGTCACGTCTCCCTCATCACGTCTCAGGTGTTCGTCCAGAGCCACGTCACGTCACAGCTGACATTCTAGAGTCTCGCCATGTCTCAGCTATTCATCCAGAGTCACGTCGCATCACAGCTGACCTTCTAGAGTCTCGACACGTCTCAGCTATTCATCCAGAGTCACGTCACGTCTCACGCATATGAACTCTCTGCCTGTTCTGTCCCGGCCAAGGAGGCCTCCTATGAACTCTGTCTATCCTGTCACAGCTATAGCGGCCGTTTGCGAACTCCCCACTCGTCCTGTCACAGCTATAGAGGCCGTTTGAGAACTCCCCGCTTGTCCTGTCACAGCTATAGAGGCCGTTTGCGAACTCCCCGCTCATCCTGTCACAGCTATAGAGACCGTTTGCGAGCTCCCTGTTCGTCCTGTCACCGCTATGGAGGCCGTCGGGGAGTCCTCATCCTGTCCTGTCCTGGCTATGGAGGCCGTTTGTGAATTCTTTGTGTCTGCCACAACAAGCATCCATTACAGCAAATGCCAAATATATAACTATTCTGACAAGGACTTAAAGCTTGTGAAAACCAAATTTTGCAAATCTGTCTGCCATTTTTTTGACTAAAAGGTTTAGCTGGTTAGCATAGCCCATTTAGTTCTGCTGGTAACTGCACCATGTAGTATCAATAAGTGCATCTTTCTATTTTGATGGACATTCAAAATGTAATGTGTATTTTGATAGAATATTTTTTTTGATGCAAAGGATCCAAAAATATGATAATGATGAATAATAAACAAAATATAAAATATAAAGGCAGCTATATACACTGTTCATGTAAAGAGCCATTTAGTGTGTCAGAATAATGAAAAAAGTGTAATATTACAAATGTCCAATATTTAAGTTATTACATTTCTTTCAATTTCCTAATTGAATTATAGTCATTGCACTAAAGCCAAATGATTTATTTTATTTATTTATTTTTATTCTTTTTTTACACTATTAGTGTACGGTTAGATGTATAAACCTGCAGATTAACATTTTAAACTGAATTTATTTATACAGTCTCAGGAAAAAAAAGCTGTAACTGGTGTGGTGCCCTTAGGTACAAAAGCTAAAGGGTACACTTTTGTGCCTTATTTACCCCTAAATAGTACATATTAGTATCACCATATAACTTAAAAATACATATTAGTGTTTCAAAAGTACATATTAGCACTTAAAGTGTACAGTAGTACACCTTTCATTTTTGAAGGGTTTTTGCATTTCTGTTCCTTTTTTTTCCCTGAGAGCATGGTGCGAACTACGGGGGAGCTAGGGGGGGCTCGGCTCCCCTTAATAAGACATGGGCTCCCCTGAAAATGGGATTTGTGAAATTTTTGGGGGTCTCAGAGCTATCAATTCGTGTCGATAAAGTATAAAAGGTTAAATCCTGTATAGTGATTTATCCTAAGTCGGTGTGGTTCACCGGGGGGAGTTTCCTGTTCCTTCTGCTCCACCGTGGTGGTCCTCTGCTCTGCCGTGGTGGTCTGCTGTCTGGCCGTGGTGGTCTTCTGCTCTGCCGTAGTGGTCTACTGTCTGGCTCTGGTGGTCTTCTGCTCTGCCGCGCTGGTCT
>NW_015505226.1:3380540-3381140 GCF_001515645.1 Sinocyclocheilus grahami
TCCAATATTTAAGTTATTACATTTCTTTCAATTTCCTAATTGAATTATAGTCATTGCACTAAAGCCAAATGATTTATTTTATTTATTTATTTTTATTCTTTTTTTACACTATTAGTGTACGGTTAGATGTATAAACCTGCAGATTAACATTTTAAACTGAATTTATTTATACAGTCTCAGGAAAAAAAAGCTGTAACTGGTGTGGTGCCCTTAGGTACAAAAGCTAAAGGGTACACTTTTGTGCCTTATTTACCCCTAAATAGTACATATTAGTATCACCATATAACTTAAAAATACATATTAGTGTTTCAAAAGTACATATTAGCACTTAAAGTGTACAGTAGTACACTTTACATTTTGAAAGGGTTTTGACAGTTCTGTACCTTTTTTTTCCCTGAGAGCATGGTGCGAACTACGGGGGAGCTAGGGGGGGCTCGGCTCCCCTTAATAAGACATGGGCTCCCCTGAAAATGGGATTTGTGAAATTTTTGGGGGTCTCAGAGCTATCAATTCGTGTCGATAAAGTATAAAAGGTTAAATCCTGTATAGTGATTTATCCTATATAGTGCTTGCATAAAGCAAGTAGTGCATACACTTGTA
>NW_015505226.1:3381202-3381925 GCF_001515645.1 Sinocyclocheilus grahami
CCCCCCCCCCCCCCCCCCTTCTGTAAGGCCAAACAGATACTCCCAACCAAATATATGCAATTGGTTGTGGGAAAAGTTGCCGTTTGGGACCACTCAAACAAACAAGCAATGCTGGGAGAGTGAGGCAGTGTCAAAAAAAAATGGAACCTCCGTGGACAAAAAACCTTCCAGACGCTTAAGAGGGTACCAAAGAGAGCCTTGAAAATAATCAAGAGGAACTCAGTACAGCTCCCTGATTTGCAGTCTCAGAGAGAGCAAACCATTGTGATGTTGATAACGACAGAGATGTTCCAGACAGATCATCCACTTCACAGGCTCCAAAAAAGTGAAACTAACAACCTGATGTTAATGAAGACAAGGGCAAAATGTTTCAACAACCTTGGCATATCAACAAGATATATATATATATTGTAGCGAATCAGCTCATGGGGAAAAATTAATAATTAATCATAACTAGTTATAATTGTAATAAAAATGAATATTTAGATCCGCTGTAGATATTTACTTAACCTCTCAGGGTCAACTGTCTGTCAATTCTAAGAACGTTAATTTCCTGGTTAAGGGAAATAATTTTCTTACTGTACAATTCTACAAAGAGCTTGTAGCATAAATCTGCATGATTAAGTGACTCCAGTTATGAGCAAACAATGAACAACGTCAAGTGTGATACAAGTAAGGCTTTATTAACTACATAAACACTTAAACTAGTCTAAAATACTACAT
>NW_015505226.1:3384146-3386605 GCF_001515645.1 Sinocyclocheilus grahami
ACAGATACTCCCAACCAAATATATGCAATTGGTTGTGGGAAAAGTTGCCGTTTGGGACCACTCAAACAAACAAGCAATGCTGGGAGAGTGAGGCAGTGTCAAAAAAAAATGGAACCTCCATGGACAAAAAACCTTCCAGACGCTTAAGAGGGTACCAAAGAGAGCCTTGAAAATAATCAAGAGGAACTCAGTACAGCTCCCTGATTTGCAGTCTCAGAGAGAGCAAACCATTGTGATGTTGATAACGACAGAGATGTTCCAGACAGATCATCCACTTCACAGGCTCCAAAAAAGTGAAACTAACAACCTGATGTTAATGAAGACAAGGGCAAAATGTTTCAACAACCTTGGCATATCAACAAGATATATATATATATTGTAGCGAATCAGCTCATGGGGAAAAATTAATAATTAATCATAACTAGTTATAATTGTAATAAAAATGAATATTTAGATCCGCTGTAGATATTTACTTAACCTCTCAGGGTCAACTGTCTGTCAATTCTAAGAATGTTAATTTCCTGGTTAAGGGAAATAATTTTCTTACTGTACAATTCTACAAAGAGCTTGTAGCATAAATCTGCATGATTAAGTGACTCCAGTTATGAGCAAACAATGAACAACGTCAAGTGTGATACAAGTAAGGATTTATTAACTACATAAACACTTAAACTAGTCTAACACACTACATAAACACTTAAACTGGTCTAACATACACAAACACACAGACTGGTCTAACATACTACATAAACACACACACACACATACAGTTGGTATAGGAAAGAAGAGAGAAGAGAAAATAATAATATGAAGTTATGATCTCACGTCTTGTCAGCCACGTTACAACAAGCATCCATTACAGCAAGTGCCAAATATATAACTATTCTGACAAGGACTTAAAGCTTGTGAAAACCAAATTTTGCAAATCTGTCTGCCATTTTTTTTGACTAAAAGGTTTAGCTGGTTAGCATAGCCCATTTAGTTCTGCTGGTAACTGCACCATGTAGTATCAATAAGTGCATCTTTCTATTTTGATGGACATTCAAAATGTAATGTGTATTTTGATAGAATATTTTTTTTGATGCAAAGGATCCAAAAATATGATAATGATGAATAATAAATAAAATATAAAGGCAGCTATATACACTGTTCATGTAAAGAGCCATTTAGTGTGTCAGAATAATGAAAAAAGTGTAATATTACAAATATCCAATATTTAAGTTATTACATTTCTTTCAATTTCCTAATTGAATTATAGTCATTGCACTAAAGCCAAATAATTTATTTTATTTATTTATTTTTATTCTTTTTTTACACTATTAGTGTACGGTTAGATGTATAAACCTGCAGATTAACATTTTAAACTGAATTTATTTATACAGTCTCAGGAAAAAAAGCTGTAACTGGTGTGGTGCCCTTAGGTACAAAAGCTAAAGGGTACACTTTTGTGCCTTATTTACCCCTAAATAGTACATATTAGTATCACCATATAACTTAAAAATACATATTAGTGTTTCAAAAGTACATATTAGCACTTAAAGTGTACAGTAGTACACTTTACATTTTGAAAGGGTTTTGACATTTCTGTACCTTTTTTTTCCCTGAGAGCATGGTGCGAACTACGGGGGAGCTAGGGGGGGCTCGGCTCCCCTTAATAAGACATGGGCTCCCCTGAAAATGGGATTTGTGAAATTTTTGGGGGTCTCAGAGCTATCAATTCGTGTCGATAAAGTATAAAAGGTTAAATCCTGTATAGTGATTTATCCTATATAGTGCTTGCATAAAGCAAGTAGTGCATACACTTGTAGCTGTTATGTATCTTTGTAAGTCATTGTAAGCCCTCTTTTGAGGCACACGCAAGTGCACGAACCCCCCCCCCCTTCTGTAAGGCCAAACAGATGCTCCCAACCAAATATATGCAATTGGTTGTGGGAAAAGTTGCCGTTTGGGACCACTCAAACAAACAAGCAATGCTGGGAGAGTGAGGCAGTGTCAAAAAAAAATGATGCAATCTGAAGGCTCACATGGATCTTTGCTGAAGTTGGTTGGTTGATGAATGGAAAAGTCGAGGCCGAAGCCTGGCACGTACTTAGGGTTTTCTGGAGCGTTTGTAGCTCACATCTTCTCAGAAATCAAACAAAACCACCGACTCTGGGCGGGTCACTGAATGTGAGGCCTTTATGCTGTAGAAGATTCCCGCCTCTCAAAATGGGCTTGTCCAATGTGTAACGAATCAGCTCATGACAGGAAATATGAATAATTAACCATAACTAGTCCCCCTTCTGTAAGGCCAAACAGATACTCCCAACCAAATATATGCAATTGGTTGTGGGAAAAGTTGCCGTTTGGGACCACTCAAACAAACAAGCAATGCTGGGAGAGTGAGGCAGTGTCAAAAAAAAATGGAACCTCCATGGACAAAAAACCTTCCAGACGCTTAAGAGGGTACCAAAGAGAGC
>NW_015505226.1:3386615-3394278 GCF_001515645.1 Sinocyclocheilus grahami
AGGTTATATGAATGAGTGGTTTATCGTAAGCATGAATAAAATAGAAAAAAGGTTTTCCTATGAATTAATTAGTAGAAAAGTCCATTCCTTGTGGATTTTCCTTATGGGGACAATGAGTGGGTTATCCCACTCACATTCCTGGGGGGTCATAAAACCAGTGATATCATGATTAGTTGTCATGGTGACCAGAGGGCCTGGTGTTCAGCAGAAATCCTGGCATCCAGTTTATTGAGTGAGGGGACTGTGACGATTTGTTAATCTGATGAATAATTGATTTGTTAAATCAAATTAAAATTAGTGTGTCAGAGACGCTACAATTCTATGTACAGTAAATACTGTAGCACAAGCTGCACACCCTCAAACTCATTACTGTTGAATTGATTTGTAGCCAAGTAGTCCTTAAATGTACTGTATTTGTGCAGAACTGAGAGACAACTGTCTAGGGGAGGCAGAGAAACCTTTTGTCAGAAGACTAAGAAACTGCTATAGTATAAGGATATTACCAATACTGTAATGCAATTTGGCAGAGGATGCTGAATTAATGAATTAATTAATGAATTTATTTATTTATTTATTACAGTTTTTCTGAATTTCTAAAACACTAAACCTCAATCTCTGAACCAAATTCTCACTGGCTTAAACAAATTTGTAAAATAAAGCACTCTTTCTGCTAAACCTTAAACACGTTCATGCAGTTAGGCTCTATTTGCAAATCTCATGCACTTTTTTTGCAAAACTCTAAGCACATTCTCATTACCTTTAAACACTTATCACACTGTGATGCATTTGTGCTGCAAAATGCTAAACACAAGCGGCAAAAGTTAAACACAACTAAAGTACAGCTGTCATCGTTTACACACAACGATTCAAAATTGTTCACACTTGTTTCTAATAATGTGATCAAACTAACTGTACAAAATATGAGCCAGTTCAGAGTGCACAGGTGACTGAATGATGATACGAACAATAGATGGAAACAATCTGAGAAGGAGAGGAGGAAGAGTACATGTAAGAAGTGGAGGATGAGGAGGAAGAGGACAAGAAGAGAAAGAGTAAGGTTTAGAGGGTCCTATCAAGGCTGGATCTGTCAGACCAGAGGGTTTTTTCTCTTTGTCTAGCAAAAAAGACAACATTACTTGTGATGTGGACAAAGTCCTCAGGCCGGACTCAAGCACAAAGGCATGATGCTGAGACAGAATGAATCTCTCATTGACTCTGATTTTACAATCGCACAACTTACAGTATTTGAGTGTACTGTAACATGCTATTCATTTAGAGTTTTATTTGACCTTTTTGGCCTTTGCAGTTGGACTGCAGTATTTTTGCAGTATCCAAGTGCTGAATATATACAAACATTCAGTACTATTCAAAATTCAGCACAACACTATTCTTGCAGTACAGTAGGCCTATACAATATATTCACCTTATTCAGCTGCAATTACTGTATTTTTTTTTTACAGAATTGCAAAATTGTTTACTCAATACAATGGACTTTTTTCTGTAATGTTCTGGATGCTGTGTTCTCCATTTTTCTCTGTAGTGTCTGATGAATGCTCTGTAGTGTTTTCTTTATTGACTCATGTGTGTGTGATCTGAGAGCACCGTTTGATTTTGAGTGCAAGTGAAGTGGTTTTGCAGTGATTGATTGATTTTGATGGAAGAGTCAGAGGTTTCGTGAATTTAGTTTGAGTGTTTGGATTTGTGTTTAAGGTTCTGAGAAAATGAGCGATGGTTTCAAGAAATGTGTTTTAGCAATTCAGAAAAACTGTAATCCATTATTTATTTATTTCTGTACTGAGAGTATATTCCAATGTGTGTTTACTGTATATTCAGTTTGGTCTTTGAACTTTTCTCTTGTAGTGCTTTTCATCTACTGTAAGATATCTTTACAGTAGTGTAATGAAAGTAAACTTTTCTTAAAGTTTATTGCTGAATTTTACTGTATCTGCACCCCTCTATTTATGTCGTATACTGTAACAGACAATGACTAGTAAAATGATTCCTATTTCCCAAAAGGAGGTTTTTGTAACAGTGCTTTGAACTGATCTCACTAGTGTTCTCTAGGCAGGAAAAGAGTCTGTGTATTTGACAGGTTTGTGTCATCTGAGGCCAAAGATTGAGTCTGACAAAAGAGAACATGTTTTTGACTAAAGTATTTGATTTTGACCTGGAAGTTTGAAGTTTGCACAAGTTGGTGTGTAGTTTTGAGATTGTGTTTATAGTTGTGAGAAAATGGTGAATTGTTTCAGGAATTGGGTGTTAGCAATCGAGAAAAACTGTAACAAGCCACTGTGAAAGCTCTTCTCAACAAGGTGTCCTGCAGAGTTTAGCTCCAGCCCCAATTAAACACACCTGAACCAGCTAATCAAGCTCTTATAGGCATACTAGAAACTTACCAGCAGGTATGTTTAGGCAAGTTGGAGCTAAACTCTGCAGGACGCCGGCCCTCCAGGACCGAGTTTGGGCACCCCTGCTCAAGAGCAAACTTAAAGCCATATATCCTCTGAAATATACGCTGCAGTGTATTTGAGCAGAGTGAGTGGGATAAAGCCCCAGCTGTGAGGTTCCGAGTCTGTAAGCGGTCATGTTTGCCTACCGGACTCTCCTGAGCATCGTTTCACGCATGTTTGACCAACTTTTCCACAGTGCCAGACTGTCTCAACACCTCCAAGTCTCCTTCCTCCACATGGGAGTGCAGTTTCAAATGTTAGCCACAGCAAACATACATCAGTAAATCAGCTCACAGCCATGACAGACGCATGGAGGACCTGTTACATAGTCACCTGAGGTGACTTAAAATGTCTGATTGTGTGTGAGTGTGTTTGTTACTGTGCATGATAGCCAGCCAAAAAAGTAGCTTACAACCACATGGGTAAAGGGTGTTATCGTGCAGATATGTGGATGGAGACACACTTCCTAAGTTCAAATTTGCATACTTGTCTACTATTTATTAAAAAGCAGTCAAGAAGAGTGTGAATGTGAGTCTGGGTTTTGAAACCAGGTTTTTCCAAAGAGTGAATAGCTTTAAGAGTCACATAGAACAAAATTAATTTAAAACAAAGTTGCGATAGTATTTGTTGAGATATTTGAAATCATTTCTTACTGTTTTATGTGAGTGAGTGGATATGTTATGCTTGAATAAAACTGTCTAGCATGAAGAAAACAACTAATTATGAAACAATGTTAAGAGTTGGCTCCTCTGAAAACTCCAATGATGTACTTTTTATCATGTGGTTTAAAGTGAAAGTTGACTATCCTAAGTTTCTTTAATTGTCATATACCTTATTTTAAAAAGATGATGGATTATGGATCATTAATCTTTATATTTGTTTATGTGCGACATGAACGTTGTGTTAAATTAAAATGCTGTTAATATAATATAATACGTCAACATGAAATATTGATTTGAGTTGAGAACTTTGTTATAACATGAATGTCATAGATTGTCTGAGTGTTACCTGATGATACCCTAATATTTGTTAGTTTTCATAGAAAAAATTTGCTTGAAATTACCACAGAAATTTTATATTACGTTTTTTATATTACAAAGTTTATATTACATTTTATTTCATTTAAATTTGAACTAATATAAAAGATCACAAAACGCTTAGAAGATTTTTGTGCTGAGTCCACTTCACACACAAATGATACTCTTTTCATAGAATGAAAAATGACTAGTGTGTGTGTGTGTTTGTGTGTGTGTGTGTGTGTGTGCATGTTTATGTGGTTTATGAGGACACAAATTTGTATAATAACATGGGTATGACATAGGTATTACAACAAGAAGGTGATTTATGAGGACATTTTCAGTGTCCCCATAATTCAAAAGGCTTATAAATAATTCAGAATTAGTTTTTTTTTTTATCTAAAAATGCAGAAAGTTTCCAGTAAGGGGTAGGTTTAGGGGTAGGATTGGTGTAGGGCAATAGAAAATACTCTTTGTACAGTATAAAAACCATTACGCATATGGAGAGTCCCCATAAACCATAAAAACAAACCTGAATGTGTGTGTGTGTGTGTGTGTGTGTGTGACACAAATGATACTCTTTTCATAGAACGAAAAATGACTAGTGTGTGTGTGTGTGTGTTTGTGTGTGTGTGTGTGTGTGTGTGTATTACAGAACATTTGTGAAAGTCACATCAAAAAGAGATTACTAAGCAGAGCTAATAAATATTTTTATATTGTTTCAACTGAAAAAAAGGAAGAATTCTGGCAAATCTCTGTATCATGATACATTTTTCTGGTATAAATTAATTGGTGTAGGGCAATAGAAAATACTCTTTGTACAGTATAAAAACCATTACGCATATGGAGAGTCCCCATAAACCATAAAAACAAACCTGAATGTGTGTGTGTGTGTGTGTGTGTGTGTGTGTTTAGAGCCTCTAATGAGTTTTCATGCTGTATCCCAGCGTAGTGTGTTTTCTGTAGTAGAGCTCAGCATGAGTTCTCTCTTTCTTTCGTTTTCTCTCTCTCTCTCTCTTTCCCCAGGGTCAGCCTCCTTTCACTCAAGCGTGTCTAACAAGGAGGAAAACAGAAGAGACACTGCCCCATAAGAAAACAGGACATCAACACACTCTATCAACTCATTGACAGCTCCCACAAATCCACTTCACTTCCTATCGCAACCCTCTATACATCCTATCCCTCGATCTTTTCACTTACTAGCAGTTTCATCTTAATTCTTGAAAAAAAATATTTTCAAGACATCCTCCCATCCATCCTCCAATGTTTTGACATTATCCTCTGTTCTCTTTCCTCAGCATCCTTCATTCAGTCTTTTCAAAATCATACAACAGGCTTCAGTTGTGTAACACCCTCTTATATTTCCCACATGTCTTCAATACAATATAATTTGTGCAGGACTTGTTTGTGTTTTTTTAAACATTTTAATGCTCATCAGAGATGACAGTCAGGGGGTGTCGAGGGTGTACGACACCTCAATGGCATCCACATGTGTGTACAAGTGCATGATTACATGTTGCTTGTGGACTGTTACGCGTGTGATAGACAAGACTCCCCTCTGCCTCAACCCACCACACTTTCCACCGCTCCCCCAGAACGTAAACAGTCTGCACCATAGGAATGTTATCCTAAACCCACTAATTTGCCTTGATTACATTAATATTTTTCAACTGAAATTGGCCTTTTCCCCTTCCTATTGCTTGTGTTTATTTTTTTCTCTCTGTCTCTCTCCTCCTCCTCCTGTTCTCCTGCCTGTTCATTGCGTTCTCTATTAGGACTAAATTAGAGACCATTAGCTGGCAGACGGATGCCCTGCAGTTCCGGTCTGGCTGTGAGCTGGAGCTGGGGTTATTGTGGGCAAGACGTGCTTGCTCTCTGGAGATCTTTGTTGGCTGGAGTCACACCGGGGTAAAGAGGGAAAAAGAGGGAGTGAGGTAAAGATAAAGAAAACGATAACAAGTGAGTCAAGAGTGAGTAATTGCTGCTTTCAGGCATGAACAGTTTCTTTACTTCCTCCTTAAGCGGTCATTGTCTTGGTCTAAAAGTTAGATAATAAGGGCTATAAGTCTGTTAAGAACTTGAGATCTGCTGACAAACGATTGCTTCAGGTACCGTGGTCCCGACTTAAGTGAAAAGGGGATTGGGCTTTTCCATTGCCGGTCCTCGGCTATGGAATAATCTACCTCTACCCATCCGCACTGCCCCTTCTGTGTTCACTTTTAAAACGGCTTTGAAGAAGCATTTTTATATTATGACGTTTGAATCTGATTTAGGAGAGATGTAATGTTTGTTTTCTTTTTTTAAGATGTTGTGTTTGTTATTGTATGTGTTTGGTTTTCTTGAATGCATTGTACAGCCCTTTGGGCTGCTTTGAAGGCAGTAGAAACGTGCTATATAAGAAACTAAACTAAACTAGTTGAGGTATCATGAACAAAGGTCTACAGCAGGGCTGTCCAAACTCGGTCCTGGAGGGCCGGTGTCCTGCAGAGTTTAGCTCCAACTTGCCTCAACACACCTGACTAGAAGTTTCTATGCCTAGTAAGAGCTTGATTAGCTGGTTCAGGTGTGTTTAATTAGGGTTGGAGCTAAACTCTGCAGGACACCGGCCCTCCAGGACCGAGTTTGGACAGCCCTGGTCTACAGGATATTGGGATTGGGCACAAAAATGCTTTTTTTAAATTCCAATTCCATTCCTAATTTTGAATTTCAGTTGAGGTTGCAAACATAGTACAGAATTGCTTTTTGTCTGTAAGAAATGAGACTAAAAATAAACTGGAATTCAAAGAAATGCAGATAACCAACACAGTCATATGGCAAATTCATGTATTTTTATATGATCACATTTGTATGTTTTCGTATGATCTGCTGATGCCCCAGTGACTTGTTATGTTTAGGGTTGGGATTAGGGGTGGGTTATACGAAATTCATACGAAATTGCCACCTTGTAAAATAGTTATGTTTTCCCGTGAGATTGGGTTGATAAAGCTGTCATTTTTAACAAGAGAATAACAATTGTCAAGACAAACTTTCAGTAAATTCCACTTCCTGTCATTCCTATTCAGTTTTCAGTTGAACTTCCTGTCACTCATTTCAAACTGGTTCGCTTTCAATTTATTCATTTTAATTGAAACACGTTTCAATGAAGTCGGTAAGGTTTTTTTTGTCTAAATTATGAAGATGTCAGCTCATTTAATGTTTGTCTTTACAAACTTTTCTAGTAATGAATGAATCAAAATATTTCTTATTTAAAATATTACCTACAAATATATTATTTAAAAATACAAATAAAATTACTTTTTCAAAATTACTCTTATTCACTGAATTTTTAATTCAAATTTGCTACCATAAAATAAATTCAATTCAATTTCAGGAATTTAATTGACGTTTACAAGGCATTATTAATTCACCCCTGCATACAAAGACGTTTCCTTAGCGTATACCCCACGCAAATTTATATATAGTTTCACTGAGCTGAATGGTGTACAGGTTATGTTCAGTGAATATATCCTCTGGTCATAGATGTTCAACAGCAGGTGTTGTTCTGTTTTCTGACTTAACCACAGCAGCTGTTCTAGGGTGGATGAGTGTTCTTTCTTTATTTTTACCACAATGTAATATTTTTATTACACTTTCTTGACTGACACATGTGCATACCGTGTCTGTAACAATACTTACTATGTACAGAAAAGAAAAGAAAACAAACAAACAAACACTAGGGGCTCATATTACATAAAAAGTGTAAAGCACAAAACCAACAAAGGGTTAATACAGTCTGTACTTTGGAAGTTAGATTTAATAATCCATTGCAACCAATAACAACCGCCATTGTAAGGGGTTACTATAATGCACATTTAAATATATTTAAATACCCAATCAAGAATTTTGATCCTCTGTTATATTGTTAATATCCCTACATTCAATAAATAATGAAAATGGACTCCAGATTTTCTTAAATTTAGCTTGTTTACCCTTAAGCATATAGGTTATCTTTTCCATTGCAATGCATGAAGATATTTCTCTTAACCAGTGAGTCATGGTAGGCCTTTCTGTCTTTTTCCAATAAATGGCAATGAGCCTTTTGCCATGTAAAATGCACATATCTATCAATACTTGATTATCCTTTTTAATATTCCAATTTTCTGGATGAATGCCAAGAATGAAAAACACTGGATCTAATGGTAACCTTATTGAAACCAT
>NW_015505226.1:3394512-3411520 GCF_001515645.1 Sinocyclocheilus grahami
CGTTTGTCGAAAAATGGAACATTAACACCTTTAACTGGGATGCCCAATAGTATAATTGAATATTTGGGAGTTTTAATCCTCCCCTATCATATGACAGGTAAAGCAAAGATGTCCATTTTTCATTTTTTTTAAATGTTTGTGTGCTGCTGCGCATTGCTGTGTGTGTAATAAGCAGAGTGTACGCGCATTGTGCACCCACCTATAGGCGATATTACTAACGCACTCTTTAAATAACAAAGAAAAAATATTGCGCCAGACTTTAGACCAGGTTTTTGTTGGTCAATGGCGCAGTCTATTTTCAGTTCTTCAGTTCAGTTTATCCTCAAAATGCCTTTGCTATTTAAACAATGCGGTGTAGGACAGGAAAATGAGAATTGTGTCGGGCTGAAACTAGCAAAAACACTTGCAAAATGCATTTGCATTGCGCCGGGTGTATGATAGAGCCCATGGACTTAATATTCCCGATTGAAAAATAAACATGTCGTTGTAATATTAGTTTACCACAAATACAAACTATCATCATGTTTGAAACTCCCCTTTGGGGAATTTGATTGCCTTGTTGGCTCAAATAATTCCCCAAGTCATCTGGACAGTGGTTTAGTGCTGGTTCAGGTCATTCAGGAAGACGTCTGTTTCGTGCGTGTGCTCTGCGTGTGGAGGTGCATTCAGGCCGATCTGTGGGGAATTGAACCGCTCGAATCCTGCCCTTTTATCTCTTCAAGCTTCTCCTATCTGCAGTCTGTAATTGCATACTTCCAATTATGCTGTTTACACAGAATAAGTACTTTTTTAACCTCTTCACCCTCCCTTCCCCTCACAGAGTTAGACCTATTTCTTCAGAGATGCTATTGCACTCTTCTGCCCGTGTCACTTTTAGCAGTCTGAGGGCCAGTGTTTTAGAAGGGTGCTCATGAGCACTACCTATGCAAAATAACTCCCCAAAGTGTCAGAAGGCTGGAGGATTTTAGTAACAGCAACAGAGTGATGGCTTTGGAAGGACAGTAACACTTACTCAGAAAATAAAAATTGCCTCGTAAGTTTCTGAAGGCTATTTCATGTTTTCAAGTGTTTATTACCTCTCTAAACATGTAATAGTTCTAGCTTTTGAGGATCACTTTATGCAAACATTGAGTTCTTGAACATTTCTAGCAAAGTTGTGTCCATTCGGAACTGAATTGAGAATGCCTTTTAAATCACGATTCAATTCTTGAATTTTAATTCAATTTAAAATGAGGCAGCAAACAGGATGCAGAACTGGAATTTGGATGTAAGGAAACAGAAATTCGTGTTGAACTTGTATTTCATCACACAACTTTTGTGGACCAGGGTAAAATAACACTACATTTCCCAGAATGCATTACCCGTGTTGAATTTCTCTGAATTACAATTCAGTAAATTCCTCTTTCTGTCATTCTTATACATGCCCTGCTCTCTAGATCTCCTTATAAGACTAGCTTACAGTACTGAATGCAATCCTTCAAACCACAAGCAGCTTTTTTTTCTGTTCTGAGCAATATAAAAAAATAGTTGACAAACACATTTCCCTGTAGTCCATTTTAAAAAACAGTAACAAGTAAGCCACATAAGAGCTGTGGTTATCCAGTATTTCACCACCTCAAAAAAGGGAATGTAAGACATCTTGAGCTGTTCATGTGAATGGATTACACAATATAATGACTGTATTGCACAGTGTGTGAACTCAAACCTAGCCTTCTGTGTGCTGCGGTCTTTGGGGTGGCTGGCAGAAATGATATCCCCCTGAAACCAAAGCTGCCAATTTCAGACCCCAGAATTAGTTACCATTAGTCTGCCGTACAAGTATATATGACTATAATGATATTCCTGATGTGAGAGGGTTAAAAGTAAATGTGTTCAGCCCCAGCTGGCTCTCAGGCTGACGTAGAAGAGCCAGGCTGAGCTTTGCGTCACTCTGAATTGGAGTTTGAAGGTGGCCATGGTGGAAATGTGAAATTGGCCTGTGTCATGGAACAGTTGAGCTCATTGCTCACTAAATGATTAGTCAAACTGGAGCTGTCTCAATGTTATAAGCTCTGAGAGTGAGAATGATCTGTAGGGTCTGTCATTTGAAATTAAAGATGAAGTAATATAAGACCCAGCTCCATGGTTTTGGAGTGACAAAACAAATAAACAAACTTGTGAGCATGTCTTTATCCTTCAATGCTGCTGTTAGGTCAGTGTGTACAGTATGTGTTCACAAAATGAGTATGTGCCTGGGACATAGTGAGCCATTGTAACCCGTGAATCTCACAGCTTATTATGTCATTCTAAGCTTTGATGGATTTCTTCTACTGGAAGTACAGGCAAGATAGGGAAGATGGCTCTTGCATTTTAATTCACTACATTTTAATTTCAAGTGCAGCCTCCTCATCAAATACCAGAAATTGTGCATGTTTTCATGGTTTAGCACAGAGAGAGTGCGGTCATACTGGGAGTTTTGAGCAAGGTCAGAGATCATGTGAGGACAGTTTGACGGAAAGTTACAGTGAGTTTGAACGGCATCTTTGTTTCAAAGAAAAATCCAGTTCAGTTCTTCTTTCATCCAGTACACATATTCGGTCTCATACACTGTATATTCTGTTTCACACATACACGCAACTTCAGTTGTGGATGAGGATCTTGTTGATGCATTGTTGTTGATTCATAGTGTAACGGGAGTACCAACACAACAGAGGATGAGTCTTTTAAATGTCTTTAAATGTGCACAGGGCTACAATTTTCTGTCTTGTAGTGTACACTTGTCTTTAGGTTTTAGATACATTTCTATACAATACTGTTATACACTAAAGTTTGGGCTCAGAACGGTACGAAGGTTTTTGAAAGAAGTCTCAAATGCTTACCAAGGCTGCAGTTATTCTAAAAAAAAAATTTTAAAAAAAGAGTAAAGACAGTAATTGTTACGGGGCAAACAAGACGTGAGACGTACGGATCCATTTGCAAGCTTTATTAAGGGCGTGGTCAAATCAGGCAAGGGTCAGGCAATGGCAAACAGGTATAAAGAAGACAAAACAAGAGCAGTCCAGTAAACAACCGAGGGTCAGTCGACGGCGAACGTAATCCAACAGGGGCGAGACTAGAGGGATAATCCAGGTACAAAGCAAAGGTCCAGGCAGGGGCAAACAGTATCCGAACAGGGCAAGAGGAGAGCGGTAATCCAAAGTACACAGGCAATGATAACAAGACGAGGAAACAGACAAGGCAAGACTAGGCTAGACTAGACTAAGAAACTTAAAGCAGGCTCCCTAACGTAGCTATCACAACTAGCGATATGCACATACAATACTCGGCAGCCTGAAAAGGGATCTGAGTGAGTGTTATATAGTGAATGTGTGAATGGTTACAGCTGTGTGCAATCAGTGCTGTGTGCAATCAGTGCAATGGATGATGGGATATGTAGTCCGGGATAACATGCAACAATTTGTGTAGTGCGAGAGTCAATGTAATGGAAGGGTGACATCTGGTGGTGATTGAACGGAAGTCCATGGACAGGATTCGTGACAGTAATATTGTAAAATAGTATTTGCAATTTACATTAACTGTTTTCTTTGATAAATAAAAAGTTCAAATGAACAGCATTTATTTTAAATAAAGAAAATTGTAACAATGTAAAAGTCTTTACTATCATTTTTGATCAATTTAATGCATCCTTGCTGAATAAAAATATTAATTTCTTTAAAAAAATATCATAATGACGCCAAAGTTTTGAATGGTTTGATATGTATAAGTGTATGTTTGAGCAATATTTATACAGTACTATCACAAAATGTTTGCAATATTATGTTTTTTTTGGACATCTCTGTAATGTCTTGCCTAGACCACCAGAATCCTGTCAGAATTTAGGATTCCCCAACTTCAAAATTCAATTTTAACTCCTGGATAATGTCATAATGTTGTATAAAGTTGGAGTAAACTTACTACAAAACTCCTTTTGTGTGGTCGTATGTCAAGAAATCCAAACACCATATTCAGTGTATTCATTTATGCATATTTTGTGTTTATGTTAAGGTGGGGACCTGAGAACCTACATTTTCCTAAGATTTTGTCATTGTGGTCTCACGTTTAGCTAATTTGAAAAGCTTGCTTCATCTCACATGGTTTCAATCGGCCTGTCCTGGAGACCTCAGGGGCTGTGGCTGGGGTGCAGAGCTGCCCTGTGTGCAGGGGAGCAGACAAATGCAGGGAAACCGATACCTGGAGAGAGTTCAGTGTAGAAGGAGAGATCGGGGAATGCAGGGAGGGAGAAATGAAAGAGGGGACCTCAGTTAATGAGGTCTAACACACCATTGCTCCCGGCTCCATCAACACTCCCATCACTCTATTCAAGTTGTTTTCATTAACTCTTGAGAGATGACACATGTTGAATAAGAGAGGAAATGCTTTTTTCACCTTCTTTTTTCTCAACAGTCATCAGGGAGGCGCTGAACTCTTAGGCTCCTCCCCAGCGTTTTCCCATGGCATTTCATCCCGTCACATTCCTCCCTCTCTGATGCAACGTAGCATGATCTTTTCATTCTTATAAAATATTCATCACACAAACGGGAGAGGCAGGAGCTCTGTGTTTGCTCTCTCACCATGTGTTTCAGCTCTCAGTGGGAAGAGGAAGATGTCTTTAGGTTTTAGATACATTTCTATACAATACTGTTATACACTAAAGTTTGGGCTCAGAACGGTACGAAGGTTTTTGAAAGAAGTCTCAAATGCTTACCAAGGCTGCAGTTATTCTAAAAAAAAAATTTTAAAAAAAGAGTAAAGACAGTAATTGTTACGGGGCAAACAAGACGTGAGACGTACGGATCCATTTGCAAGCTTTATTAAGGGCGTGGTCAAATCAGGCAAGGGTCAGGCAATGGCAAACAGGTATAAAGAAGACAAAACAAGAGCAGTCCAGTAAACAACCGAGGGTCAGTCGACGGCGAACGTAATCCAACAGGGGCGAGACTAGAGGGATAATCCAGGTACAAAGCAAAGGTCCAGGCAGGGGCAAACAGTATCCGAACAGGGCAAGAGGAGAGCGGTAATCCAAAGTACACAGGCAATGATAACAAGACGAGGAAACAGACAAGGCAAGACTAGGCTAGACTAGACTAAGAAACTTAAAGCAGGCTCCCTAACGTAGCTATCACAACTAGTGATATGCACATACAATACTCGGCAGCCTGAAAAGGGATCTGAGTGAGTGTTATATAGTGAATGTGTGAATGGTTACAGCTGTGTGCAATCAGTGCTGTGTGCAATCAGTGCAATGATTGAACGGAAGTCCATGGACAGGATTCGTGACATAGCCCCCCCCCCCAAGGAGCAGCTTCCAGACGCTCCGAACACTTTATGACTCAGGAGAGTGGTGGAGCGGAGGCGGAACAGGGGGAGGGACGGAGGGTCAGGTCCATGTGGAAGTGGAGAGACCGGGGACTGAGGCAGGACCGGCGGAGCAGGGAGCCAGGGCAAAGCCGGCAGTACAGGTGGCGCTGAGGACCACCACAGCAGAGGGACCGAAGATCCCCACAGTGGAGGAGAAGACCACCAGAGCCAGAAAGCAGACCACCACGGCAGAGCAGAAGACCACCAGATCCAGACAGCAGACCACCACGGAGGAGCAGAAGACCACCAGGCCGGAGCAGATGGGACAGAAGCCCACCAGGGCAGAGCAGACAGAGCAGAAGCCCACCACGGAGGGCCAGATTGATCAGGAGACCCTGGCAGAGACTGAGACCTAGGAAAAGCAGGCAGTGCATTCACGGTAACAAGGATCAAGGCAGGGAACACAAGAAGTTCATTAAAGGTTTTCATGGCAGTGACAGACAGAGATGAATATTAAATTTTTTTTTTGCATAAAATAAATCATAGAATTATCGATGATTTAGGCTATTTTTTATACCCTAAAAGGGCAACGTATCCTGGGTGATACAACTCATAAAATCCTAAATATATAAAATATTTTAAAAAATTATTTGAATATGTTTTACTTAAGTCCAGATGATAAAAAAGTGACATAAAATGTTTTTTTTGCTGATCATTTTCCACTCTTGCCTGTTTTAGGGTTAAGGCCCTCTCTAGCACTGAAAAACGCTTCATCCACATGCAGCATACTGGGGTAGGAAGGCACCAAGCCATGTACGAATCTCATGATCACGTCACATCCGGTCTACTGAGGTACCTTGTCAGTTTTGTTGCTCAGCTGTCACAGAATCAAACGTGCAGGACTGTGGGATATTATAGGCAGCAAAGGACACACATATGCTGCCTTCAAAAATCAGTCAGAAGATGCAAGTCAGCACCAACCAGTGGTTGTTTGACATTCTGTATTGTACTCTTTGCAGTAAGGTGCACTTTTTTGGATGTTCATGTTACGGGGTGAACGAGGCATGAGACTTGCGGATCCATTTGCAAAGCTTTAATAGGAGACAGAGACGTGGTCATAAAACAGGCATGGGTCAGACAATGGCAAACAGGTATATTGAGGACAAGACAGAAGAGTAATTCAAAACCACCAGAAGACCACCACAGAGGAGCAGAAGACCACCAGGCCAGAGCAGACAGAGCAGAAGACCACCACGACGGAGCAGACGGCACAGAAGCCCACCAGGGCGGAGCAGATGGGACAGAAGCCCACCAGGGCAGAGCAGACAGAGCAGAAGCCCACCACGGAGGGCCAGATTGATCAGGAGACCCTGGCAGAGACTGAGACCTAGGAAAAGCAGGCAGTGCATTCACGGTAACAAGGATCAAGGCAGGGAACACAAGAAGTTCATTAAAGGTTTTCATGGCAGTGACAGACAGAGATGAGAATTCCTCAATGGCCCTCACAGAGAGCATCTTCAGGTGTGACATATAAGGCAGAAAGTTCAGAAACAGCTTCTTTGGCTGGATTGAGACAGGGCAATAGTTCGCAAATGGCCTCTTTGGCCAGTTCAGCATGAGACAATAGTTCGTAAACGGCCTCCATAGCCGTGACAGGACGGACAGAGAGTTCACAGACGACCTCCTTGGCCGGAACAGAACAGGCAGAGAGTTCACAGATGGCCTCCTTGGCCGGAACAGAACAGGCAAAGTGTTCACAGGCGGCCTCCATAGCCGTGACAGGACAGGCAGAGAGTTCACAAATGCCCTCCTTGGCCGGAACAGAACAGGCAAAGAGTTCACAGGCGGCCTCCATAGCCTTGACAGGACAGGCAGAGAGTTCACAAACAACCTCCTTGGCCGGAACAGAACAGGCAAAGAGTTCACAGACGGCCTCCATAACCGTGACAGGACAGGTAGCGAGTTCATAGATGGTCTCCTCGGCCAGAACAGAACAGGACGAGAGTTCATGAGTGGATACCACTGACACCTCTGGAGGTTCTGCAGCGGATCCCGCCACCTCTGGAGGTTCTACAGTTGGATCATCGGGATACGGGGAGAGTTCAGTAATGGTTCCTTCGACCGTGACAAGACAGGCTGAAGGTGCGTTACTGGGCGCCACCACCGTGCAAGAAGCTGAGGCGAGCACCGCCACCTTGGGAGGTTCTGCAGCATCAGCCGCCACCTCAGGAGACATCGCAGTGGCCGCCGCCGTCTCTAAAGTTTCAGTGGTGGTGTACACAGCCCAAATACACCATAAAGCGATCCCCATTGTGGGAAGCGATACAGACAGGGGAAACAGTTCAGGAACTGGAGGGCTTAAGAGCGTTGGTTTAGGGATACCAGCTGCACTTGCCGACACCAGCGGTGGGTCCTCCACGCTGGATGCCAGTCTGGGATACTGAAGTACAGTCCTTGAGGATCTGGGTGCAACAGACAGGACGTGACAGGACTCTGGATGATCAGCTGCGAATGTGACGTGACTCTGGATGATCAACTGTGCTGTGCTGTGCTGTGACTCTGGATGATCAACTGTGCTGTGACGTGACTCTGGATGATCAACTTTGCTGTGACGTGACTCTGGATGATCACCCGCCACCTCTGGAGGTTCTACAGTTGGATCATCGGGATACGGGGAGAGTTCAGTAATGGTTCCTTCGACCGTGACAAGACAGGCTGAAGGTGCGTTGCTGGGCGCCACCACTGTGCAAGGAGCTGAGGCGAGCACCACCACCTCGGAAGGTTCTGTAGCATGGGCCGCCACCTCTGGAGGAGCTACAGCGGGCGCCATCGCCTCGGGGAACATGGCAGCATGTGCCTCTACCTCGGAAGGATCTGCAGCATCAGCCGCCACCTCGGGAGGCATCGCAGTGGCCACCGCCATCTCTAAAGTTTCAGTGGTGGTGTACGCAGCCCAAATACCCCATAAAGCGATCCCCATTGTGGGAAGTGCTACAGACAGGGGAAACAGTTCAGGAACTGGAGGGCTGAAGAGCGCTGGTTTAGGGATACCAACTGCACTTGCCGACACCAGCGGTGGGTCCTCCACGCTGGATGCCAGTCTGGGATACTGAAGTACAGTCATTGAGGATCTGGGTGCAACAGGCAGGACGTGACAGGACACTGGATGATCAGCTGTGATGTGATGTGACTCTGGATGATCAGCTGTGATGTGACGTGACTCTGCTGTGATGGGACGTGACTGGATGATCAGCTGTGATGTGACGTGACTCTGGATGATCAGCTGTCTTGACTTGACTCATGAAGATCTGTTGTGATTAGACTTGACTCATGACGATCAACTGTGACTTGACTTGCCTCATGATGATCAGCAATGACTTGACTTGCCTCATGACGATGAACTGTGACTTGACTTGACTCATGAAGATCTGTTGTGATTAGACTTGACTCATGACGATCAACTGTGACTTGACTTGCCTCATGATGATCAGCAATGACTTGACTTGCCTCATGACGATCAACTGTGACTCGACTTGACTCATGAAGATCTGTTGTGATTAGACTTGACTCAGGGCGATCAACCGTGACTTGACTTAACTCATGAAGATCAGTGATGATTTGACTTGACTCAGAATGATCAGCAATGACTTTACTTGCCTCATGACGATCAACTGTGACTAGACTTGACTCATGAAGATCAGCTTGACTTGACACATGACGATCAACTGTGACTTGACTTGCCTCATGAAGATCAGCTGTGACTTGACTTGACTCATGAAGATCAGCCGTGACTTGACTTGACTCATGACAATAAACTGTGACTTGACTTGCCTCATGAAGATCAGCTGTGACTTGACTTGACTCATGAAGATCAGCCGTGACTTGACTTGACTCATGACAATAAACTGTGACTTGACTTGCCTCATGAAGATCAGCTGTGACTTGACTTGACTCATGAAGATCAGTTATGACTCGACTTGACTCATGACGATCAATTGGGACTTGACTTGACTCATGAAAATCAACAGTAACTTGACTTGATTCATGAAGATCAGCTGTGACACAACTGCTCTAGTGCCATTACACAAGCAGACTCAGTGTCATGTTTCTCCGCAACACCCACCGTGAACACGGAGTCGACACACAGCAGAGCAAAATCCAAAAAATTGCTTAGAGAAGAACTTGGACCCTCCCGGGTTAATTGTGACTTTAAAGGTTAATTTACTCCATCACAAAAAAAAGTCTATCAGTACACAATCTGGCAGATCAGAATAACACGCAATATCCAGATACTCTTGAATATAGCCTTCAAGTGGGCGTGTGCCCTGCTTTAAGGCTAATAAAAGTTTTGCAGTGTCCATACCTGGCCAATGTCCAAATGAAAAGCTGCTGGATCCTCGTGTGGCCGAGTATTCGGTTACAGGGCAAACAAGACGTGAGAAGTACGGATCCATTTGCAAGCTTTATTAAGGGCGTGGTCAAATCAGGCAGGGGTCAGGCAATGGCAAACAGGTATAAAGAAGACAAAACAAGAGCAGTCCAGTAAACAACCGAGGGTCAGTCGACGGCGAACGTAATCCAACAGGGGCGAGACTAGAGGGATAATCCAGGTACAAAGCAAAGGTCCAGGCAGGGGCAAACAGTATCCGAACAGGGCAAGACGAGAGAGGTAATCCAAAGTACCATTTTGTGAGCGTGCTCTAGTGTGGCCGCCATTACACAAGCGAACTCTGTCATGTTTCTCCGCAACCCCCACCGTGAACACGGAGTCAACACACAGCAGAGCAAAATCCAAAAAATAGCTTAGAGAAGAACGGGGACCCTCATGGCTTAATCGTGACCTTAAGGGTTCATTTACTCCATCACAAAAAAAAGTCTATCAGTACACAATCTGGCAGATCAGAATAACACGCAATATCCAGATACTCTTGAATATAGCCTTCAAGTGGGCGTGTGCCCTGCTTTAAGGTTAATAAAAGTTTTGCAGTGTCCATACCTGGCCAATGTCCAAATGAAAAGCTGCTGGATGCTCGTGTGGCCGAGTATTCGGTTACAGGGCAAACAAGACGTGAGAAGTACGGATCCATTTGCAAGCTTTATTAAGGGCATGGTCAAATCAGGCAGGGGTCAAGCAATGGCAAACAGGTATAAAGAAGACAAAACAAGAGCAGTCCAGTAAACAACTGAGGGTCAGTCGATGGCGAACGTAATCCAACAGGGGCGAGACTAGAGGGATAATCCAGGTACAAAGCAAAGGTCCAGGCAGGGGCAAACAGTATCCGAACAGGGCAAGACGAGAGCGGTAATCCAAAGTACACAGGCAATGATAACAAGACGAGGAAACAGACAAGGCAAGACTAGACTAGACTAAGAAACTTAAAGCAGGCTCCGTAACGTAGCTATCACAACTAGCGATATGAGCATACAATACTTGGCAGCCTGAAAGGGATCTGAGTGAGTGTTATATAGTGAATGGTTACAGCTGTGTGCAATCAGTGCTGTGTGCAATCAGTGCAACAGTTTGTGTAGTGCGAGAGTCAATGTAATGGAAGGGTGACATCTGGTGGTGATTGAACGGAAGTCCATGGACAGGATTCGTGACAGTAATATTGTAAAATAGTATTTGCAATTTACATTAACTGTTTTCTTTGATAAATAAAAAGTTCAAATGAACAGCATTTATTTTAAATAAAGAAAATTGTAACAATGTAAAAGTCTTTACTATCATTTTTGATCAATTTAATGCATCCTTGCTGAATAAAAATATTAATTTCTTTAAAAAAATATCATAATGACGCCAAAGTTTTGAATGGTTTGATATGTATAAGTGTATGTTTGAGCAATATTTATACAGTACTATCACAAAATGTTTGCAATATTATGTTTTTTTTGGACATCTCTGTAATGTCTTGCCTAGACCACCAGAATCCTGTCAGAATTTAGGATTCCCCAACTTCAAAATTCAATTTTAACTCCTGGATAATGTCATAATGTTGTATAAAGTTGGAGTAAACTTACTACAAAACTCCTTTTGTGTGGTCGTATGTCAAGAAATCCAAACACCATATTCAGTGTATTCATTTATGCATATTTTGTGTTTATGTTAAGGTGGGGACCTGAGAACCTACATTTTCCTAAGATTTTGTCATTGTGGTCTCACGTTTAGCTAATTTGAAAAGCTTGCTTCATCTCACATGGTTTCAATCGGCCTGTCCTGGAGACCTCAGGGGCTGTGGCTGGGGTGCAGAGCTGCCCTGTGTGCAGGGGAGCAGACAAATGCAGGGAAACCGATACCTGGAGAGAGTTCAGTGTAGAAGGAGAGATCGGGGAATGCAGGGAGGGAGAAATGAAAGAGGGGACCTCAGTTAATGAGGTCTAACACACCATTGCTCCCGGCTCCATCAACACTCCCATCACTCTATTCAAGTTGTTTTCATTAACTCTTGAGAGATGACACATGTTGAATAAGAGAGGAAATGCTTTTTTCACCTTCTTTTTTCTCAACAGTCATCAGGGAGGCGCTGAACTCTTAGGCTCCTCCCCAGCGTTTTCCCATGGCATTTCATCCCGTCACATTCCTCCCTCTCTGATGCAACGTAGCATGATCTTTTCATTCTTATAAAATATTCATCACACAAACGGGAGAGGCAGGAGCTCTGTGTTTGCTCTCTCACCATGTGTTTCAGCTCTCAGTGGGAAGAGGAAGAGCTGAGCTGGTGGAGAGATGAAACACAAACAATGACGGTCTCTATTCTGTCACTGTTTCGTAATGGTCTGTTTTTGTGTAAGGCAGGGATTTCCAGATAAGTAATTTGTGGATGGGCCATTGTAGCTTTGCCACAGCAGAGAAGGTCGCTTTGGGTCAGAGGTCCACACATATCAGAAGAGGTTGACTTCTGGGTAAAACTCTAAAACACAGTGTGCTTATAGGGGTCTAGTGAGCAGTTCTGTCAACAGAGCCACATACCAAATCTAAGATATTCTCCAAACTTTGAATTTACTTCTCCACCTGGATTTACTGGATACTCCGTCCAGTGACCACTTTTCAATGCCCTATACCGTTATTATATTTTTAACAAGCAGATTCGTGAAATTTAGACCATTACCTTTTGAGGAGATTGAGGAGTTGATGAGATGAATATGAACATTACTGTGAATGACCCCTCTGCCCTCTGGTTTGTTGCGTGAGGTGGACAAATTTCCTGTTGACAGAAGCTGGCAGAGGCTCCCACAAGAACTGAGATCTTTGTAAGCACATACATTTCAAAGAACATTATCTTATTTCATGATGCAAATTCCTGTGAAAGCCTACTTCTACCTCAGAGTAAAAATAATACAAAAGTTTGTAATTTTTTCAGAATTGTAACTTTTTAACAGTTGGGATTTTTATTTCCCATAATTGCCATAACTCACAGTTGTGACTTTACATCTCAGAAACTTTAAATCTTACATTTGCAACTTTATTTCTTGTGACTGACTTTTCTCATAATGTGATTATCTCGTACTTTTGACTAGATCTCACAATTGTAAAAAAAAAAAAAAATTTAAACTGTATTGTAAAAACTGTAAACTGTATTTTTTATATAATTGTGACTTTACATCTCACAATGTAACATTCTCACAACTAGCTTTTTTTCTCATAATTGTGACTTTAAATCTTGCAGTTGCGACTTTGTTGTTATTTCTTGTGTGACTATATCTCTTGATTGAGACTATCTTAGATTTCCGACTTTATTTCTTGTAATTGACTTTGTCTCAAAATTTTGAACTTATTTCTCATAACGCTGCCTTTACGTCACAACATCCCATATTTGTGACTTTATTGCTTGTGATTAACTAGATAAGTCTTAATCTTGCAATTATGACTTCTTTATATCACAACTTTTTCCTCCACAATTCCAAATTTAAATCTAATAATTGTGACTTTTTATCTTTTAGTTGTGACTTTATTTCTACTATTACCCTTCGTATTTTTTATTATTTTTTTAGATCAACTTTTAGCATGACTAGATTCTAAATTCCCTGCAACAAAATGACAATTTATATTTGCAGGGTTTTGTTTTGTGTTGTTTTCTCACTAAAAAAACCTATCCAACCAATAGGAAGCTTTTGAGGCATGTGTCTACAGCCGTAATTTAATGTAAACATAGAGCAGAATAAAAAAGCAAAAGTTACACAACAAGCAATAGGAGTGAGTTTCATATACCTACAAACAGCAGTACAATATATAAGGCACAGAACAGTGACTTATTAGCATTTGAGGGTTGTTTTAAATGTGAGTGCCAGCAGTGAATGGGCCACGTCTGCACTGATACGATCAACAGCAGAGCTGCATTTTATAACAAACAAGAGCTGCGATAAATGATGGGCTATTTACCCTGCACCACAGACATAAACAATGGCCCTCATGGCTGTAGTCTGCTCATTTAGATATACCACCGCCATTATTACAATTAAGGTTCAGTGCCAATGAATCCGTGGTTTTCCTGCTTGCCTGAATAGAGAATGGGGGTGTAGACTAATTTCGCACAAACTGATAACCTACTATGTTTTTTTGACAGAGACACTGTAATTGGAGAATGATTTGTAATTGTTGCGCAAAGGACACAAGAATTATGCTGCTCATAAAGTGGGTCGCAGAGGTGAGCTGTCAGAGATTTCAAGCACAAGCTCCAAGTCTTCATGCTGTGAGTTGTACTTGGACTCTTTGTTGAGCACACATAAAAGAAATATTTGAACCAAAAAGTGCTCCATCTTTTTTAAAACATAACTTCTATGTCAGTTTTATAACCTTAGGTTATCAATACATTTTGTGTTCTGTGCTTTAAAAGATTAGTTTTATGTTACTAGCATTTTGTGTGGTTGGTTAACACTTTATTAATTTAGCTTTTACTTTTTGAAATATTAATTTCATCACACTCACAAAAAGGTACAAGCTAGATCCAAAAGTCCATTCTATCAGGTGTCATCTCAAGCACTTCTGTGTTTACTGTACCACTCTTGTGGCGTCTGAGTCTCTAGGCAGTGGTGCATGGGAGCATTTAAGGCAGGAGTCAGACCTTGGAGCCACAGAGGCATGCACAGTGCACAGTCTCAGCCTTGAAGGAGTCACTGACAACTCAACTAAATCCTCAAGGCATCTGCCATTGAAGACAAGGACTCAACGTTGTGTAATTGTGTGTGCAGTGACACACTTATTTCTTTAATCCCTTAGACACACATTAATAAGCTTCAGTAAATAAACCACATTCAGTTCCAGGCCTGTGAGTCAGTTGAATACAGAGCAGAGAAGCTTCCTCTTTATATGAGGATGTAATATGATTGTGTTTGGCAAGTGAGTGAGAGAGTTATTTAGCGCTTTACATTGCTAAAGGATTTCTAAACATCACAACTTAAATAGGCTGTGGGTTTTTGTACTCCCATCTATCAGAGAACATCTTGAAGGATAATATTAAAGTAATAAGTAACAAGTGACTGTGCAGTACAAGTGATTTTACCACAATTAATGGGCATTGTTTGACATACTGTATAGCTTAAAGTTGCGTAGTAACTTGGTGTATTAATATAGAATTAACTGATGTTCAGTTAATATATTGGTTCGATTACATTGACTTCAGTGTGGCTCATCCGATCAAATTTTATGGGCAGAACTTTTTGGTAATCTGTATTTTGGTCCACTTTCTCCCGGTCCCTTTAGGGCAAGTCTGTTCACTTGCCATCCCTACATTTGTGACTCTTCTAGGCAGCTATTTCCAGTCATGCTAGTACAGCTCATCATAATAGTTTCTTCTTGCACATCCTGATTTTGCCATGTCCTAGTTGTCCTGAGACCAATATTTTTTATGATGACCCTGGGACAACAACTGCCTCAGCCAATCAAAGTTTAAGACGTCATCACTATGTGCCCCCTGCAGAGTCCAAAAAAACAGTAACGCCCCTCTCGCAAATTAAAAATAAATAAATAAATAGTGCACCTGCACCGTTATACCAGTGAAGAGCGCAAGTAAAAAGGATGTACAGCAGGATGTGCGTTTCTTCTTGATTGAAAAATAACCAAAATATCAAAAACCGCTGGTCAAGATTACATTAAATTACTTTTTTAAATCAGGACTATCTGACAACAATTGTATAATAAATTGTAGCTACTTCATATGTGATGACTGCAAAGCATCACAAACACACTGTTTAGTGATATATTTTCTCCCTCATGTGTTGAAATGGCCTATCTCCTTATAATGTTTCTTATAATATTTCTTCCTTGGACAAACATTTGCTTGAAGTTGGCATGGGATGAAAATGTTTGAAATGCATGTTATTGGTCTTATTGTGAAAGATTGATGCATGCATTTTTATATATTTTAAAAATTCATATTTTAACCAAAAACGTGAACTTCCAGTGAAATGACAGACATATACCGGACATTTCCAATCATTTAGTCTGCTTAAAGGGGTCATATGATGCTTTTTTAAAGATCATTATTTTGTGTATTTGGTGTAACAGAATATGTTGACATGCTTTAATGTTCAAAAAACTTATATTTCACTCCGATGGATGTCATTGTACGGAAGAAAAGATCTGTAGCTACTTCCATTTCATTGTGACTTTAAATCTCTGTAAATATGTTTTCAGTTCTAAAGGTTACAATTATGATTATTCTGATTACATCTTCATCATCTTAATTCTAAATGTCTGTTTCTAGTTTCCTCTGTTTCCATAAAACATTTTTGGGGATGTCATATACAATATATATAAGGAAATGTAACAATCACAAAGCCCAAGTGATTCTTGGTGCTCTTAAAGTGGAGTGTTTCATCTGTAGAGTTAAATAGCTGGCTTTTTTAGGGGTGCTTTATTTATTTATTTAGCAGACGCTTTTATCCAAAGCGACTTACAAATGAGGACAACAGAAGCAATCAATTGTAGTATTAAAACAACTAAAAACAGATCCAACACTAAAAGCTAAAACTTTATAAATAATACTTATACACATTTTAAAAATAAAGAAATTTCATTGTGACTTTAAATCTCTGTAAATATGTTTTCAGTTCTAAAGGTTACAATTATGATTATTCTGATTACATCTTCATCCTCTTAATTCTAAATGTCTGTTTCTAGTTTCCTCTGTTTCCATAAAAAATTTTTGGGGATGTCATATACAATATATATAAGGAAATGTAACAATCACAAAGCCCAAGTGATTCTTGGTGCTCTTAAAGTGGAGTGCTTCATCTGTAGAGTTAAATAGCTGGCTTTTTTAGGGGTGCTTTATTTATTTATTTAGCAGACGCTTTTATCCAAAGCGACTTACAAATGAGGACAACAGAAGCAATCAATTGTAGTATTAAAACAACTAAAAACAGATCCAACACTAAAAGCTAAAACTTTATAAATAATACTTATACACATTTTAAAAATAAAGAAATTAATTAAAAAAATTACAAATGCATACAACATAATTTCAAAACCTAACATTTAAATGAAAAACAAAAAATAAAGCTAAAAACAATTCAAAATATTAAAGAACAAAAGGTATAAGAGTATAATAATGATTCTAACATAACACTAAGCCAAACACCAAAAAAACAAAACTACATATATGTGTATGTACAACCATACACACATACATGTGTATATACTGTATACACATACACATTTATAAATTAAATATATATATTTTTTTTAATTTCCATT
>NW_015505226.1:3411649-3416074 GCF_001515645.1 Sinocyclocheilus grahami
CATGTACAGTGGGTACGGAAAGTATTCAGACCCCTTAAATTTTTCACGATGCAACAAGTTTTTCACATCTGGATTTGGGGATCCTCTGCCATTCCTCCTTGCAGATCCTCTCCAGTTCTGTCAGGTTGGATGGTAAGCGTTGGTGGACAGCCATTTTTAGGTCTCTCCAGAGATGCTCAATTGGGTTTAAGTCAGGGCTCTGGCTGGGCCATTCAAGAACAGTCACAGAGTTGTTGTGAAGCCACTCCTTTGTTATTTTAGCTGTGTGCTTATGGTCATTGTCTTGTTGGAAGGTAAACCTTTGGCCCAGTCTGAGGTCCTGAGCACTCTGGAGAAGGTTTTCGTCCAGGATATCCCTGTGCTTGGCCGCATTCATCTTTCCCTCGATTGCAACCAGTTGTCCTGTCCCTGCAGCTGAAAAACACCCCCACAGCATGATGCTGCCACCACCATGCTTCACTGTTGGGACTGTATTGGACAGGTGATGAGCAGTGCCTGGTTTTCTCCATACATACCGCTTAGAATTAAGGCCAACAAGTTCTATCTTGGTCTCATCAGACCAGATAATCTTATTTCTCACCATCTTGGAGTCCTTCAGGTGTTTTTTCATGTGTCTTGCACTGAGGAGAGGCTTCCGTCGGGCCACTCTGCCATAAAGCCCCGACTGGTGGAGGGCTGCAGTGATGGTTGACTTTCTACAACTTTCTCCCATCTCCTGACTGCATCTCTGGAGCTCAGCCACAGTGATCTTTGGGTTCTTCTTTACCTCTCTCACCAAGGCTCTTGTCCCCTGATAGCTCAGTTTGGCCGGACGGCCAGCTCTAGGAAGGGTTCTGGTCGTCCCAAACGTCTTCCATTTAAGGATTATGGAGGCCACTGTGCTCTTAGGAACCTTAAGTGCAGCAGATTTTTTTTTGTAACCTTGGCCAGATCTGTGCTTTGCCACAATTCTGTCTCTGAGCTCTTCAGGCAGTTCTTTTGACCTCATGATTCTCATTTGCTCTGACATGCACTGTGAGTTGTAAGGTCTTATATAGACAGGTGTGTGGTTTTCCTAATCAAGTCCAATCAGTATAATCAAACACAGCTGGACTCAAATGAAGGTGTAGAACCATCTCAAGGATGATCAGAAGAAATGGACAGCACCTGAGTTAAATATATGAGTGTCACAGCAAAGGGTCTGAATACTTAGGACCATGTGATATTTCAGTTTTTCTTTTTTAATAAATCTGCAAAAATGTCAACAATTCTGTGTTTTTCTGTCAATATGGGGTGCTGTGTGTACATTAATGAGGAAAAAAAATTAACTTAAATGATTTTAGCAAATGGCTGCAATATAACAAAGAGTGAAAAATGTAAGGGGGTCTGAATACTTTCCGTACCCACTGTATACACATACACATTTATAAGTTCAATATATATATTATTTAATTTTTTATTTAGTTTGTTGAAGTATTAAAATAACTAAAATTAAATAAAACTAAAACTTAATAAAAGACCTATACAGACATAATAAATGTAGACATAATTTAACTAAAATTAAAATAAATAACAAATAATACAAATCAAACGACAGTAGTTTATCAGTAATCCTAAAAAATAACACTGCCAAACTTACATGCTAAAAAACAACAACTTACTTACACATAGTAAGAAATGGTTATAAAAACTGAAACAGAAGTGAAACAAGTAGTAGGAAAGAGTAGAAGCGATAAAAAGCGATACTTATCCTTTGCCGGTGTCCCTGCCCGGTGGAGTCGCATGGTAAAGTCGATGGTCTTTACACTCTTCGGTCTTCACACGAGGAGGCCATCACGTGACAGCTGCCGCGGTAAACTAAGCTTTTTTATACCCGTCTAACAAAATACAAAATTAATTCAGCTGGACACACTTTCCTTATTTTTTTTCACTACAAACGGCCAAGCAAGCGCAGACACTGACAAGATACGCAATACAGAACGAGACCAAACGCGATATCAGCACGTCTCCACACAGTAAACAAAACAAGCGTTTACTAGCAACGACAACTGCACTAAACACTAATGAGACAAGTAAATACACTTACGAGCTGCTTTTAACTTCTGCTGATAAAGACTGCTTCTCTCAAAGAGTATTTCTTTACACTGTTTTCTGCTGGCGCTTGAACACACTTTCCTTATTTTTTTCACAACAAATGGCCAAGCAAGCGCAGACACTGGCAAGATACGCAATACAGAACGAGACCAAATGACTTTATGGAGGATAGTAAAGAGCTTAATGCAGGAATGGATGAACATCTCAAACACACTCATGTACTAATGCACTTTATTTTCTCTCTCTTCATTGAAAACAGAAGAATTTAGTGTTGTCTTGGTGAATCAACTAATCCACCACCACAAGATGACATTTGCAAATGTTTTCCACCTTTTAAAGACATTACAATTTGTAACATGTCCACACTTACGGTTCAGTTCTCTGTGAAAATACCAAAGGCTTTTATTGTTTAGAACTCCTGCTAAGATAAGCAGCTAATAAAAACCAATCTGATGAGGATGTTTGGTGCCGGCCGGGATGTCAGCTGGGCTAGTTTTTTCTCATGAACTGGCTAAGTGAGGATGAAGGTCTTGGGTTAGACAAAGGTGAGAAAAGCAAATAGAAGAAATGTCCGTACACCACTTGATTTCATGAGGAACATTTAGGCACAGTCCCAAACCAAGCTGAGGCTCTGGGACTGTGAACTATATTATTCAAGTTCTACACAGGACCAATTGCACAATGTACATTTGCTTTTGGCCACGTGGACCCTCCAGAAAAAGTGTGATTGATGAGGCCCCCGCATGTGTGTGTTTGTGTGTGTGTGTGTCGGTTCAGACATCCTGCATACGCGTGCCCTTATATTTGTTTGCCTGTCTTTTACGTGTGCTCCTTTGTCTCTCGCTGTGATTACAAGGGACTGGGCTGAACATTCTACACAGGACCAATTGCACAATGTACATTTGCTTTTGGCCAAGTGGACCCTCCAGAAAAAGTGTGATTGATGAGGCCCCGCATGTGTGTGTTTGTGTGTGTGTGTGTCGGTTCAGACATCCTGCATACGCGTGCCCTTATATTTGTTTGCCTGTCTTTTACGTGTGCTCCTTTGTCTCTCGCTGTGATTACAAGGGACTGGGCTGAACTTGATCCCAACTGGGTTCCTTCACGATATGTATCTGCATGGCTGGTGTTTGGCCTCCGAACAATTATCAGAACACTGTAAATAGCAGCCAGCAGAGTTGGAACAAGGAAACAGCCTTGACACAATCTGCACCATCGCTCGTTTCACTAATGGTTTCCTAAAATGGCTCAGATCGGTTTCTCTGTGATGCATTGCCGTTTCCATTCCAAGATTTCAGAGCCTCAGATATGATGAATGGCAGGGAGCAAAAGATGTTTTTACTCTGTTAATAAGACAAGTTTTCAGATGGGTCTCGAGAAGCTTGTTGTGTGATGAAGTGCAGCATGTGAAGAGGCTTTCTATCAGCACTGACGATTTATATCCGACTCATGTTCTCTGGTTAAGTCATGCCTCGCATCCCTAGTGATTGAGGATGTAACTGCAAAGGAATTTGCTTATGATAAAAGTGCTTTCATATGTCCTCCCTGTGTTAAGTGCTTTTGGCTTTTGTCAATATAATACTCTTTTAACTGCTTCCAGTGGGAAAAGTGCCATGGATAATTCTACATTTGGCAGAAAAAAGAATAAAATTAATATAACAATACACAGTGCTGGAAACATTATGTGAATCTAATTTTATGGATTATTATATCCATATATTGCACTTCTCAGCACAGCGTGTTAATATTTGGGAAAACTTAATGAATGATCATAATATTTTACGCTTTTCCATTAGGCAGCAGGATTGCTGTAGTTCTATTTTTTTCTCTTGTATTTTTCTCTCATTTGTTAGTTTTAGTTATCCTATTTCAATTTGTTTAGTTTTACTTTAGTTGTACTATAGGGCTGCCAAAATGAATGCGCTAACTGGTATCATTTAAAATTGTTCAAGTTGTTAACATTTTTATATTTCTCAATACATTCTAGTGTTATTGCTATCTCCTGGCATGTTCATTTTTATTATATGCAGATTGGTTTTAACTAAAACAAAAGTTTTTATTTTAGTTAATTTTAGAGATATATGATCTGATGTTAGTTTAAATTATTCCTGTTTACATATGTTAGATATGTTACATATGTAACATATCTTGTTACATATGCAGGAGTTCTGTTACATATGTTTCCATAATAACACTGTTTTGGCAGACACTTTTATCTGAAGTCAATTTATACTTTTTCAAATTAAATTGTATCAGTCCATGTCCATGAAATTGAACGCCTGACCTTGCTCTTGCCAGCACCATGCTCTACCAGTTGAGGATCTGCGCACATAATAATTTTTTTTATATTTT
>NW_015505226.1:3416087-3416410 GCF_001515645.1 Sinocyclocheilus grahami
AGCTATATTCAGGTCTCCCTCAGGACAGCATGCCAAATATGCTTACTATTTGCTCAATCTGATCACACTGTAAGTGCGAACTCATGAAACTATATTAATTAAACACTAATGTTCTGATCTTGAACAGATCAGTACAGTACTGTTCAATTCTGACAGTGTTCCTTTACCTTTCTGCACTGTGGTAGTCTTAGGGTCTGACAGCTCTCAGGAGTACAAAGGAAGCCTTGGCCCTACTGCCAGCCCTGGCCACACTGTGGGAAAATGTCAGAATGTTATTGTAAGTATGATGAATTGCTCCTGACGTATTTGTTTATAGACTTGCT
>NW_015505226.1:3417546-3645080 GCF_001515645.1 Sinocyclocheilus grahami
TGTGTGGAAACTATGATACATTTTTTGAGGATTTTATTAAGAATAAAATTTTTATTAAGAATAGAATATTTAAATTGAAATACATAAATCTTTTGTGACTTTATAATTGTTTTTACTGTGACTTGATACGTTTTAATGTGTCCTTGCAAAATAAAAGTAATAATTTATTTTTAAAAAATCTTACCATCTTCAAACTTTTTAAGTGTAGCGATAATGCTATTTTCCTAATTATATTTTTAATAGGGATTCCAATATATCAGTACCATGTTGGTCATTGTCCAAAATGAGAGATTCTTGTATAATCCTGTTAAATTTAATCTTTCAAATCCCAAAATGAATATTTTTTTTCACTGTACATTATAATGTTGTGACGCCTAAATAAACTTTTGAAACAGATCATTTTTAGTAGTTGTTTGGGTTTTACTTTTTTTTTTCTTTTTTGACAAAATAGTGTAGAATACCAATATCGGCCATTTATCAGTTATTAGTCATAATATAAAAACTTTATATCAGGGTGTACTTAAATTTTATTACGGAAATTATTTTGTTCCAGTACTGCTGACTATTTAGGTGCGAAAAACAACATTACTGTTTTAAGGGTCTGCAAAGCTGTTTATACCATATGAATTAGACTATTAGACCGATAAGTTTTGAAATTTTGAGGACAAGTTTGAAATGAATATCCACCACTAAAGCTGGACTTAAAATTATTATTAAAATAATAAAATCAATCAGTAAACGACTACAGTCCTGTAGCGCACATTTATTTTTTAAATGATTTTTTAATATTTTATTCTATCCATAATTTGAGTTATTGATTTTGACTACAGACCACCGTGCCAGTAAAGTTTCAGACCTGTCACTGCTCACACTGAACAGATGCATCCATAAAATCTCCACAAAATCAAACTTTTGGCTACTAAACAAATAGAAAAATGAAAATTCCAGCTGCGCTGTCAGGTTTTGAATCATCCATATTCATGGTATTGAAAAGCTCTTTGGCTGCCAGTCTAGTTTGGCTCACATTGCATTACCGTAAGTAATTTTTTTTCCCCCTTTCTAACCTGCTCCCTCAGGTGAAAGTGGAGGGTGATAAAGACTTTGTACTCGGTGCCTGTCTCCTCAGGGTTGAGTGCTGTATTAGAGGCTTAGAGTGAGGACATGCAGTTATAGTGCATGTTTATGAATAATAGCACTTCGGGTTCCAGCTCTGCAAGTTCGCCAGTTTTTCCTCAACACTCAGTACTAGAGGTGGTCGACGTGAAATTCTGGGGAGGAAGCGCAGTAAATCATAGACGATTAACTCAGCACCAGCCTCCTGTTGAATGAGTCATTGCATACGAATTTAAGGATGACGAGAGGGTGTGTTGTGTTATGTTTCATTTTAGTACCTGTTGTTAAAGAACTGGATGTTGCATAAAACATTTAAATCCTTTCATGTTAATGTGTAGCCTACAGGATCTTTATCTTCGTAAAGGTGTCATTTAAAAATGTTAAACCTCCAACCACCAACACAATAAAGCTTTCAGATATTAATTGATGGTCTTTGGGATTTGTCCAACCATGTTTCCTATCTAATTGTAATGATATCCTCTGCACCCATTCGCCTTCTCTCTCTGTGAATGGAGTGCAGGTAAGACTTGGGTGGGTCCTTCCGTTTCATGACATATTTTGAAAGTATGGGCTTTGCTTTGTGTTAAAAGCTATAAAGGAGCACTCATATACTCTTTCATGCACTTCCTCTAGACGAAACACAATATACAGAGGCTTAGTTTGAAGTAGCCATGTGATCACATTGTGTTGTTTTCATTAGTTGTTGTGACAATACATATGTGGGCAATTTAATGTGTGTGCATTAATATTAAGCTTATAAAATTCATTAAATTTATAAAGTGTATTGTTTTTTAAATCAAGTACATTTTAGTTGCCACCTCCTGTGGTGTTGTTTGCGTGTTTTGTCACTCCTCAGGGCTGACGTACCATCTGAATCTGGCCCAGAAACATTCAATATATAATTTAACCTGCTGCGTCTTCTGTTTCCGAACACTGTACACTCTTATTCTTAAAGGGATCACCATCCAAAGGCCATAAGAAGCTCTGGCTGATGACTTCTTTGTTGGTGCCATTTATTCAGCTAACAAAAGATGCAGAACACTGGAAGTAAGGTGGATTAAGTGTGTAAGATGCATTGTTGGACTGTTACTCATGGCTTCAGTGGTTTATACTTTGATTTAATGGCCGCAAAAAATTATCTGTGAGAACAACAAATTACAAAAGGGGCTTTTCATCGTGAACATTTTGTATATTTGCGTAACCCTTCTGCAGTGTTATTTTAATCTTAAAATAGCTCGTAAAATAGGAGTGGTGTATAAATATTCAAAAGGCCATAAAAGTGAAAGCTTTTATATCTAGGAAAATATAATTAACCTGATTGAATTCCTAAAAGGGTCATGTTTTTGGCTTCTATATGACTTCTTTTGTTCCAACTGTATTACTATCTTACATGGAAGAGAAAGAAAGCAATTAAGGAGAGTACAAGAGAGTGAGTACAAAAACTTCTTCTATTTCATTCCATGACATCTTTAATCTTCTCTGAACTTCCCTCTTTGGATGTTGAACTCCTTGGAAGCGACTCTACAGATACTAACCCTGGACAGAGCAGCTGTGCCGAGGCAGTGCACGCATGAGATCTCTGCTCCCTGTGATAGGGATTCATCACTTGTCGGTATTCGCAGATGGACTTTGAGGATGAATTACATCTGTGTGTATTTGCCTGTAAGACCTAGCTGGGCATTTATATAGTAATTCCATTAATCTGAATGTAATTCTGTCATGGGAAATAAAGGTTTAGGTCCATGAAATGAACTCACCTAAATAGTTTCAGGAATGGTTGTGCCAAAGTCCCACATTACTCTGACTTGTAAGGTGACATGAGATGGACCTGTTCTTATGTGCTGTTCACATTACTGAAGCTCATACTAGGAACATGTGCATGATGGTTGAACCTCTTTGGTTTTGAAGCCTGCCTGTCAGGGGATAGTTTCCAGTGCAGTAAAGGCTTCATTGCTGCCAGACCTGTCTAGGTATCACAACGGCCTGACAGACCTGTCCTCGTGGAATGGAATAGATTAAGTGCCCCAAGGGGTTATTATAGTTTTGCAGATTCAGCTTGATATTTGATTCAGCCATACATTTGAATAACACAGTTTTAATATAAACTCATAAACATAATGTAATTTATATTTTTTGACATACATAAATGTAACAAGATTTCTGTACTAGTAATATTAAACTGACTGTGTTTTAAATAAACAACAATCAGTTTTATATATTTATCAATATATATTTTATCAATAAATCCAATGTGTTTCAATTTCATACATTTTAACTAACTAAAAATTGCTTGTTCTGCACAGTAGCTATATTTTACCCATGTTCATACCTTTTAACTGAAGAAATGTAATTGTTTTCTCAATGAACAGATTTATGCTGATTCTAAGCAATCGGAATAAATGTATTTTCATTCATGTATGACTGACAAATATGCATAACATTATGTTCATTAATTTGTTTGTTAAAACTGCGAAATTCAAATGGATATTTCCACATAATAAAAAAAACTGTAACTAGCAAAACATTTATGCAGTTAAATATGTTCAATTTAAAGCTATGTTAAAATAACAATTTCTGAATATAATAAAATATGTTGAATATGCAAGGAATAATGTATAGTCAGCCGGTCATTATCGCCCAAATGGGTTTATTTTGCAATAATGGCTGGCTGACATTCTTTTATTAGTATTTTTGACTTATAGTTCATTTTATTGTTTTATTTTATATTTTTTTGTTTCAGTTTTTTAAATAATATTTTGATACATTTTATTTCTTTTTATTTATTTATATATATATATATATATATATATATATATATATATATATATATATATATATATATATATATATATATTTAGTTTAAATCCATAGTTTAATTTTAGTTACAAAAATAACCCTGCTTCACCCAAGCAAGCAATCGAAATCCAAAAAGAAAATGTGCCATCAACGGGACTATCCCTTTCTGTCTACTCCTTTCCACTCCTGTATCACCACAGATCTCGCTACAAACAACCTGTGTTACCTGACACTGTTTGGTCATCAGCCAAAAAATGGTGTTTCGGTGGAACAATAGGATCATTCACAGAAAATTATATCCATAGTTTGGCGTGTCTTTTATACAGCATCACCCGGAGTTTACCGTCTGCTATTGTTGCTCTCACAATGACAGCACACAACCCTTCCTTCATGTTATTTGTTGATTCAAGGAACCATTCAGACCTAGTCCATGCGACAGGGCTGCTTCCTCTTCAGTGTATCGCTTTCAGGTTATTGATGTCTTGTTTTGTGTTCTTTCTTTATTGCAGAAGGTCAACAGGCATTTGGAACAGAACTTTTGTGTGTGCATGCGGTTACCAAGACATGGTAGCAATGACTCCTTCCAGCTCTCTCTTTCTTTCGCTCTTTCTTGTCCTCTGTCTCAACAGGGTCACATGTCGGCCCCTGGGAAAGAAGCACCTTTAATGGCATCAGCCAGGTAGTGTGAAGGATTAGGCCTGTTTTTCCCCCGTCTCTGAAAGCAGCCACAAATAAGCAGGCAGTGTTCCCAAGGGATGTTTGGAAGCACACTCTGGGCTGCGTGTTTTAGAGGCATATTGTGTTGCAAGATGGTTTTCATTTGATGCTGCAGTAGTTTGTGTAAGGGTAATTCATATTTCACAGTTCCTCAGTGATCTTATCACTAGTCATGCGATGTCAGACGACTATTGTGGCTTTTAATTGGATGCAACGCGTTTTGTTGGGACTGTGGCAGGGGTTCGTGGGTATTCATGGCATTCGTCGCTCTCCCAGCAACCCTCCGCCACTGTGCCTCTGTCATCCTCCTCTGCGTTTGACCTGTGCTCCGTCTGTGCAGCGAGAGATCACGGGCCTGAGTAATTAAAAGCGCCTTCCCATGAGACCACTCACAGGCACCTAATTAAACATCTCACATTCCATCTGTGGGGTGCAAACATTGAATATGCACGCACACACATCTCTAACGCAAACTATCGTGAAATTTTGTTCCCATAGCTTTGATGCTGGGTTGCTTGGGATGACTCTATCTCACCACATCAATAATATATATCTTGCTTTGAAAGTTGATCAAAGACAAAGTAAAACCACACTTTTGTCTCAGGCTGGAGGGAATGTTGTTCATCTGAATTGCTTAATGCTGTGCATTAATCATACAGAATGTGAGGGAGGAAAAGATTTGTTTTGTGGAAGGACACATCTTGTTTCAGCAATGGCAGAGTAATCCACATCGTTTGGTTTTTACACATTGACTACGTTTACATGCACCCTTATAATGCAATTAAGCTGAAGCTCATGTAAATAGAATGCTGTGATTGTTTATGTGATTGTGCTCATAATTAGCATAACCATAATTGCAGTAAAATATGTGAAGTATTGTGGTTTTAATTGCACGATGTTGGCATGTTAAATCACATTTAATCACATTTATACTCCTCTGACTGAAGTGCGCATTAGGGCTCATGCACACGGATACAAACTATTTTTGCAAAAGGTGTGTTTAAGTGGCAAAAAATGCAATCTTATAATTGGTCTTAATTATATAATAAACAACAAAACAAACACACGATGTGGTAGCATGTTTCATTCATGTATTTTTATGCAACTGACAAAGTGCATAATATGCATGCTTATGTGTTGACATGAACAACTAATCAGTAACTACACTGAAGTCTTGTATGTGATTAATGGTTCTTTTCAGTAATTCAGAGTCATGAATGTTCAGGAATCAAATTGCACTGGTCGCTCTATAGATCTGTTGCACCACTGAATAAGAAGTGCAGGAAACTGTCAGAGATTTTAGTTGTGTGAGGCAGTGCTATTTTAGTATTATTTATATGCTATTATAGTATTTATTCATATTTTGAATTATCTTTTACATTTTACATTAAAATTTTAGCTTTTTTTGTAATTTCATGTGCTTTTGTCATTTATTTCTAAACTTTTCTGTATAGCTTTATTTAACTTTTATTGGTCAGAATGCAATAAATGTGATTTAAATGCATACACACCTGTATAGTATGAAAAGGGGAAAAAATTACATTTTGCATTTGAAGCATATAAAAATAGGCCTGTTACATTTGCAATTTACATTTTGTGCTGTGAGTAGGGCTACAACTGAATAGCGTCAAAGTAGCTTAAAAAACTAATTTCTTATAGCGAATAATCAAAATAATGGCAAGCAGCATTTAAAAGGGATTAAAGAGGTTTGATCATGTAATGTAAACACCTTAATTCAAGTAATTCCTTATTCTGACTATTGATAATAATCAGACTATTGGTGTATGTGTAAATGTAGCCATTGTTTTACTAAGTATCCTCTGGTGCCAAGACTTTCGACATACCCAACAAGCTCTTTACATTGTGTTGCAATAAAGCACCTCTCGCTACAAACAGGAACCAGGTTTAAGAAGCCGAATCCATTCCCGGAATTTGTTGTGTGTTCAGTAATATGAGAAATTACACTTAAGGTAGTATAGTGGAGAATGAATGGTACTGCTGCTTATCTCGCACATTCAACAAGACCACCGCCAGTGAGTGACCTAGTTGAAAAGTAAACAATCAATACCTGTAACTAACCCTTAAGTTTTTAATTAAGGAAACCTGGAGTTTCTCCAGCATAAATAATATGATGGAAAAAAATGATCATGGTTGCTGCAATGTATACAGTTTCATTGAAAGATCTTCTGCATATGGGTTTGTTTTGGCTTATGTTTGCTCCTAGTTGTGTCTGAGAGCATCAACTGTAAAACACTTGTTCTGTGTCTCTTATACCTCATCCTGTTCCCACCACCATGCTGCTATTTTTTCACTCATGCATTGCCGTTCAAATCAACACCTCTTCCCGAGGGATTCACTGCAACCTCCTCCCAGGTACTTTTTCCGGAGCTCAAAACATTGTATTTACCCTTAGGAGGTTTTGTCATGCAGGTGGTGCATGGATCTCAACAAAAGTATAGGTTTGCAAATAGATGTGTTTGATACTTTAAACCATATTTTGGTGTAATTAATCTCACCCCTCAGTAAATGTTTATTTATGTTGAAACATAAATTTTCAGCAGGGATGCATGATATTAATATTCTCTCTGATTCCAATAGCCTGATAAATATTTTAATGTTATGGCCAGTAATTGACAAAAGGCTGATTATAAAATGTATTTAAAAAATATTTATTATGTTGCCTAAATTAGAAATACATAAATAATTATTATAATAATAAAATTAAAAATAAAATAAATACTTTTAAATGATACAAGTGAACTTCGGCATCACAACATTATAATGTAAAAATTTGTTTGATATTATGATTTGCTAAAGATTACATTTAATAGTGTTATGAAATTTTACTATTATTAATATTAAGTGCACTATGTAATATCCAATAATAACTGATACTGATAAATGAAAATAAATCTAATATTGATAACAAATGTCTCTACTATTTAGAAGAACTTCTGGTTTCGTTCCTGTTACTATAAAGCAACATATTAGAAATACCTTGAATGCATAATGAGGAGCATGTTTGCTTAACAGAAGAACATCTTGAACTTTGAATGAGTGGGCACTGGAAATGCCATCTGACCATGACTTGTAGGCAGGGTGCGGTTTGTGAACAAACCAGAGGGGGGGATGTTTTGAAAAAAATATATCACAAATAACAGTGGAGCTATAAATATATAGATTATTTTGGCAGCTGTTACAGAAACATTTTGACAATAAATATTCTGATTTGACCTTGAGATTAAATAGCTTCGATATTTGACCACTATTTATGATAATACTTGCAATTACACTAATAGTTCTTTTTTCTGCCAGGAATGCAAAATCAATCTAGAGTTAATGATATTTTGAATAGAATAATGAGACACAAACCTGTACATATTTAATCGCGTTTACTTCCATTTATTTTTGATCAGTGCGATCGCTACACAACATACAAACTTTTACTCCAAAAGGGCCTCATATTTCTTTAAAGAATAGAACAATAATTTCTTAATGATTCGCAGAAAGACGATTCTCTGCCGATCCGTCAATATTGTGTGATCATAATTCCCACATTATGGTGACAGTAAACTTCTGCGTTCTGTCTCATAATACATTTATGCGTCAGTTTATTATATACAATATCTGCATTGTCACAGTAGAGTTAGTTTTTAGCAAAAACATTATGTATTAATCTCATACTGTACTGTCACTCTGAAATAGACTATTGGTGCACGCTGACTTTCTGAAAAGCCATGCTTGGATTAAGGCGCGTGAACCAGGATTACGAAACCCAGACGATCTCTATTCAGCGGGAGCGCTGACAGTTAAAGTCCATTTCTGATTTTATTGTTGTTTGTATTGTCATGTTGCAGTATTTTACTTTTGGAAATGTATTGGAAATCACCCGGGGAGATATCTTTATAATTGATAATTCAGCAGAGGCAGGGATACATAGACCAGAAAGGAGGAAATCCCCCCCTACAAATCGCACCCTGATTTTAGGTGCAAACCTCTTAAAAACCACTGTACGGCACAGCATATTCCTGGAAATCCTGTTTTAAAATCACTGCAAAATTGAACTTCAAAGACTTTTCAAGAATGGCTGGTTCTCACACAAGCCCTGGTGATTTTATACTTTAATTATTTCTAGCTGTCAGCATGTTTAGCTGACTCAGAAAAACAGTTCCTCCTTGATTGAATGGTGTAATGTAATGTTGTTTGTGTGCAACTTTGCATGAACCTTATAAGGTACTGATTATTCAAGTTAATTTCAAGCATAAGGAATCCAGTAGCTTTGCCAAGGAATAACAGTAGTCGAATGGGAAACCCCATTCTGTTCCAAGAGCAGACATCTAAAAAAAAACAATTTATGGGACTTTTCATTAGCAAATCACTCTGGCATGTCAAAGCTCTCCGTGAGTACTACGGTGTTTACCTAACATACAAAATACACATAATACATGACTTCCCCCATAAGCACTTATGGATCTCCCTCACTCCACTTGGGCATCAGGCTTAAATAATTTCCATCATGTTGTGGTGGTTACTAAGACGTACTGTAATTGATGTACAGACCAGTAATGCCTGTAAATGCAAACACTTCAGAAATTGTGATGGTTCAACAGCAATTCTGCTTGCTCACATATGTCCACTGATGGCTGAAGAAGTGGAGCTGCTTCAGTCCTGATCAACCAGGTAGTGTTTCTAATTTGGGCAGGCATTTCTGTAATTAAGCTTTAAAACAAGTCAGAATAGACTGATCCAGAGTTGAGTCATGTTATAATTATTCAGATGAAAGACACTGGTGCTGTCATGTTACTCTATAGCCTTACAGTGGCATGCAAAAGTTTGGGAACCCCTTCCAGAATCTGTGAAAATGTGAATAATTTTAACAAAATAAGAGAGATCATACAAAATGCATGTTATTTTTTATTTAGTACTGTCCTGAGTAAGATCTTTTACATAAAAGATGTTTACATTTAGTCTACAAGAAAAAAATAGCTGAAATTATTAAAATAACCCCATTCAAAATTTGGGAACCCTTGGTGTGGTTACCTGGATGATCCACGACTGTTTTTTTGTTGTTCATGAGTCCCTTGTTTGTTCTGAACAGATAAACTGAGGACTGTTCTTCAGAAAAATGCTCCAAGTCCTGCAGATTCTTCAGTTTTCCAGCATCTTTTGCATATTTGAATCCTTTCCAGCAGTGACTGTATGATTTTGAGATCCATCTTTTCACACTGAGGACAATTGAGCACAACTATTAAAAAAGGTGCAAACACTCACTGATGCTCCTGAAGGAAACACGATGCATTAAGAGCCGGGGAGTGAAAACATTTAGAATTTGAAGATCAAGGTAAATTGTACTTAATTTGTCTTCCGGGAAACATGCAAGTATTTTCTGTTGCTTTCAGAGGGTAGTACTAAATGGAAAAAAATTATATTTCAACAAAATAAGAAAAATTTGGACATCTTCATCCTGTTCAAAAGTTCAAAAGGCAATTGGCCACTCATTTAAAAGCACTTCAAATTTGTTACATTAGAACTAGTGTAAGAACAAATTCATGTGAGAAATTATTCACCGGACGTTCTCCTGTTCGTACAAATATGAAATAATCCATGCAATTATTAGTGAATTAGGTTTTATAATGAGTTTTTTCATTGCATCACATTCAGTACAGACTCAGTACAATCAGATTCACTACTGATTTGACACTGAATAGGAGCAGCATAGATTTAACAACAAGGCAGGTATATGTATATATATATATATACCCTGCCTTTACACTTATAAAACCATCATCTCGCGTATGGAACATCGTAATTACTGCAGTTGAAAGAGAGACATGACCAGTGTTAGGGGTAACGCATTACAAGTAATGCAAGTTACGTAATCACATTACTTTTTTCAAGTAACTAGTAAAGTAACGCATTACTTTTTCATTTTCAAGATCATATCTGAGTAACTTTTTCAAATAAGTAATGCAATTTACTTTTTTCCCCCAATTTATTGATTGACAGCTCTCCTGTCCCCATGTTGAGAGAAATCAGAAGATGTTACTGTTTGAAAAGGCTTTTATATTTGCCTAAAAATATAACTTATTTTAAAAACAAACAAGCAAGCCCTGTCCAGATTTAAAAAGTAACGCAAAAGTAACATAACACATTACTTTACATAAAAAGTAACTAAGTAATGTAATTAGTTACTTTTTTATGGAGTAACGCAATATTGTAATGCATTACTTTTAAAAGTAACTTTCCCCAACACTGGACATGACACTGTATCTCAGTGATGTTTTGCAAGTCCATATCACGGGCCCCATGGTATTTTAATGTGGCCAACTACTTTGAACGTTGATGCTGAGGAGAGAGTGAGTTGGGTGAGAAAGCTCCAGGGTTTCCATGTCAATTAGACTCATTACTTGAGGAATCTGGGCTGTTTTGCAGCTCATCTATCACTCATCAAAGCACCACATGAGCGATGGCCCTCTGGGAAGAAATGCTGGGAGATTGATGGGCAGTATTGGCCCTGCAGTGGTGATAGACATTAAAGAGCTCTTGGCTCTGTTAGTATGTCATTAATTTAACACATCTCGGGCTAAACTATCACAATGAGTTGCTGGGGAAGGAAGGAGATAAATGCAGGAGGAGACAAAAGGGGAGATGACATAGCAGATCTTCACATGCTTGAACTGCTTCAGGAGGCTCTGACTTATGGGCCTTCCAGTGGCATTACTTTGGTGTTGGCAGACTGTAAACTGTCTGTGCACTTGGAAAACAAATCATTGAGGAATTTCAGTTGCACTTCCCTTTATCAGATAAAACTGCTTGCCAGGAATACTTTCCTTGCTCCCCTGATTTACAGACTTGAATATTCCTGAATAGTGATAGTCTCAACATGCCCATATTTAGGAAAACAGTGTGAGTGTGAGAAAAAGAGAAGGGATGTAGGGAGCTGACAGATAGACAAAGTTTATTGATTTGCCCTTGACCTCCATGTTTCCTGGGTCCTGTGATTCCCACAAGAGGTCAGAGATCAGGCTGTGATAAGGGGTTTTATGACACTGCCAAGCCTACCACCCTCCTTTCACTCTTTTTTTATACAAAGATCAGTAGTGAGATTTTAGAGTCCATGGTGTAGTTGCACCAGTCATTCATAAGGTCTTAATTAAATTGGAACGTAATATTCACACCAGGGGCTTAGTAACTGCTAGCTAGTTTAGCACTAGCTCTAAACTCAATTTGGTTGCATTATTAGTTCTTAAAGCAAGGCTTAAAATTTTGGACAAAAGATTAATTTATTGAAGTAATTTATCATTGGATAATATGGCATTCCCCTTGATTAAATATTCCCCTTGATTCAATAAACATAAAGAAAAATAATGTTGTAAAGCTGTGCATTGCAAAAAAAAAAAAGCATCCTAGTCTTAAGTATTTGTAAGTAATTTTCTAGTTAAAATACCTAAAAGTCATTGAAACAAGATCAGTCACTTCAAGCAACAATGAATATGATATAAATGCTTGTTTTCAGAAGCCTTTTAATGTACTTGTATCTTTTAATACAAGTGTGTTTTGTCTGCAGTTTTGTCACCTGAATTAAGTATAAATAAGTTAAATAATCTTCCTGTGACAAAATCACTCATATTGAAGATATACAAGATAGAATCTTTAAGAACAATTTTTTTCTTATAATAATATTCATGTTGTTTCTCACGTAAATATATCTTGTTTAAGAATTTAAAGATAAATCATTTTTGCTTTTGCCCAGTGAAATGTGACACAATATTATTCATGACATATATTATACTTTTACTGTATATTAATTATCACAAGGGGAAGTGTGTAGTTTACAAAGGTTCTGTGTTTGATAGTTGCCTGAAGTCATTTATTCATTTAATATTTTCTTTGTAAGCATGTGTAAATGTCAGCAACATCACAAATGTTTAAATGATTGTCAAGTAAAACATGATATAATCAGCATACCATTTATTCAAGTCACTCCTGGTTGGAGGCTTCCATAATTATTAGTTTTTATATAGATGGTTATGTTCTCAGTTTAATTGTGCAACATTCACATATTTCGTAGTGCACAAGTTGTATCTTAGCGCTCATTTTTCCTAGATAGACTAAGTTACTTATGCACAGCTGGTGTTGCCGGCCACTGGTGCATATTTGGCACTCACCCTTCACCCTTGGTCAAGTCGTCTGGTCCATGCTGCATTCATGTGATATCTCCACATTGATCATTCCCGATTCCTTTGACTGATTCCAGATTCCCAGGCCTGTAGGGGGCCACAGGATCTCAGCAAACACACAATCACTAGGAATGACTCAATGCTTGGTTCATAAGTCTCTGTGATCCACTGTAAATGAGTTGGGCTCTTCAAAGAGACCATTGCTAATCAATGGGAAGGAAATCCCTTGCAAGTTAGCGTAGCTAAATGTTATCCCTCATAGCATCTCATATTCACACTCAACATGTTATTTTGTTTCCTTGAAAATATTGCAGCAATGTGGAGATTAATCACCGCATTCCTCCATAATGCTATCATATTACTACATATCTCTCAAGTCCAGCTATCCTGTTTTATTGTTGATTTATATTACAATCTCAGATTGTACGTATGTTTCCAAGAGTAAAAATGATGATGTTGACAGGTCTTGTTGGACAAAGTGGGATGGGTCTAACTGGATTCATCCCTCACATATGGAGCAGCCCTGCTCATCCCATCCACTCCTACCACTTCCTACAGTCTCTGTTCAGTCTTTATTAGATTAGGCCTGTACCTGCTCTCTTTCCATACGACATATGAGAGTAATTAGACCGAGTACAATTAAGATGAAGTATTCCACGGATCTAATCAGAGCTCGGCTGGAACAAAGATCTGAGGCATGCCAACGTGCTGGATGTGTCAGTCATGATTAGGGTGTGCCACTCAAAAGAAAACATGACACATGTGCATGCTGCTTTGATTTGCCATGATATCACTCATATCCAGCTGATCGCAGTTTTATGGGTGGGCCCAGATACGGGATTATCATTCACTTGTGTTTTCACATTTATATTAAGATGCCTTATATCATTTAGCTTTTTGTCTGGTTTCGTTTTGCCCTCACCTGGTATTGATTTTAATAAATGATACCGCCTGGTGAATCAAACAAGCCTAAGAGATCATGTTCAGCCAACTATCCTCATGGGCTCTGTGGCACGCTGCCTCTTTGTGTGAACAAGAGCAGGCATTATGAGCTGAGGTTTCATGGTTTTATTGAGGGATGTGGAGATCTGCCATTAAGACGAGTTGTGGGTCCATCATCTCGCGCATTATGTAACAATAAGCCGCCATGGATTTATATGCCTGTAAAAGCCTTATTTCACACCCGTATGCTTGTGCAAAAGCCTTGGCAATAAATAGAAGCAGCAGTTTATAATAAATCACATATCCGTCTCCAGTCGTGCCGACCATTTTAGACGTATGGTTATGGGAACATGGGCCACTGGCATCTGAATTACCATAATATGCCCTTATGTAAATACTTCTACTGTCCTGCTTTTCCCCAGAGTCTTTTGAAAGGGCTTATTTGTTCAGAAGTAAACACACTGAGTGTCTTCCTGTACATGTCATCGCAGATATTCTTTGGAGGAGATTTGACGATGGTTTATAATTTGGCCCTGCCAAAGTTAGCAACAGTTTTAGATTGCTGGAGGCCTGTTTTTCTAAGATGATAAAAAACTTAACAGTTTTAATTTAATCCCATTTTATGACATCAGTAGGGTGTTCCGAATATTAAAATTGTAAGAATATTGCATTTTAGGTGCAAATGCATGGAAATAAGTGTGGAAAATACATAGTGGGTGAATTACCATAATATGCCCTTATGTAAATACTTCTACTGTCCTGCTTTTCCCCAGAGTCTTTTGAAAGGGCTTATTTGTTCAGAAGTAAACACACTGAGTGTCTTCCTGTACATGTCATCGCAGATATTCTTTGGAGGAGATTTAACGATGGTTTATAATTTGGCCCTGCCAAAATTAGCAGCAGTTTTAGATTGCTGGAGGCCTGTTTTTCTAAGATGATAAAAAACTTAACAGTTTTAATTTAATCCCATTTTATGACATCAGTAAGGTGTTCCGAATATTAAAATTGTAAGAATATTGCATTTTAGGTGCAAATGCATGGAAATAAGTGTGGAAAATACATAGTGGAAAGCTCATACGAAAAAGAAACATTGTGCATTAATACATCTTCTTTGGTGGTTTGCCAGTAAAATATCAAGGTTTTAAGGCCTGTTCACACCAAAGATGATACCTGTAACAATAACTATTACTATAAAGACTTAATACACACACCACAGGTATAACTTTAATGGCTGATATTGTTGGAATCACTTTTAGAATGATTTTTGGTAAAAATGATGGTAAAAAAAATGGTAAAAACACTGACAGCCAATCAGAATCCACTTGACTTTAAAGAGCTCAACATTTAAAGTGGCAGATGACAAAACTGCAGCATGTGTTTATAATAAACAGAACATTAAATTATATACTAAAATATATTTATCATTATAGTTATCATTCTTAGTGTGAATGGGTCTTTAATGTATAAGATACTTTTTCCCTCTCAGAGGTAAAGAAACTGAACTTCCCATTATATGTACTTTTACATTAGCGCAATTATGTTGTCTTGTATGTTGAATTGCCAACCACAATTATGTATCTCCTTTATCAGTGTTTCAAATGAAATCTTCTTTCACCTGCCACCTAGTATCTGGAGCCAAACCACTTGAAAAAGGAAAGTTCATACTGTTTCTGTCACAGAAACATTAAACAGTCATGTTAACAGAAAGTAGTTGGGACATTCTCTCTCTGTGAGATTTGCTATATTACATTAAATGAATTCCACACATTGGTTCTTCATGTGTTCACAGGGAGAAGCCGTGTTCTGTTCACCATCTGCAGTACTAAACACTATAAGAATTCATTTTAATCAGTTTTCAATTGTTAAATAATATTACTGATTTCAAACAGTATTAATATTGTAAAATGAAGATGAAACAAGAAGCCCTGCTGAAATAAATGAAAGTCTTGGTAGCATTAATGCTCCACAGATGATTAGCTGAAAACTCTTTCTTCTGCTTTTAACGTTTAAAACACAAAAACAAAATCCCTTTTTATTTTAATTTTTTTTACTGATTTCTCTTCACTCCATGAGCTCAGTGAAGTTGTTTTCCATATTTATTTATTTTTGTACATTTAAAATTGCATTCCTTCACTAAAGTTGGCACTAGATGCTTTTCAGACCAAGGCACACTAAAATTTATTGAATTAATTATTGGCTTTAAGGGCTTTTTAAAGAACAGCCCAAAATTTTGCAATGATGACCTTTGATAGATCTTCTTATAATTTTCCAGTTACCTGGCCAAAAGTCATGAGCATTTAGATTTAGATTGCTTAGACTTAATCCATACAGAGTGTGGTTCCTGGGATTACCTTAGCTATCTCAGACACCTAATGATGGGAAATACATATAAAAAAATAACTAAAAGCACAATTCTGGTCTCTTTAGATTCCTTGACATTAAAAATTGACTTTTTTATGTCTATAATTTTAAATTCTGTTTAAACGTTTAAAAGTTCCTCTGAATGGCCAATGATGTTCAGTAAAGCTTTGAGAAAGCTTGCGTAGGAGTACACTGAATCATATAGACAGTGTGTGGGAATAATGTCATGAGATAAGAGTCGCACCCTAGAACAGTATGAAGATGTTATAGCAGCATGTTATAGCAAGGAAAACAATGACTATGTTAAAACAATTATACAATTATAGACTTTGTAAAGAATAGCATAGTTGATGTTGCATGAGTCTGGTACATAGGGTGTTGCTGTTCCGGAAGAAGAAAAATTTGAGGGAACATTGCTTGAGAGTAATAAGAGTTTGACTACTGTCAAAACTGATGTTGTCATTCTTATGATAAAAAACATCTCTGAACATGACATCACATTTTCCTAACTGAACTATTCATATTCCCTTGTTCAATACATTTTCTGTGTTTTCAGATATTTATGCTGAGATCTTACTCTGCACATCTTTTTTTAACTTAATAGTAAAAACTCTGAGACATATCTACTGCTAGCATGGGATACAGTTTTATCTCTGAGAGGAGGGGCTTTGAATGTTTGAGGTTGAGTGACAGGACTTAAAAAGAGGCCCAGGTGAGTACAGCCACTGTCAGTATGATGCTCTTATGGGATTTGATTTTATAGAACAGCTGCATGACGAGAATGTATCCTTTAGCTGCTATGCATAATTCAGCGCCACACAACTGCTGTTGGGAAAATGCAGACACTTTTATTAGGGAGTGGAATACAAAATAGGCAAGAGAAGAGAGGGATGAGAGAAAGAATAGTCTGCAGTCTTTTATAGGACACCTGGACTCAGATGCTGTGCTGTCAGTAAGGTTCTTATACAGTGTTTCATATACATTACAACAGTCAAATCAATTGTAGTTTAATCAAACTCTTGTTATTCTGTCCCAGTAGACACATCTGTTAAAGAGGCCTCGGATAAACCTGACATTAAAAACAGAGGATAAATTCATACAATTAACTTCGTATGTCTTGTATAGCTAAGCATGTAAGGGAGACCAGGGCTAGTCGTCACATGGGGAGGCTGTCACAAAGGCTATATGTCTACTGTAAGGTTTTGAGTCAAAAGTTAAGTTGCATAAATATGTGTTTTCTCTAGAAGTTTTGTATGTTGGTTTCAAACATGTAGTCGCAAGTGTTGTATTATTTTTTTAATTGCACAATTTATTAGTTTAAATATTTGTCTGACAAAGCACAGGTTTGGAGGTTTAAGAAAGGTTTTTGTATATTTTTGCCTGTAATAAAATATAATTGGTTGTTTAATAGCACATTCAGTTGTAACAACTTACCTCATTGTGTGACGAGGTCAATGTGTGATTCGTTACTTTTTTCTAGAAAATTATGGGGAATTTGTTCAATAGCTTAGTGGATAGGATTATAAGATATATGACTACTGTATACAGAAACTGATATTCAGAGATAAACCTGCACTTGAAGTAAGTAAAGAAGAGGAGTAAAGAGTGTGACAACTAGCCCCAGTCTCTTTATATACAGTAAAGTTTATTAGAACTTGGGAAATTGCATAGTTTCACTCAGATCTAAATAAATTTGCTTTTGTTTTGTGTTTTTAAGTATTATTACTCTGAATCTCTGAATATCAATTTCACCACCAAAAAATGTTCTTGTAACTAATTGAATTTGGCGCTAGAAACACAGCCATGGGTTTGTTTCCCAGGGAACACACATCCTGGTAAATGTATAACTTGAATGCATTGTAAGACGCTTTGGATAAAAGTGTCTTCCAAATGTGAAAAATGTCAAATTAAAGCACAACTAGTTCACTATGACTGATTTGAGCATTACTTTTGGCCGCTTCCACACATCCTCTCTGACAGAGCCAAGACCACGTCCTGGTGGGGGACTCGAAAGTTTAATCTTCCATTACCCATCTTCTCCCTTTCCTTACCTCCATTCTCCTCCTAAGCAAACAGCTCAAAGTATAGTGTTACCGCCTACCAAATCCCCAATAAAAAGTAAATTTATATGCTCTTATGCAGTCACTCGTTGGCATGCTGGATACTTACGTAGGCCGGGATCGGGAGACAGCCATGGTTAAGGCTCAGGAGTGTTAGATGTCCTTCAAGAGCTGGAAATGCATTTGAATCAGCTTAGCAGAGCTTAAATGTAATGGCCATTGAGAACACAGGGAACTTGTGACATTAACAAAAGATGTGCATCTCAGCACATGCATACTTGCAATATCATTGGGAAAAACACCTGGATCTTCTCTAAACGTCTCAGAAAGAATGTAATGATCAGGTGCACTTCTAAACGAGATGTTTCAATTGGCTTTATTTGAATTTTATGGCCTATTATCAATGCAACATGTTCACTCTTTGTGTCCAAAAAACTCATTTGTAATGAACTGCAAAAGCTGTTTTCACGGTTTCAACTGTGTATCAGTCTGGATCGCAGTTGTGTTTCTGAAAGCAGTGTGTTTAAAAAAACTTTTTATGATCTAGTGAGTGTTGGACGAGTCGTGATCCCTGGACTTAACAAACAGCCAGTGGCAGTAAAACACTCCCTGAATGTCACCCGCCTCATAATGAAACAATAAAGCAGGCCCATTCTAACATGCAGAGAACACAGCTGAGAGAGCAGCCTGTTCTAATCGGGTCCCTGGAGAACGACCCCCAACTAGACATAGACACGAGACTCTTAAAAAGTTCTGAGACTGCAGAGACAGGACAGAGAGTGACCGTGCGAGGCTAATGGGGACCTGCGTAAAGCACAGGTGCAGATGTGTATCCAGGGCAAGTAGGGTTACACACACAAGCCCCCCTCGAGTCCTCCAGGGGCTCCTTGCAGAACCATGCTCGAACAGGTTCTGGAAGTTCATTCAGGCTGAACGATCTCTGCATTCATCATTGACAAGGAGAATGTTTTATCTGAGCAGTCAGTCTCTAAATTCACTGATTTGCCTCTGTCGCAATAGTTGACATGCTCTTTCTGGCCACAGTGGTTGTTAGGAAGACAGAGTATGTAAATTTTAATGCCGCTTTTCAAAGAGGACAAGTGAACCGGACATAGGAGTGCATGATCCCTCTTAACCACCTACAGAGGTTAAATGATTTATCGTGTTTCATGTGAGCATTCTGGAAAATCAGAACATGCTTTATGAAAATCTAGCAACAGATGCCGAAGCTTTCCAGATGCTCGACTGCCAACCACAGGTTTAATGAAATGACTCTCTTGATTTTTTTGTTTTCTTTCTCTCTCCAATCTGTCCCTTTTTCAGGAAAATAAAATCTCTCTTGGCGGCAGATTAAACATTCGATGGGGTGGGTCAACCTGCTGATGTCTTTTCATCATAATTTATGTACCATCTGTGTGCTCAATCAGCACCTCAGAGACACAGGGCCGTAATTCTCTACAAGTGCCTTCAATCTTAATGGATATCACAGCACTTAACAATTACCTCCCAGCACTGTTAACAAAGAGCACATAGAAATTTTTAGTGACCTACTGATAGCAGTTTCAGGGAGGATTATCAGGAGACATTTTGTCCTGTGTATTTATAGTTTGCACTTGTATTTCTCATTTACTTTATTTTTACTATAGCATCTTGCACAACTCACCATTAAAATTAAACCAATGTACATTTTTACACAGTTCGTCTTAGTCATAGTTTTTACCTTTGTAACAAAAATATACTTTAAATTTAGTCAATATTTTGTAACTTCATATTTATTCATTTTAGTTAGTTGTAATCTGACTTAAATAGAAAGTAATTTTTGTGGATGAAAACAAGATTTAGTTTAAAAAAAAGTTGAACTTAAACCAGTGTTTGTCTTAATTATCGTTTTTTTTGACAGAAATATCACTTCAATTTAATAAATTTTTGTCATGTCATATTCATTCATTTTAGTTAGTTGTAATTAACTAAAATGGTTTCTAATTTTAGTTGATGGTTTAGTTGACAAAAAAGGTGAAAAATATATATATTTTATATACGTATATTATGTTGTCAAATTAAGTTTAATAATGCACATTTTTGTCTCATCAAGTTTCATTTTCGTAGCCAAGATTAACACTGAATTCAGTCTTGATTCATGGATTTAAAAAATGTAATGTTGAAAGTTCTATTAAAAACACTGTAGTTGAATTTCATGTAAACCATCAGTGAATTGCATACTGAAAGAAATGCTACAGAAACAAGCCTGTCTGGTTATCAAATACATCTCAGCATGCAATATCCAGTTACTCATCCCCGATGGCTGTGTTTTGGCAGTGTATTACAGGAAACTATATGCTATCAGCATGCAAAATAGACAAACCAGGTATTTAAATGAAAATGTGTGCAAACACTTTTGAGAATCAACAGATGATATCGACATGTATGCATTACATACAATTGGTATTCGTTTATCTGCAACAATAACAAAAAAGCTAAAGAACTATTCTTTATTCTTCTGATTTAGCGATGTTTGATAGCACCGGATGTGTCTCGTTGTAAAAACATTGCTTTTGAGAGGCTGATCTCCACCGTGGCCCATAGAGGTGCTCTGAGTGTTTAGACTGGAGGCTGTATTTCCTCTGTCATATGAAGTTCATACAGAATTCATTCTACAGTCTGGAGGATTAGGGCTTCCAGGCCTTGCCTCCAGCCAGCGTATGAATAAAAAAAATACATATATATGTACGGTACATTTGTTTGGAGAGAGAGTTTAGTAAACCTGAATTTCTCTGAAATTAAAAAGAATTCATGACTAAAATGAACACATGAAACCGTCTTTATCTACAACCATGTTAGCTGTATGTGATGAAATATGGCACATCTCTCAATCTCCCTAACAACAATAACAATATCCCTAATAACAAATGAGAATGTTTGTGTAATTTGGCAGATGCCTAAATATGGCGTTCAGTTCAACATGACGATGCCTCTGTCTGGTCTATTCTCTTTGACTTTCCTTTCATTTGTTGTGACACCTGATATACTTTGAACGCCTATTTCATTAAATCATTCTTGAATTGTGTGACATTTCCACGGTATGTAAAACCGGAGCAGCCCGGCTCTGGGGATTGTTACAGTAATGGTCCGCAGGTTGAGTCCAAGTGTGTGAGGGAGATCAGATCCATCCTGTGAGATAGAGGCTGCGGCTGACGCAGGAGGCACCTGTGGAGGGTAATGAGGCAAGGCAAGTGAGGGGAAGGGGCAGTCAAGGGCTTTCCCTTCATGCAGACTTATTGGTGCTGTCAGAACAGCAGGGCCACAATCGGCCTGTCACGTATCCTGATGGATCCCAGGACGAGAGAACCAAATGAGGCTGTCCGTCTCTCGGGCGACCTACCCCCATGAGCTTGGCCAGATTCAGAAAGATGATTTGTGTGAATTTCAGTTTGTGTCAGCGGGATTTTTCCTGTGCCGGTTGTCTCTTAGAGCATTAGCAGACCTGCTAGTTTAGAAGACTTTGGAGCGGAGAATGTGTTTTGGGTGTCCTTAGTTTAACTTAGCCATCTTTTGATTAATTATTTCCATTATTTGTCTGCTATATTTGGTCATTACCTTCAGATATAATGATTCTGATGTATTTTTAGAGCATATTCTCTCTAAGACTGTTAGCAGACTGTTCAGAAGTCCCAAAAACCTAGTGAACTTCTAAGACAGCATCTTAATTTAAATGGAACCTCATTAGTAACTGATTTGGAACACTATGCATAAGCAGGAGCTCTGTGTGCCATATAAATATTGCTCCACACACAGGAGACACAATACTTTAAAAATAATATATGTATTTTATAATGTATATTTGGTTACACTTTATTTTAAGGTGTCCTTGTTACAGTGTAATTATACATATGAGTAATATTAATTAACTACATGTACTTACTATATGGTTAGGGTTAGGATTTAGGTTTGGCTTAGAATTACTTCCATGTAATTATGCATAATTAATTGTTATTATAATAGTAAGTACATGTAACAAGGACACCTTAAAATAAAATGTTACCGTATATTTTTTTTATAATAAATGCACAAGTTTGGGATCAGTTGTCACATTTCACTTGGGAGGAACGAGGAGAAGCTGGAGAATACTTTAACTTCGATTTTAATCAAACAAATAAAGGGATACAAACACAGGAACTTAGGTATGACGTTTAACAGTGGACAGAGAACTAGGAATTGGGAACACTTTAAATAAACAGACACCAAATAGGACACACCTGGGAGCAAATGAACCAAACACAGCTGGATACGAATTCACACAACGAGGGCAGGAACAGGAAAGACCAAATAAGGAAAACAGGAACTAGGACAGGGGTAAAACAAGGAACAACAAGTCCACAACACTGACATAACCCTGGAGGCTGGTACAGGACGGACACACGGGAGGCCTCCAGGGCGGATCAGGGAGCTCGGGGCACCCTGGCGGAGCAGGCAGTCCAGGAGCCCATGGCGGAGTAGGGAGCATGGGAAGCCATGGCGGAGCAGGCAGTTCAGGAGGCCATGGCGGAGTAGGGAGCACGGGGAGCCATGGCGGAGCATGCAGTCCAGGAGGCCATGGCGGAGTAGGGAGCATGGGGAGCCATGGTGGAGCAGGCAGTTCAGGAATCCATGGCAGAGTAAGAAGCACGGGGAGCCATGATGGCGGAGCAGGCAGTTCAGGAGGCCATGGCGGAGTAGGAAGCGTCAGGAGCCCTTCCGGAGCTAAACGAGGAATCAGGAGCCCTAACTGGGCTAAACTCGGGGACAGGAGCCCTCACTGGGCTATACTCTGGGACAGGAGCCTTCACTGGGCCACACTCGGGAACCGAAGCCCTCAGTGGGCTATACCCGGGAACTGTGAAGCGCTTACAAGGAGCTAGCACTGGAGGATGCTCTGGAGGAGCAGGCACAGCAAGGCGCTTTCGAGGAGCCGGCACTGGATCCAACTCAGGGCCTGGAGCCGACACTGGAGCGAGCTCTGTGGCTGGAGCCGACACTGGAGCGAGCTTGACATCGGAGCGGCCAGCAGACTTGAGTGCTGAACGGCCGGCGGGCTTGTGTGAGCCACAGCCGGTGGGCTTGAGTGCTGAACGGCCGGCGGGCTTGTGTGTGCCGCAGCCGGCGGGCTTGATATCAGAGCGGCCGGCAGGCTTGACATCGGCACGGCCGGCGGGCTGGAGAGAACCGCGCGGGCTTGACTTCGTAGCGGCTGGTGTGCTTGACATCAGAACGGCCAGCGGGCTGGAGAGAGCTGCAGCCGGCGGACTTGACTGAGGAACGGCCAGCGTTTCTGGGCTGAGGACAAAGACGGTACTTGGAGGAGATGGGTGGTCGGAATATTTGGCTGGGTATGTGGAGGGTCCTGGGGAGGGGTGAGCTGGTGAGGCGCGGTGGTTTTCGGGAAGGACTGGATGATCGTTCCGAACTCTTTCTACCTCCAGATTAACTCCATTTAAATAAAGGACGAGGCCATGGCGGAGTAGGAAGCACGGGGGGGCCCTGGCGGATCAAACAGTTCAGGAAACCATGGCGGAGCTGCCCCCTCCCCCGCCCCGGCCTCTATGGCTGGAGCCTTACTAACCCCCCCCCCCAAATACTTGGGGACGCTTATGGGCTCCAAGGCCCTATCAGGGCCAAAACCGGGGACTGGAGCCCTCCCTGGGCTTAACTGGGGATCTGGAGCCCTCCCTGGGCTAAACTGCGGATCAGGAGCCCGTCCTGGGCTTAACTGGAGATCCGGAGCCCTCCCTGGGCTGAACTGGAGATCAGGAGCCTGTCCTGGGCTAAACGAGGAATCAGGAGCCCTTAACTCTCATTTAAATAAAGGACATGATTAACCAGCTCGATCAGGGGAAAACTATGCGTGGGAAAATCGCAGCCGATTACGTCATCATCCAGCCCCAGCCGAAAACAGACACCGAGAGCGGAGTTGAACCAGCTCACCTGGTTGGAGAGCTCTAGGAACTCCTCTACATACCTCTCAGATTCCCGACCACCCTGCCGCAGACACCAAAGTCTGTCTTCAGCCGTAATCATTTTGTTTGGTCCGCCGTTCTGTCACGTCATCATCCAGCCCCAGCTGAAAACAGACACAGAGAGCAGAGTCGAACCAGCTCACCTGGTTGGAGAGCTCTAGGAACTCCTCTACATACCTCTCCGATTCCCGACCACCCTGCCGCAGACACCAAAGCCTGTCTTCAGCCGTAATCATTTTGTTTGGTCCACCGTTCTGTCACATTTCACTTGGGAGGAACAAGGAGTAGCTGGAGAATACTTTAACTTCGATAATAAAGGGATACAAACACAGGAACTTAGGTATGACGTTTAACAGCGGACAGAGAACTAGGAATTGGGAACACTTTAAATACACAGACACCAAATGGGACACACCTAGGAATTTCACTTGGGAGGAACAAGGAGTAGCTGGAGAATACTTTAACTTCGATTTTAATCAAACAAATAAAGGGATACAAACACAGGAACTTAGGTATGACGTTTAACAGCGGACAGAGAACTAGGAATTGGGAACACTTTAAATACACAGACACCAAATGGGACACACCTAGGAGCAAATGAACTAATGAATCAAACACCGCTGGATACAAATTCACACAACGAGGGCAGGAACAGGAAAGACCAAATAAGGAAAACAGGAACTAAGACGGGTAAAACAAGGAACCCTAAGTCCACAACACTGACATCAGTAAGATTTTTTTTTTTAAGAAATTAATACTTTTTATTCAGCAAGTTGTCTCCAACTTATTCCAGTGGTTATTTTTAAACAGGCCGTAATCATTTTGTTTGGCCCACCGTTCTGTCACATTTCACTTGGGAGGAACAAGGAGTAGCTGGAGAATACTTTAACTTCGATAATAAAGGGATACAAACACAGGAACTTAGGTATGACGTTTAACAGCGGACAGAGAACTAGGAATTGGGAACACTTTAAATACACAGACACCAAATAGGACACACCTAGGAGCAAATTAACTAATGAATCAAACACCGCTGGATACAAATTCACACAACGAGGGCAGGAACAGGAAAGACCAAATAAGGAAAACAGGAACTAAGACGGGTAAAACAAGGAACCCTAAGTCCACAACACTGACATCAGTAAGATTTTTTTTTTTAAGAAATTAATACTTTTTATTCAGCAAGTTGTCTCCAACTTATTCCAGTGGTTATTTTTAAACAGGAGCTGTGAGAATTATCTGGAACACAGTATTAGAATTTGGCAAAAAGAAGAGGCAGCATATTTAAGTTAGCAGAATTTCAAAACAGTGTTTGTGTCACAATCGCACCTACGAAGCTTTAAAATGCTGCCTAGAGAGGATGCTCACTTGTTTTTGGAACTGAGCTTGTGATTCCAAACACAAGATGTTATGCAAGATTAATAAAATTGAGATGTTTGTTGACCTTCAAAATATTTAGGAATTATGTAATGTTGGTCATAGTGTGTGCAGTTCCACCCAGTGCTTGTGCCCTCTACTTATGCGGCTGTGGAGAATGTGAGGTATGTGTGTCGCAGTTTTAAGGGAGTGTAAAAAGCAGTCACATCTTCTGTATATGTGTGCTTCATCCAAGCTTTGGCTTTGGGGGAAAACACCTGCTGAACGATTACTGCTTTGTCTCCACAGCAACTGCGAGTTCACCACTTTCTGGTTTCATTTATCAGGCCCAGACAAGATGAAACCATCGTAATCACCGATCTTGGCCATTGTAAATATCAGGGACATTTCTCGACCATGTCCTTTTATGGGAAAAATGTGCTTGCCTGCAGATGTATCTTTTATGCTCAGATGATCAGATTTTTCATTAAGTGGTAAGCGATTGCGAGATGGATGGAATTTGCTCCGACCCACACCATTTGTTTGTTATTTGCACGTCTCTGTGGTCTAGCTGCTGTGGGATTTATTGTCCAGATGAATGCACTGAAGCCAAGGGAACCTGCAACATGCTTCACAGATTTCAACACTTGCGTTCACCCAGAACGGCTCATTTAGAGAGGTGACCATAGGGGATGCAGGGTAGAACGCTGATGCTTCCCTGTTGACTCCAGCCCTAGGTCTTGTGGATCTCAGGATAATTTACATTCAGCAGTACACGTGTACTGTATGTCTAGGGTTTACCATTGCTATGGCTATCAGAGGACTCTAATGTTTCAGTGGGGCCTCAAAACAATTCTGACAGATTGAAGCATTCAAACTATTCAGTTTTTGAAAGGAATGACTGATGCCAATAGGATATTTAGGAATATAACTATTCAAATAATAATAATAATGTTGCAATTTTTTATTTTTTATGCTTCCTTTGGAAGCTTGAAATTGTTTAAAGTTGTTTGAAGTTGTCTGTTAATATTGTGAAAATTTCATATGAAGCATTTTATGGCTGAAATGTGATGATAACCAAGAGAAAGTGAGAAAAGAAAACAGGCTTATGACTTAAATTTTTTTTTTTAAAACTACCTCAGAGAACCCGGAAAAAAGGTCTCCCATCACTCATCTGGTGGGATTAGGACTGATTTCTCCAAGGGTTTGGTGACAATGGGAAATTTCAAGTCAGAGCGTCATCAGAGAAAGTGAAATTCCTGGTTTACGCATTTCGGTTCAGGCTTTCCGAAGATGTTGTGTTATGAGCTTTCTAGTTGTATTTGATACCTGTCCGTCAGGGGCTGTACCGAGCTTTAGCGTCACTCTGGATCTAGTGGGAGTTAAAAACTGTAATTTTAGCCAGTGTCTGGTAAAGTAGTTCACAGATCATGAGGCAGGTGACCCTTAGACTGGATTTGTATATCTTGAGTTCACATATATTGATTTAACTATTATTATGTGCTTAATAGATATTGAGAAAAAATTGCATGCCATTATGTCATAAAATGTAATTTTATTTCTACGTAAACATTTACATTTAATTCGTTGGCAACTAGAAAAGTATTATTGTGCAATTATAATAATCTCTCTCCCTCCTTCTCCATCTGTCTCCGTCTCTTACACGCTCTCTGTCAGAAATCTCAGATGGTCTCAGATTGATAATGTGCTTTGCATATGTTTGAAGGAAAAATATTGAAAACACATAGTTAGGATGCGTGTCAGGAGGACATGATGATTTCCACCACATTTATTTTCCCTCTGGCTTGATTTTTTTTGACGAATTCATAAAGAAATATTTGGCTTATGTCCATCTTATTCACTGGAAAAAAAGGTTTAGTGACCCTGAAGTTTAGTTTAGTGAAGAAAAAAATGCAGATGCAACCAGATTTGTATTCTTAATATAAAGTTTTCGGTTGCAAGTTAATGCAAAGAAGGCTGTCCAAGTATTTTGGAATGGCCATGGCTGATTTGAGTGGAAATTCTACATGCCAATTTACATGTTTTTCCTACACGCTTCTCTTCTAAACTGTTTTTGGATATGCATCTGCTAAAATCATCCCACTGCGTGTCTCCTCCATCTGAGGTTAAAATGGGCTATTCACCCATCTATCTTCATTCCATCTTGAAAGGAAAAATTGAAGTAAATTCAGATATTTCTGAAGAGATCTATGAGAATCAGAAATCAGGGGTCTGTCACACCTTTGAGTATCTTTAGGTCAGACGGAGACAAACTCTGAAGAGACAAACTCTGGTCATGTCAATGCATATTACATTTTTATCAACTTAAAAGCATATTTCTCTGGTGAGTCCTCCTGAATTCGCTATACTTACAGGGATTTGGGAGTTTTTGAATCAAAGTTTACACACCTCTGTTTGGTATTTCAAGTGAGTGAGTTTGCATGGATATTCCCAGAGGCTGTATGTTATCTGATAAGACTAGAAAGCTGAATTGATCACTGCATTCAAATCCCTCTAAGCTTCAGAGATCCAAAAGATATCTGCTAACCCCCTTTTGGGCTATGCACCAGGCCACACGGCTAGGAAATAATTTTCACCGCATTTTTACTGATTGCTTTTTTTCTTTCTTTCTTTCGTTTTTTAAAGGATTCAAAAGAGACTGATTAATCAGAGCACTCAAAATACCAAAAATCAAAACAGTTCCCATGTGTAATACAATCAAACAGAGGGCACATGTAACTCACACAATGACATATTTTTCAAGAAACTGGGGACAAGAACAATTGTATTTCTTCAATTTTATGTCCCAGGGCTTGATTTTTATATTGTTTTACTTTTATTTTATAACTTTTTATTTTTGTTAGATGAAAGTCACATTAAAAGTGTGCCCTCATCTATTGTATTTGTATGCTGCTTTTTAAAAGCTTTTTATTTATAGATTTTATTGTTTTATTGTCCCTTGTCCCTTGTCCCAGACCAGATATTCAGTCTTGAACTATAACAAATACAAAATTAAATTATTACATGTAAAATCATAAAATCTAAAACAAAGAGTCAAATAAACATAATCCATTCATAATCCATAATCCATTTAATATTTTTTGCTTCTTTCTATAATAATTGGTTGTGGCATCATTTCTACTACAACAAATAATTTATATTATTTTTATTTATTATTATTTTATATTTTTAAAAGGTAGTGTACTTATTCATTAAGGAGGCATCAGTGTCATTGCTGAACATGCTTGAGAATATGATGAAACATGATGAGGTCAATATTTCTTGTGAGCAGCATATTTTTTATTATGCATTCTGTCAAGTCAAGCTGCAATTCTGTCAAATTTTGCAAGAAGTGGGAAAATATTATTTAATTTTATATAGGATACTAAAAATGCGATATATTATTTGGCTATTTCTGAAATTACAATAGCTTTAGCAAGACAAATGAAAGAATTCTCTATTCTCTTGTAATTCAAGTAAATCTGCTGTTGGGCAAATCAAATAAAAAAATAGTGAGAGTGTAAAAAGTGTGTTTTAATGTTTAATTATTAACTATGTTTAATTATTTAATTATTAAAAAGTCCACAGGACCGAAAGGGGGCATGATCACAGAAAGCAGAGCAAAAACAAAAAAAGCTAAGTTTAGAACATTTAATACAATTTAACGATTTGATAAATGTATTGACCAGAATGTGCACCAGGACAGATCTGCTCTTTCAGTAAGAATAAAATTAATCAACTTGGCAATGATGAGGTGATATCTTATATGTGGTTCCCAGGTTTCTGCATTTCTTCTTAAGTTTTTTTTGGGATCTTAAAGTAGTGGAGTGGCATTTTCACAGAGACATAGTGAAACCACCCGATTAGAGCTGTCAGCCCCTATGTTGAGTGGTGAGGTAATGCTACAGAGACATGAAAAAAAATGAAACTGTTCTATCATGATCAAAACCCGCTGTGATGCACATCTGGGTGATGAGAGGTAGGCGTTTTCAATGGTTGGTACCATATTTTATATCCACCAGTGAGATTGTCAACAAATGGATAGACATTATGCAGACAATCATTTTTTCTATTTTCATATCAAATACAGATGTTTGGATGCAAGCAGCAGGTTTTTGCTCTTTCACTTTTGCTTAATATCCAACAATATGCATTTCTTTTTTTTTAATCTGCAGAACACAAAAAGGGGTCAAAACAACATTAGACCCCCTTAACTTTCATTATATTGCCAAAAAAAATAATCCAATTAAAATTTCCTTTCCCGCTGTATATCTTTGGCCTACATCGGATGCTGCCACTTGGTTGGGACGGTCATGGCTCATCGAACGCTGCTGACCCATGATGCTACCATCCACCCCTGGACACATCCGTTCCCCCCCCCCCCCCCGTCTTCCCCCCCCCCCCCCCCCCCTCCTCCCTATATGATAAAGAATCATAAAAGTGGTCCATATGACTCTGTTTAATTAAGTTATACAAAAACATACAGAAGACTGACATTTAAGTTATTATTCACGGGGTTAGTGAGAACTGCCAAGAACCATATCAGTCATGAATCAAAAAATCATTCAGACTGGTTTTTAAATCAATTAATTCTCACAGTTTCCATAAATTTATTAAGCAGCACAACTGTTTCCAACATTGTGTTTCTTAAGCACCAAATCAGCATATCAGAATGATTTCTGAAGGATCATGTGACACTGAAGACTGGAGTAATGGCTGCTAAAAATACAGATTTGCCATCACAGGAAAAAATACATTTTAAAATATATTAAAATGGAAAACAGTTATTTTAAACTGTAAAAAATATTTCACAACTTTACTGTTTTTACTGTATTTTATGCAACGTTGATGAGCATAAGAGACTTTAAAAAACATGTACAAATCTTACGGACCCCAAACTTATGAACAGCTGTATATATAATCTTACATATTTCATCTTTATATAATTTAAACCCCATTTACACTTAATTTCATTAATTCATGTTTATTTTCAGATTGTAGATTTTGAATCCCAGGGTTTCAGTGTTTCTCTTTTGGGACACACTGTATGTTGGGGAATTTTTGTTTCTTGTTTCATGCATTTGGCTCCTGACAAACTTCTGTTCCTTTCGTCTAACATTACGCTCAGTAAATATACTATACCCACCCTAGGAAAAACTTGGACATTGACGACATTAGTTGGGCCATTATACAAGTCTAGAAGGAAACTTGAGATTCAAACAATTGTGAGAATTTGACCTTTACTTTTTTTGATTGAGCCAAAACTTACAACATAATCCCAGCTAACAGAGCAATCATCACTGAAAAATATATCACTGTGGTATTTTGGTTTTTGGCAATAACAGAAACCATCTACTCTAACATAATATGTAAATCAGCTGATCAGATGTTTTATTGACTTGCATTTGGAAGAAGAACAGTGCCTTCATTAATGACTGTATAGACTCATGCTTTGTCATCATGAACTTATTTAGGTACTATGCAAACTCAAGAACTACTTTTTTTATTTAATTTGATAGTACACAGCTTCAGTTCAGTGAGATTTACTTAATCACCATCATGTGTTGGAAGTCCACAGTGTACCACTAAAAAAAGGTCAGCCTGTGTGCATTGAGACACTGGAAGGTAAAGACGTCATCTTAGGTTGAGCTATGACTTCAACAATGAATGTATTCAATACATTATAGTCAAAGTCAAGTGGCTAACAGGGTTAAATGACAGTTTTAGAGCCTCCTCATTTTCTTAACCCTCCTATTGTCCTAAATAACTGCACCCACCTGGTCCTTGGATCAAACTCAGTTATGTCTATTATGCTTTGAAAAACGTTGACTTCAGTCACATATTTGTATATATAAAAAAGTAATTTTATTTAAAATTGCTATTTAATATTTATTTCATATAAACAATTTTATTTAAATTTGAATATATTTTTATTAATAGATTTTTTTAAATAAATAAATGTATTTTTCTGTATGCAAGTTTTCAACTAATGTGAAAATAGAAATAATAATTGTCCCATAGCCAATGTTCCAATATCTTCTGTATTTATAATACATTATTTACCAAAAAACAGATCAAAATACACCCAAGGACAAAAGTAGGGTTAAGAAGTGCATACCCAGCTATTGCCTGATCTGACCGACAAGGTCTCTGGAGGAGTTAAGCGTCTGAGCAGCGCTGTGGCGTCTGAGATACTGTGGAGCAGGCACAAAAGTGTTAAACACACACTGAGAAGTGATTCCCAGCTGACCTCTCTCACACACTCCTGCTTTCCCTGTGGCTGTGGAGGTCTGTGCCAGGTCCCTGCCAAATAACGACCACAAACAGCGGCCGTAACTCAGGTCAGATGCTTTGTCAGCATCAATTTATTTAGGAACTACTCAAGTGACACGTTCAAGCACTTGTTCTTGAATTACTTGGAAATGCTTCTGCCTGCCAGCTACTTTTGAGCGAAAGCATGGCATGTCAAGTGTCCATGAATTTGGGACGATTATATTGGAATTGAATTAAAAATATGTTCTCAATAGTTGTTGGATAGTAGAACAAGAAATGAAAATCATTTAGATTAGAATGTTTCCCCAGTGTTTCATCTTTTAGTCACAATATAAGAGTATATAAACACTTCGAACATGTAATAAAAAGTAAATTTGTTTGTTTTACAGCATAATGACTCCATGTAGTTTGTGTACTGAGCAGCCTGGACCCAGTTAGACTAATACAGAGAATTTCATCATGAGGAAGCACTTAAGTGTGCAACAGACAAGATTAGAAGGACTAAAACAAGTCCGCCAATACACATTTCCTTGTCAATCTATGGCTCAGACTCTGCAAGTTTAAACAAACAAACAGATGAATGGAAGCCTGTGGGTTGAGTTCACTATACTGGATAAAAAGAGCTGTTTCTGTTGTGACTGTACTGTTCCTGTCTGACGAGGGGATTCTTTCCTTTTCTCACCTTTTGTAAAGGTGTCTTAGACATTCCAAAGTGCTACAAAGCCTCTACTTCCTAATTGTGGAATATTGTTTACAGAGGGCTCATTGATGGACAGATTTAGCGTGCAGGCACGGCCCGAGAGGAGAAAGGATCTGTCAAAGCAGTCTGACAAGAATGATAACAAACACACATCTTTTCACATATATACGTTGCTTAACTTTATTCATGTACTCTTTTTCGTTATGAAATTCACTATAATTACATATAGTACAATAATGGCTATTATTTTCTACAAAAAGAATGCATAAATAATTTAAATGATGAAATTGAAAAAAAATAAATACGCAATTCATTCTTTGTAACAGTCTTTTGGTCGGACAGAGAGTGTTTATCCATTCGTTGGAGAAGGATACCACTCAATGCGGCTGCACAGGTACAGTATGTACAAGTTTCTATTCATGGCAAGTCAGCTTACATTATAAAAATCTCTTCCAGTTGCTATTTCAAATACACAATTGAAAAATAAGCAAATATTATCAGCACTGTTTTGAGAGAAAAAGAAATAAAAGGCAGGGAAGTCACGAGCAGAAAATGTTGAACAATTGGCATTCTCTTATCTCTTTATCCTGTATAAAATCAACATCCAGACCACAATTTCAAAGTTTGGTTAACTTATTTGTCTCTCCTTTTCCAGTCACAAGACAAGAAGGATGACATCTTTGCTGAAGACTTCAGTAATGGATGTAGGTAACCTGCTAGCGATTGCAGATAGCTGAATATCTCCAAATGGTTTCCATTGAAGGAGGGTGCAGAAAGGTTCTTTGCCCGCGAGGAATTGCTGCAGATTCTTGCACACATGTGGGCCTCTTTTTTGGGTGTTCTAACAAACAGGAACTGACCATGTCTTGAGGAAATGGCTTTTTATGACTCAAATCCTAAACACAGGAATGGAACTATTTGGTAATTAGGGCAAGTCACAGGAATATCGTTTGCAGTTCTTGACCTCCGGGGACTTGGACCGTGGAGGGCTGACACAACTTTTCGAACTCTCTGTAGCTGCCACTTCCGATCAATTTCTTGTGGAAATGTGAAGTTGCAGAAACTCACATGGTGACTGGCTCGGCTCCCCAGCCCGTCAAGAGGACTCGTGGTGCTGGTAAAATTGACCAAGGTTAAGAATTCTGGGCCTCAGCGATCTGTTAGCAGTGGCGTGTCTTTTGGGCCCGACACGGCTGGATGGTCAAATAACACTCTGCTCCCAGTCCCAAAAGAGGAGGACAAATCTGGTACGCAAACATTCACATGAGCGCTTGGTGGATTGGTTGAGCGCTCAGTGTGTTTCCCCGTAGTTAGCTTACCCTTTCAATGAACTTCAAACTTGAATTGAACTGCTTGGGCAAGAATATAAGGAGTTATTCCTCCTTCCTCAAAATATCATGAACTATCACATTCCCTGAACTAATCTCACATAACAACATACGTCTTTTACTCAAGTGTCCATTAGTCCACTGGCATTCTGTGATCAAACTGGGACTATTTCGGCTCAAGAGCACATACAAACAGTGAGACATCTAAAATACATTGGAAACTTGTTGGCACGCCAACAAGTTTGTTAAAAGCTAATGTGTTCATTCCTTCCCTTGTAGTTGAGGATTGCAGTTTCTGAAATATGTGTGCATATGTATATAGGTGTATTTGTATGTGTGCAGGAGAGAGTTTCTGTATCAGTTCATGTTTTCCCCTCAGTACGAATTACTGTTGACTGATGGCATTTTACTACGGTGCTTCTTATTGCGCCGGGGCTTCTTGGAGGACAACTCCTTGACGTCTGATTGGTTGTGATGGCGAGTGTAGCGTTTGCACTTGCAAGACGTGACTACTCGGATTTTGTATGTCCGGTTTGGTCCGTTAGGACACTGGAGCTGTATCCGCTGGATGCGGGAGTGAGCGGGAATGCAGCGATAATCGGATGAGCTGCTTCTCCACCATTTTCCCCTTAGAATTGAGTTTGGCATAAGGTGAGCTGGAAGGCATTGACCAAAACACACCAGTTCCTTCACAGGTTTGACACTGCGACAAGATCCATCTGTAACGTAGCGGGTAGAACGCAGCTCCCGGCAGCTTAGTTCAGAGGCTTCTAGGAAAGAGAGGACAACCAAAACAGAGTTAAATGTTTACAAAATGGTTTAGGGAAACATCTTAAATAAAACACAGCTACCAGAACTGGTATTTATTATAGCCTGTTTGACATACTGGATTTTGGACTATTCACAGCTATAATAAGCTGTTTTGTTATTTACACAGGCATTAAGTAAATTTCCTAAAGTTGACTTTGTTGTGTTTTATCGAGTTTCCCAGAAAAATTTGTTGTGTGTCCAGCTAGCAAGGAAATGCATGATAAAATCTTTTAATATCAGTACAATATGTTTTTTTTTTTTTATCTGGTTTGGATTTGGCTAACAAGTTGTAATAGATGTGCTCTTGATTGAGGGTGGAATTGATGAGAATCCCAATTAATTAGAAACCTACAGACACTAAACAACATACCAGATTGTTCTGTACAGAAAGGACTGATTGCTTGTGAACAGGATCAAAAGACTTCGGACTCTCTGGGTTAGAGCTAACTTTTTTCCAATAAGATTTGAATTTAATGTACTCCTCAGAAAACACACTGACAATTATTTTTTTCGCTTTTAATGTGTCAGTTAAAGAGATGAAACTGAGATTGGAAAGATCTGTTTCATTCTGCAATTCTCCTCATGGAGAAGAACAAAGGATTTATGTGTGTGATGAGTTCAGGTTCTGCCTCCCCTGATTCTTAGAAAACCTGATCTGATGTTTTATGAGGAGCGGGACGAGAGCCAGGGGAAGATGAACATATCTCAACATGACCCCACACTGACCACCAGAGAAACTACACCACACGTCACCCCTTCAAGAGCAGCACATGAGAGTGTGATATCTTTCTCCACCCCTTAACGAGCGACTATAACGTACAAGCTTGGCTGGATAACTGTTTCCTTATGCTGAAACACAACATGATTTAGGGGTGTTCACTAACATAATTAGATATCCGAAATTATCTTGCATCTTTGGTTGACTTTACGAATTGCTCAATCCTTAATTATTTTTATTATTTATTGTTATTGCCATAATTTCATTACTCTGTTCATGGAGGTTCGCTTGTTATTTTTGGAATATATTTTTGGAATATATATATTTTTGGAAGTAATCTGTGTATTTATTTAGCAATAAAATTAGACAATTTCTCAAACACCTCCCCAGACTTTGCCTTTTTTTTTTTTTTGCAGTCTTGATTTGTGCTCTGGAAACAAGCTCTAAGAGACTTTTTTCTTAATTCTGACATTAACATACACAATCACACACACACACACACGTTGTATATTGTTAGAACTAGTGTAGGTTTGAATTCACAGTAGTTTTACTTTTCACAGGTGGGAGTCATTCTCTATCGTGGCAATACCCTGAAGACATGACCCCTTAGAATAACTTCTCACATTTTCAACTATGCTGAAACCATACTGTTGCAATTAGATGGTTATGGAAAGGCAAACCTTGTCTAATTATGTAAAATTGGGGATACAGTAACAAAAAAGGGTTATCGAAATTAGTGCATCACTTGTGCTGGTGAAAAGGTGGAACGACATGCATTCTTTCTGAACTAAAGCTTTTAAAGTAATCTGTGTATTTATTTAGCAATAAAATTAGACAATTTCTCAAACACCTCCCCAGACTTTGCCTTTTTTTTTTTTTGCAGTCTTGATTTGTGCTCTGGAAACAAGCTCTAAGAGACTTTTTTCTTAATTCTGACATTAACATACACAATCACACACACACACACGTTGTATATTGTTAGAACTAGTGTAGGTTTGAATTCACAGTAGTTTTACTTTTCACAGGTGGGAGTCATTCTCTATCGTGGCAATACCCTGAAGACATGACCCCTTAGAATAACTTCTCACATTTTCAACTATGCTGAAACCATACTGTTGCAATTAGATGGTTATGGAAAGGCAAACCTTGTCTAATTATGTAAAATTGGGGATACAGTAACAAAAAAGGGTTATCGAAATTAGTGCATCACTTGTGCTGGTGAAAAGGTGGAACGACATGCATTCTTTCTGAACTAAAGCTTTTATTTTGAAGCGGCCACATCTGTTTAGAGCCAATATAGGTATATCCAGTTTCGTAGAAGTAAATGATGATTGTATGTGTAGCCTACATATACACCTTGCACTATAAAATACAGGGCACATTTTTAAAGTCATTGGTTGGAGAAATTATATTATTAACAAATTATTGTAGCAAATATCATTACAGATAGTTGCTGTTTAGTTACCCATTAAATTTTCAGCTGATAATCCATTTTAGATAACAGATCTATATAGCGGAAATTGTCTAATTACATTTTACACTAATTCCTTTTCATACCTCCAAATTTTTAGACACATTTAAAACACACAGTACCCAAAAAAAAAATTTGTAACTTGTAAACATGCAAAAACTTACTAAAAGACGCATAGGCCTATTCCTTAAAAGTGTTGAAATATATTTTATATAGTTTTAGTATTCTACTTCATTTTACTTAAAACAAGCTGTGCTTGCTTACATAAAACATCGAATCACTAATGTAAGATTTACTTAAGAGGTTGCTTAAAAAAGAGCTGAAATAAAATTCAAAATAATTATTTTGGTACAGATTCATTCAGTGTGTTGATGTTGATTGATACGGCCCAATTTTTAAGGGAAAATAGCCCACAGATAATCTTAAAAGAAAAGGGGAAAAAAACAATTTGCTATTATATTTTGACTACATGTTTGTGTTAGTGTTGATCTGCTTTGATAGAGATCCTTTTTCTTTTTACTTACCATAAGTACGGGAGTTGGTTGATGACCTCCTTCCTCCGTTCTTAGCTCGGTTCATTGTGTTGTTGTCAGAAAGTTGTATCTGCTCCTCGGGTCTATTCGTGTCCTCCGTGTATTCAGGTAGACCTATAATTTCTGTCGCATCATTTTTTAAAGCTCTCCATCCGTGCGCAGCTGTGAAACATCCCTGTAGCAACAACAGCAGCAACAGCCGCGCGCCGCACTGCACGAGCGCTAGAGACACCTGCATACTGAAATAGTCAACGAGACGTTCAGCGGGCAAACTCTGACCGGGTTTCTTCTCCTCGTGAGAGGCTTGCCCTTTTAAAGTACCACAGGTTTCGCAAAAAACCCTGATAATTTAGCGCAAGTGGGAGGGATTTAGGCAGAGCCGCTCATTCAGAAACTGATAGGGAGGAAGGGGCACGCGCAGAAGTGTAAGGTCAACTTGGAGAGAGAAAAGTCATCTAGTTTTCACCAGAAATGAGACAGCATGTCTTTACTGCTGTTTCATACTGTGTCGTTTTCTATTGTCTTTACTTCTAGAGCAAACCTAAAACAGCCAGTCGGAAGTTTGGACACTTATCATTATTTTCAATAATTTTGTATAGCCTAGCCTACTATTTTTATTTTATTTTTTTAGAAACAGTGTGCAAACACAATGACTTGACTTGCATTTAAATTAACGTTTTTAAAAAAAGGAAAGCGCGCTAACGTAACTTGTGTTTGTTTGTTTGTTTGTTTGTTTTGGTAGCGTATTTGGCGACCGGTGAAATGTGCGTGCTGTTACTAACTTGTAATAAGTTTAATCAGTGCTGAAACGTTTGAAAATATTGTATTTACTTGTTTGAAACCTTTTGTTTTGGCTTCCTTTGACTCTGTTTACGTGCAAATATAATAGGGACACATTTGCAGTCTGACAGTATAAATTGAATTAGCAGCGTGACGCGCACACGATGCTGACGCTTTATGGCACATAACTGTCTCACATTAAATGCATCGCTTTGTACGAACACTGCCCTCTTGAGGGAGCCCAAACAAACAAACACCTTGAAAGGATATTATTTCTTATCTCTGGCATACTGTATGTTCTGCTTCACCCTGTCGATTAAGCTAAGCAAAGGATAGTTTGATGTCAGTTTGCATGACACTGGTTAAGCAACAACTTTTAATGCTACTCTGATACATTGTGTCCGCCAAGTCGTTCAAGCTTAGAAACCACTTTGGCAAAGAGAAAAAAGCAGGATAGATGGAATACTTCTGAGATCTTTTGTGACTCTTCTTTTCATCCTGTCATCATGAAGATCACAATGTCCACCACAGGCCTAGTCTGATTGTAGCCTATGTCCTTTCCCTATCATTCACTAGCTGTTTTTATATCTCTTTGGGTTTGTGCACAGAAAACACACTCCAGGCATGCTTTATCAAGATAGCAGCTTGAGCATAAATAACACTTTGATGTGTTCCAGATTTACAAGAGCTGCCAGCAAAAGATATTTTTATAAAGAAGAAAAAAGGTAACACAATGTCAAAGCCACATAAACAAAGCATTTAACTCATATGGACTGATAGGGCTGAACTCACTGCATATGAAATGCAAACATACTAACTTGCAGCTGAGCATTAAAAGTTTTCAGATAAGATGGAACTGGGTCAAAATTAAGATGAAATTTTACTCTTGCAAAAACAAAAAGTGTTCTCAGCCCTGCTAATAATGTTTTGCCCCCTGATTCATGGTATACATATATACACACACACACACACACACACATCTATTGCAATAGTTTCCATCTATAAATTCTTAATGGTGGTTCAAAGTATCCAAATACTTTTTGGTGCACATTTATTTATGTGTAATTTTATTTTATTTTTCACACAGAACCAGAGTCTGCAAACAGATTATGGGATACTCTGACAGATGTAGTCATAGTAACATTTCACAAAGTCTGCCAAGAGGACACATCGATGTAATATGTCGTAAACTGAGCCATTTAGCACCAAAACATCAGTGATTTCTTCATTCAAATGCATAAGCTACATTATTTTAAGCCGTCCTGGGGACTGATGTCTCATTTAGAAATACAGTTCTTGCAAATATTATTATAAATGAAGCATCTGTGCAATGTTACAGAAGAAAAAAAATGTATGGATCATTTTTATCTATGATTTATAAAGTACAGCTCCCCTGCAGCTCATGAACATATAATCTTACAGTAATACTTCACTTCTCAATCTGCCAAGTCATTTGCATTTGTCATGATTAGCTGTTGAAAACAACAGTCTGAAAATTGAATGGAAATAGAAGCACATTAGATGTTTAAATAAGCCATGACTAGCTGAATCATACTAAAAGCACTTCCAAGTCTAAATCATATTTTTAAAGAGTTCATTTGAGTTTAAGAGCAGTAGAAACCTCAGCTGTGGTTTCAGTGTGTCTAAGCAAATCTTTCTGACCACTGGGTCCATGTGCTAACGGCTCTGTAACTATTTGATGTAGAGTGCTGCCACAAGTGCATTTGTAAACACTGATCACCTAGCACATTATTCAGTCCATTTATGCATTGATGGTTCCTACAACTTAAGAACACAGGCTGGCAGTTGCAGCTAGCATGCTGAGAAAAAAAGAACCTATAGCTAAGCTATTAAACTCATTCTGATGGGGTTATTTGTGGGAGAAAGACTATAACTTCAGTAGTTATGAGAGAATCGTATTTAGAAATATTGTGCATCATTGTTCTCTGATTCACTTTGTTACAATCCAGATTGCTAGTTTTCCGTAATTCAAATCTGGAAAATCAAATCTGGTCCAGGAATACTGGAAGTGAGATTTGGCAAAACAACATCACATCTTGAAATTCTCTGATGATTTGGCATTGTAATTTACACTGTGCAATTATAGATACCATGTTTGTTTAATCTTAAAGCAATAGTTCACTCAAAAGTGCTGAAAAAAATTGCTGAAAATTTGCTCACCTTTAGGCCATGCAAGATGTGCAGGACTTTGAGTAGATTGAGTCCATCATTAAGGCATTTTAATTTTAAACCAAATAAATACAAGTCCTCTATCCATAATATCGCTTCCTCCGTGTCCATTCCCTGTTTTTCTCTCACATCAAAATTCACAACATATTTGTTTAGAACTGGTATGAACTGTTTTCACTTGTAAATGTGCTTGATGGGTGCATATTTCTCTCCTGATTCACTGGAGAAAGCAATATAATGGAAGTTAAAACATCTTAATGATGGATTTTTCTTATTCAAATGCAAATGTATTTCTGTTCACAAGACATTGATTGATAGATTGCAGGTGTGTAGATTACTTGTGGATTATTGTGATGTTTTTATCAGCTGTTTGGACACTCATTCTGACGGCACCCATTCACTGCAGAGGATCCATTGGTGAACAAGTGATGTAATGCTTAGGCCATGCAAGATGTGCAGGACTTTGAGTAGATTGAGTCCATCATTAAGGCATTTTAATTTTAAACCAAATAAATACAAGTCCTCTATCCATAATATCGCTTCCTCCGTGTCCATCCCCTGTTTTTCTCTCACATCAAAATTCACAACATATTTGTTTAGAACTGGTATGAACTGTTTTCACTTGTAAATGTGCTTGATGGGTGCATATTTCTCTCCTGATTCACTGGAGAAAGCAATATAATGGAAGTTAAAACATCTTAATGATGGATTTTTCTTATTCAAATGCAAATGTATTTCTGTTCACAAGACATTGATTGATAGATTGCAGGTGTGTAGATTACTTGTGGATTATTGTGATGTTTTTATCAGCTGTTTGGACACTCATTCTGACGGCACCCATTCACTGCAGAGGATCCATTGGTGAACAAGTGATGTAATGCTACATTTCTCCAAATTGGTTCTGATGAATAAACAAACGCATATACATCTTGGATGCCCTGAGGGTGAGAAAATTTTCAGCAAAATAAAATTTTTAGGTAAACTATTGTTTTAAAGGCACAATATGTAAGATTTTTTTTTTTAAATATCCAAAAACCACTAAAACAGTGTTATATATTTTGCTGACTTGTGTACTTACTTTATCCCAAATGTTTCGAAGAATGTTTAAATCCAGAGAAATAAGCAATTTTAACTAGTGACACGGAGCGTGTCCATAGTGTCATTGTGTCACCTGCCAATGACGTCATACACCCTCGAGTTCCGGTTTTGTTTTGTAGAAAACATGGAAACACCAAAGACGCTTTAATATGTTGTGCGTTTTAATAGACCGGTGACGACCGTACAGAGTAGCATTATAACAGAACGTTCAAATGTATCTAGTATGATAAAACAGTGCTGCTTTTTTTTCCCCACATACGCATGACCGGAAGGAGCGAAAGCGTCGACTGTGGCATAATAAAAGCTCCGCTGCTTTCGAGCCGTGTGTCGCGCTCGTTCAGCGGCCTCGTTTCGCTTCGACGGCTTTCAGCCTCACTCATAGTGTCATTGTGTTGCCTGCCAATGACGTCATACACCCTCGAGTTCCAGTTTTGTTTTGTAGAAAACATGGAAACACCAAAGACGCTTTAATATGTTGTGCGTTTTAATAGACCGGTGACGACCGTACAGAGTAGCATTATAACAGAACGTTCAAATGTATCTAGTATGATAAAACAGTGCTGCTTTTTTTTCCCCACATACGCATGACCAGAAGGAGCGAAAGCGTCGACTGTGGCATAATAAAAGCTCCGCTGCTTTCGAGCCATGTGTCGCGCTCGTTCAGCGGCCTCGTTTCGCTTCGACGGCTTTCAGCCTCACTCTGCTTCATTCTACTACGTTAATAAATCATTAGCTCAACCATGAACATGATTTCTGCCCGAGTCCCGTCGGATTGCATCGGCTGTGGGGATGAAGACGATAACTCCCATGATTCCACACTCAGTCACGGCGTCATCAAACTACACATTTGTCTATTTGTTTATTTTGAATACGCACCCTCTAGCGGAAAAAATTACATATTGTGCCTTTAATGTAAAGTTGACTGTGATATTATTGCTGTTTTTTTAAAAATGACAATCATGCTGTACTCAGGATTTACTAGCGCCATTCAGAAGATATATTTTCTCATTGAGATTGATTAAATGTAACCGCATTGTACTTGTAATGGAAATAGAGAGTGTAAAAATTTGCATGATTTCACAAGATGTTACAATTTTTGTAAGACGGAAAACCCAAAATATGTGTATCAGTAATTCATGTGATATTTGCAACTGCTTGCAAGAGCCGAAAGTCATTTTCATAGTACATGAATCACTCATTCACTGGGTGTTAATTTTCAGAGTGAAAGTGTCTCTGAATGTATGTGGAAACTGAAAGCAGATTTTTAATTGCAGAAACACAAAATGATGATGTGCTTTTCCGGTGGAGCGTCATCTTTTCCCAGAATGCTCAAGAAAGGTGTGTTAATTAGCCATGAACGTATAAAAAGGCTCAGCTGCTGAGCATGCAGGAATTTATTTGGGTTCTAAGAGAGGGAGGGGAAAAAAGGAAGTTATTTCAAGAGCATGGTTCAAAAAGCTCCGCAAGTTTGCTTTTTTATAGGATCAATAAAACCAGATAACAAGCATGTGAAAATAATCTTGCTCTCTGGTATCTAATCCAATAAAGACTAATTATAAGCAGGACTAATAAACAGGGTCATGCCACTGGCTGTCATGTGAAGGTAGCTGATGATGGAGTAGCAGGAAAGATATTCCAACTGGCCACCCACACTGAAGAAACTGTGCTGAGAAAATAAACTTGCTTTGGGAAGGGACAGGTTTCAGACACCTCACAGTGTGGACTTTACTTCCGTCTGTTTTTGTCAATGCTGTCGATTTGTCATGGACTGCCAAAGACAACAGACGTGTACGTAAATCCTACTTTGTGCTGATATATTGTTACAACCTTCTTCGGTTTGGTTTCTTGTAAGTCAGAGGTTACTCTAAAAGGTCATTATTGTTGTCAGCCAATCAAGCTATTTATTTATGCACAAATTGTGTAGTCAAAAGTGTTATTTTGAGGAAAATTCATAGTTAGACAAAACACATGCCACAAATCCATTTTAGTGTTACTCTGTGTTTAATGTTATTTCCAAAACATTTTATGAACATTTCTGGTTGATTTTGCTACTTTGGATTTCTGGTGTCTGACTTTAGTGTCTTCCAAAACTAGCAAATGGATTGATACTTGACCTTGCATATAAGGGTCAACTGAAACCTGTCCTTCATTAACTCATGTTTGTCTTTTGGATCTTTGCTCTGGCTGTATTTGTACATCAATAACACAGCCGAAGATCCTTTTTCATGTGGTTTTTGTGTCTGTGGCTAAATAGAGATCATTACGGTTGATCCCCCACAATAATGAAATTGTGCTTTAGATGTGTCTTATTTGTTGTTCTACACAACTAGCAACAAGTACAGTGTGCATATTTCACAACTAAAATCCAACAATGCCTTGGGAGAAATAACAGTGCATCCAGCTTTAACTTTCTTCTCATTTGCTTCCAAATCAAACACTCCCACCAGCGTATTGCTTGGACCCTTAGGAGCTGTGCAGCCATATTCGGCTGTTCTTTACATGACAGTTCTTTAATAAATATCAGACGCACTTGGCAAGGCCCCACAGGAACGACACAACAGCAGAGTGCAGGAAGATGAAACGGGCAACACCACTGCGGGCACAAGTGCTTGGAAGAGGATCTGAAGCCCATCCATTCCAAGAATGTTCTCTCCCATATTTCCCAATAATTAGTGTTGCTCCACAGATGTTCTTTTTTTCTTACGTTTTCATTATGGGAGCACGCAGCGAAATGGGACAAAAAAGTTAAAAAGGGGAAACATCATATGCTTTTCATTTAAGCCAGTCATTAAGGAAGACGACAAAGAACAGGGGGATATCATCCACAAGAATTATATTAATAGTGATTTTCATAATGCCATTAATAATTGATTTTGATTTTTGAAAAGATCAAATTAAAAGATTATTAAAAGATTTTACTAAAATTGACTGCCAAATTATCTATCCAGAATTTGGCCAAGCCCAACCAAGAAACATTCTTAAATGGCTTCATGATTACAAAATCTGTCAGGAAATGTTTGAAAAAACTTTAAACACAATTATAACAATGTATTTACACAGACATATTATGCATACCCTTCACGAATTTGTTCATCCAACAATTCTAATTCGGTTATCTTTTATTCCTCCTCACATCATCTAAATTCATTTGTTTCAAGAATGAACATTTGTGTAGGCCTATATTAAAAGAATATAAATGCATTACATAAAGTTTTAAAAAATTATTGATTCATTTTATTTAAATTTAAATTTGATTTAATATACAATTTATTTAAATATAAAAAATGTTATGTAAAATTGAATATATATGTAACATTTAAATAAATTACAATTATAAAAATATCTATTTATTTTATTATAATTTCATTTTAGTATGTTTAAATATTACATTTTCTCATATATATATATATGTATATATATATATACAGATATATATATATATATATATATATATATATATACAGGTATGTATATATATATATATATATATATATATATATAATTTGTTTAAATAATACATTTTATTCAAATTAAAATATTATATTTATTTTAATTTTAGATATATTTATTGATTAAATTGTAAACTGTAGACAGTGTATAAGCAAAGGGAGTGAACATCCCAGCCTGCTCTGTCTTAGCCGCTGCGTTTCTCCTTTGGGTCTGGTTCTGTGGTCCTGCGTGGTTTGTGAGTGCGACAGGGAGGAGCCCCTGGACAGCACTCTCAAAGGACCCCACAGCTGGGCTCGGGTAATTGCAGTGTGCACAGGGTCATGGAAAGAGAGCGGCCCTAGTGTCTGACCAATTGATTTGAGTGTTTTCAATGATCCTTGTGGATACATGAAGTCTGAGCTGGTCATCCCCAGTGCCAGGTGTGCCGAACAAATGCTAAAGGACCTTAAAGACCATTTGCATTTGAAATTGTCCTTTGTGATTCTATGACAGAGTGCTGGATATGAGTATGTATATGTGTCAAAAGAAAGTATTATGTTAGTGTGTGGGTCATGGTACAAGGACACTGGACCCAAGAGGGAGACAGATTTATGGATGCATTTGTCTCCATCTGTTGGAGACAGACTATAAACGCTTACCATAAAGCATTTTTAAGATATGTTTCTAATTTATGAATAAACATAGTGCATAAATAATGTACATACAGTACTTCCATAAATACATAAATACTCACACATGCTGACCCAAAACCTTAACCCTGTACTCATATTTTATAATGATCTCTTCAAATACGGTATATAACATACAGTAAAACATGATGCCATGCACATTAAATCTAGTTGCGGATGTAGTGAAGTCATTAATTTGCTCAGTCTTTGTGGATTTGCTGAGGCAAGTCAAATGTTGCAGTAATGTCTGTACACAGCTGAACGTTGCCCTACTTATCTGTTACCTAACAGGAGTAATTAGGGGCTGTTGTGAGCACTTTTTCAAGTGCCCCATTCTGTTGTAATCAAAGACCACAGAGGCCCACAGACATGGATTGCTTGCAACACACATGGAGAACTAATAGGGTATTGTCATGCAAACTACCCTTGTACATGAGAAACGAGTCCCTCTCATGCTCTAGGAAGAAATGCAAAAAGTAATTTATTATTGCATTGAGCAATATGAGTAATATGAGACAATGAAATGCAATAATAGTTGTTTTTTCTGGCTTTGGAGTTTGGAGAGACAATACAAGAAAAAAGAAGAGAGGAAAAAAATGTTAGCAAGGTTGAGAATACTTTTTGATATTACAAGCATATATATATTCAAAAGCATGGGATCAGAAAAATTTCAGAAATAAATTAATTTGCAGCAAGAATAAATGTATTCTGTTCTTTTAACATTTCTATTCATCAAAGAATATAAAAGTATCATAGTTTCCACAAAAATTAAGCAGGACGATGTTTTCAACATTGACAAATTGTTTCTTGAGAATCAAATCAGCATATTAGAATGATTTCTGAAGGACCATGTGACACTGAAGGCATAATGACTGCTGAAAATTCAGCTTTGCCATCACAAGAATAAGTTACATTTAAAATATATTAAACTGAAAGATTGTGTATGCTGTGTGTATACAGTATATATTTATATATATATATATATGTGTGTGTGTGTGTGTGTATAAAATACAGCACACACAAATGTATCACCCTAACTTTTCACCCTTATATTCACCCTATTTTATATGAATTTGTAATTTAAGTTTTATGGGTTTAACAATGCATTCTCCCAGTTAAAACTAACTAAACTAGTTGAATAAAAGACAAAAAAAGCATGTTTTCATTTTTGCCATTTATTGTCTGACATCATAAAACAAAAGAACATTGTCCAAAGTAAGAAAAATAACTGTGATTTAATCAAGTGCACTTCAACAAAGTGTAGAAGCGGTACACCTTGCTTTGTGAAGTGAAGACATAAATCAAAAATATATAATCCATCTTCAGGATAAGGCTTTAAGGTGGGATGTTTAGACAACCTGTGTCATGTGAATGCATTCATTTGACCTCTATTTCAAGCATTCTGTAATTCCTTTCCTGATTAAGTCAGATTAAAACGAAATCATAATTCTGTCATTTAGTCACATCAAGCAACTCCCGAACTCAAAATGCAAAACATAATTTGAGAGTGTGAATATTTGTGCCAAACCCTCCTGCCAAATTTGCAACTGCTGAGGTTTCCATGTCCTTCACAACAAACAAGTGGTCAATCATTTTCAATATCAGATTACAGCAACAACACAAAGCATACAGGAGTAAGAGACGGCACATAGACGATATAGAGTTACGTGTAGTCAGCAGCATTTGAGCAAGTGAGCGAGCACACATGAATGCAACAACTATGTGCTTGTACAAATGCGCATGGACAAAACAAACTTTGAAGCAAAAATGCACAGACAATACTTTGCACTGATGCCCAAAAATACAAGTGCATCAAAAAAAATGCATCACTTTAGACACCTTAGCTTGTGTTCAGCCTTGGGTAGTGTTTCCTCAACATCGGTGTTATTAAAATAAAAACAAAAATAGCACACATAAATACAAAATGACCAAGCAGCATTTTGATTCGCTGTTATACTATTGAAGCCATTTAGTGGTACAACCATTTTCATTTAATGTTCCCTGTATAATTACATTGTTTACAATTTCTATACACTGAGTAACATACAATCGATACATATGAATAAAAGGCAATACATAGCAGGACAGTTTGTGCAAATCACATGGGTTATCAACAGCAGATGGCAGTGTTTCTCCTTCCACAGATCCAGATCAGAAAAGGGAGTGTTTGTTTGCCACTGGCACAAAGCATCCTCATTGGTTCATTTTTTTTTGTGAGGCCACACAGGTTTCCATAGCTACAGTTGGTTAGGTTGTATAAAGCCTAGGTCTCCAGATTATAATAAAGGAATGTTTATAGTTTGAATGCTTTCGTACATATAGGTATTTGTCCATTTTAAATGTTCTTAGACAAAAAAAAAAACAGCTACAAATTAAAATTATTGTGGATTAGCTACAGTAATATGAATGTTGTGAGGTAGCCTGCAACAGTGTTACCTTTGAAAACAGACTTTGATCCTCTAATACAAAGTAAATGATTTTTAAAGAGAAAATAATAAAGCAAACTACTCTCCATCAGAGTGAAAAGAAAAACTAGATAATATTGAAGTTTCTAGCAAACAACTGGGTGTATGAAACAAAAGTGGTGTTTTTGGGTAAGTGTGCCATGGCATTTTAAAATAACGTGGATGTTGACTACAATATATTAGATATTTCTATTGTTAATAGATACTGGTCATACACAAATATTATGGACAGTTCATACATTCATATATGTCAACATCTAAATATGTATATACACAAGTATATATATCTGGTATATAGAAATATAAAAAAGAGGCATAAGTAGTGCTTTGTGTAATACTCTAGCCTACAATTTGTACTATAGTATTTTCCCTCAATAATAAATATGCAGAGGCCCAGGAGCTATTAATATTAGATCAATCAAATTTGACAAGAGAAATTTGAATCATTCAAAAAGCTACGTGTTCGAAACTGCCGCATGCACTTATTTCAAATGAAATGATGCTGGTTCTTCTTTAAAGAGGTCATATTATGAGAAATCTCATTTTTGAGTTAACTTTAAGAATTCAAAACTTCCTCCCCAGTCCAAAAAGACCATTTACTGAAGCTAAGCTACAAAAATGTCTCATTCTGAAATGCTGAAATTTTTGACGTCAACAAAATGGATACTTTAACATATGACCACCCATATATACACATCAATGCAGCCAAACCAGTCCCAAAGAAGCTGTACAGAAAAAGGATACTGTTATTCCTAAACTGAATTACTAACGATAAGACTAAAATGTGGGAAAGTTCTGCTGCTACTGTCTGTCTGTATTTCAGTCTGATCTGAATGGTTTAAACCGCACATTTCAATGCAGACCATTTTGTGAATCACAAATCAATATAACTCCTTTCACATGCAAAGAGGATGCTTACATAGAAGTCTTAAAGGCACAGCAGCAAAAACAGCCTGTTTAATTGGACTAACATTATAAGTGGACCTCGGGGGAAATAATTAAATGATAAAAATATGTACGATATGACCCCTTTAAAACCTGAAACAAGCCAGCAGTGCAGCAAAATGAGTTAGTTCCCATGCTAAAGTGATTCTGTTTTAAGGACAAAGCTGAGCCCGGAGTCGACCTAATCTAATTCAACAGCTACTCTTAAAAATCTGATCTACACGCCACAGACGTCACTGACATGCTTCCTGCGGTCTCTGAACTAGCAGTGTGAATGGGCACTAGGCCTCTGGATAAAAAACCTTGTGTAAGGGCACATCATTAGGCAGTTGGCATGGCAGAGGCTCTCCATCTATCGGACGTGTCTCTCTGGTCAAGGCTGACTGTGATCTTGTGGTAGCCAAAATGTGGCATGAGACTTGGCAGTGAGAGACAGTGATTCCAGAGTAAAGAGATCTAATGGGGCTGATGCATTATCACTGCTGCATAGAACCGGGTTGAACCTGTTTGTAGCGTCTGTTGAATCCGAGCTACAACATACAGTTGGCTTGTTGTAGATATAAATTGTTGATTGTATGCTACCGTTCGGTACAACGTGGAATGTTAATTTATTTTATGGTGAGCGAATGGGGTGTGTGCTGGTACACAACAGTTTTGTCCTCCTGTTAAGTCCTGATTTAAAATGCTGGAAAGCTATCAAAAATCTGTCTGTAGGTCTGTAAATGGGTTAAAAGGTGTATATTTATACCTAAATACTATATTCCTCCACATACAAATAGAAATGGGATGAGCAATCACAGTATTTCTGGCAATTAGGAACCCAAAGGATGATTGTGCTCTACTTTACAATCGTTGCAGATGACAGTTGGGCTAATATGCTCCAAAAGTTGAATTTGTGAGATATACAAAAAGTTGGCTACTGGAATGCTTTAGGTGTACCTAGTGAAAAACGGAAACTAATTATCATGGGGAATGATGCAAAAACAAAGCAGACATAAAATACTGCCCTTGCTCCTTATACAGCCTTAATTATTCAGATATGCCAGTAAATTTCCTTTTCCCAGCCATCTGGAAGCAGGAGTAATTACTCAGGACACTGACAACACCTCGTGTGAATGAGTATGTGAAAGTGTGTTTGAATACACTTTGTATACCTCCATGCTTATGCTCTGGATGTACTGTTTGCATACATTCTGTTAATATACTTGGACTGGAAATAGTGCACACTAGTTTGACTGTGTGTCTGCATGTGTAAATATATGTGGGGGTAGAGCACATTCTATCATTTGGTCTTCAACTTGCCCTCCTTTGCCAGCTTTTCGTTGAGTTGGCACAGCTGGCGCAGGAATCCATCATTCGGGCCGATCTCTCTCTTGTGTCTTACTGTAGCCGTGGCAACTCGTACATCCATCTTGTGACGGAGCACGAGGTAAGCGATGACTATAGTGGGTGAACGGCTGTAGCCCTCACGGCAGTGAACGTACACCTTTCCTAGAAGACAAATAATTAATAACAGTTAGAAAAGGCTGGGTTTGGACCACTACCCAAGATCTCATCCTTTGAAGATACAAGTGCGGCTTCTGCTGCAACATCAGCCTTACATACCTCATCGTGAACCTTCTCAAATCAACCTTCAGACCAATTCCCCTCCAAACATGCAACCACACACATACATATACATTATAGATCAGCCCAATCTCCTGGAGAAATTCACCTTGCCAGCCTCCGCTGTGCTTGTTTGGCAGATGCAGCAGAGGATCTGAAACCTGATGCCTCCGCCAAACGCTTACTTATGTTTTCCCATGAGTCTTTGTGCTGTTTATGTGTCATGGAGATAACCTTCACTGATTCTTAAATCTCTGCTCCCTGTAGATCAATGCAGAGCTACGGCGATGCAAAACTACATATTTTTTAAATCAGCTGGATAATTGGTTTCTAAAAGAGCAGGTCATATGGTTTTTTAAAGTGTCTTAATATTGTGTTGGAGTCCCCTACAACAGGTTTGAATCTAAAACTAAAACTTGAATCTCATTTTCTCAGAATATACATTGAATATTAGAATAATTTTTCAATGATTTCGAAACGATTTGTTCGAAGCATTTCTGAGCTTACGGTCTGTAATCCCCTCACTTCCGTAAGCCTACTCTGCTCTGATTTGTCAGCTGGCCAAGTCCGTTGTGATTGATCTTTCCGTATGCAAAGCGTGTCGGAAACGAAACTCCCATTACCATAATAAATTTTTTTGCTCCGGAGGGTTACTTGTAAAAAAAAAAGATGTTATAAAGTTACAAAAATGGCATCGATATTACCTTGTTCTAATTCGAGCCTGAGTCAGAAGATGATACCGATGCAGTCGCTCAACCGGAAACTCCATCGCAAGCATGACTTGATCAGGACGTTTCTCAGTGGTAAGTTTAAATTTGTATGTGGTACTGTGATGTGACAGCAGTTTTATTGCATTCATAATTGCATGCATAATTATAATTAATTTCTTATTCATTCATAAGAAATTTATTATAATTTCATGACATGATGTAAACCGTAACCGCAAATGTCTTACCTTGTGACGTATATAGGTAACAGGCAGAAGATTCGAAAATATGACGACTCGTTAAGGTGGTTTAGAGTCGACTCTTTATTTTGAGCGACAATAACTTTATTTATCATGCACTTTTTTGAATAACAACTTTGCAGATTGTTTACATAGAAGGATAGCTACGTTACAAACTGCAAAAATATATATTTTCCGAAAACACATATGACCTACTCTTTAAAACATTAAGGATGTCCTGTATAATTGTGTATGTTCACATAGGATATGTTGTGTGTTCAAAAACATCTGGGCAGAATACAATGGAATGGATCAGTATAGATATCAGTACAGACCTTGAGGTGATTTTAAAACATTTAACTGTTTTAATTTGATACGCCATCCTGTTGTAAAACCTCATGGTGCAAGAGCCTCAAAAAACAGCGAGAGCCGTTCCGCATTGGCCAAACACATCCATTAAATTGCATGAGGAAGGGGCCGTTCACACAGAATATGTTTTTTTGCATTCCACTGCACTGTTTTTCCAATTGTTTTTCTATGTAAACATCGCACTAGATGGATGTATTTTACCATTGCGCTCGAGTCTTGCATCTTTGAAGCATCTCGTACATGCAGCGGCATTGTACAAAGGCAGGCCTCAAGTTAAAAAAAATTTACTTCGCAAAAACACGTCTCTAAAGGCCTGTTTACACCAATAGCGGAGAAACAATAATGTACAGTATGTGGAAAATTATGTGGGTTTTTTTACCTTAAACTGCATAAACATTTCATTACACCAAATACACAAAATACTGTTCTTTTTAGCAACATCATATGACCCCTTTAAACGTTGCTTTTGCCCATTCCGCTGCCCTGCATCTCACATTTTAAATGCAAAAACTTGTTCTGTGTGAATGGCACATTGGATGACGGCGAGTTTTTTTTGTAGTCATTTTTGACACTTTTTTTGTGAACCTGAAACCCCACAAAATCCGACCCTACTGCTCAAAATAATTAATTCTTTTAGGTTCACCATAGTGAATATAGGTAAAGCAAGAATACTGATTTTTTTTTTTTATGTACTCATATAATTGAATCTCTCGTCAATCCTCCGCAGTGCACCTTTAAAACACTGTTGCTACAAAGATCTACAGTAAACTTAAAACGAGAACAAATCTAAAACTAGACGACAAATCAGCCATCGAGACCCACCCCTATGCAGAGCATATTTTTTTAAACAGATTCAGTGTGACTCAGAGGCAGCGGGAGCACTCAGACCTTCATCCCTCCCACTGCTCATTGTGATTCAGCCAGCAAATTCACCAGATGACATCAAGCCCACTGTAAGCACGGCTGTCGCAAATGTCACAGCTGAGCTCTGCCAGGCTACGAAGTGGCAGCATATATTCTAGTGGTTTTGTTTCAGCTTAAGCTCTCAGTGAAAAGATTAGTGTCCTCCCTCAACCCAGGCTTGGCGTCTGATTTACCGCTTACTAGGCTCCTACTGCCAAGATGACTTGCAATTAAGATGCTTTATAATTGCTCCTCTGTGTTAGCGATGGCATGAAATCTATGCCATAAAAGATGGGTTTAAATGGACCAATTAAAACAACTGGTGTAGAGACTGTGTGTAGAGACTACCAGATCTTCTTTGGGATACATTATTATTTGTGAATACATATACTGTAACATTTCAATAAATCCACTTCATTTTTTCTTTTAATTTTTTTCTGTCCTATCTTTTGCTTGTTGTTTGTGCAAGCTAAGCATTAAAACAAAGGGATTAAAAAAAGAAAGCTGGCACAAGGGAAAAAGAGAACGGTCAAGTTCTGAATGCCACAGAATACTTTCTAACTCCGCAAAGACACTGCTGGCTTCATACTTCATGAATTATCAAGAATCTGTGTCAAATGGACTGAACAAGATTTCTGTAATCTTGCGATAGTCTTGTCGGTGAATGGAAAATGTTTTCTTTACAATTAATTTATGTAGGTCTAATGTGGGTATCTGTTAAGAAACAAAAGCATTTACAAAAAAAAAAAAAAAAAGAAGCATGAGCAGCCGACCTTTTCCATGTGCCAGAGCCTTATCGATGAAGTCTGCTGCTTCCTCAAAGAAGTCACTGATGTTGAACTGCTCAGTGTCATTGGCCTGTATGCCATGGTACGTGATCCCAGTTCCTGTGTAGAACTCTGCGTTGGTGTTCACATGCATAAAAGAGTTTCCCTCTGCGACATTCAGTATGTGTGTCACACCCAGCCGCTGCAGACGCATCACATTCTGGGCCACAAACCTGGGGAGCAGGAGCAGAGCACGTGTGAGACTCACCTGAACCAAACAAACCAATTTTGTGATGTCTTAAAGGGATAGTTCACCCAAAAATGAAAATTCTGTCATCATTTACTCACCCTCCACTTGCTCCAAACCATTTAGCTACCGTCAACTGTTTGATTACCAACATTTTTCAAAATATCTTACGTGTTTAACAGAAGAAAGAAATACAGAATTGGAACAATTTAAAGGCGAGTAAATGACGACAACATTTTCATTTATGGGTGAACTGTCCCTTCAGGGCAGTGTTGTAGGCAAGACCAGCTCATTTGAATCAAGACCAAGACTAGAAGAGTGTTGAGTCTAAGTCAATAAAACCAAGACCATGAAAATATCTAACTCAATATTTTTATGATCTTGGTCTAGTCATGGAACATGTGGACACGGTTTTGACTTGAACTCGACCCTTTTTTGGTCTCAAATAAGCTGGTCTCAACTACAACATTGTCTTAAGGGGTGTTTGCTGGCCGCGATCTAACAAATCAACCTGAAGTCGTTTTAATTTTCAATAAAATCCTGTTCACACTTATGCCGAGTTCACACTGCACAATTTTAGCACTATTTTTCACTCGCCGACAGGTTTTGCGAAATCGCCAACAAATGCACGAAATCGGAGGCAAATCGGTGCTCATTCACACGAGTGACAATCACGAAGTGTGAATTATCAAAGACGCAATCTGAGGGAATCGCCGACACGTCACAATCACGCTGTGTGAAATGAGTTCTGACTGAAAAACACATCGGCGATGACCTACAGCCAATGAGAGACCAAGATACAGGGCAGCGGGAAGTTCGGGGAGAAGTTATATGAAATGTAGTTTGCGGACCAGTGTTGCCAAATCTGCGATTGCCGCCGGTTGTTTTTATTTCAGCAGGTTGAAGCGACCCCAATAACATATTACACGATTTTTACTGGGGGACCCCTCGAAAGCAATTGGGCTAATTTCAGGCTAGTTTTGAGTAGTAATTGGGCAGGTTTTGTAACGAAAACCTGGCAACCCTGCACCAGACAGAGCTGTCGACGATTCTTCCTATTGTGAAGTCATGCAATGTGAATCCCCCTGTCGCCGATCCATCGTGCAATGTGAACACAGCAGCAACTGAATGCTGGCCCAGATAGTCACGCAGTGTAAAAACAACGGCGATCCGACGAGTTTGAAAACCGTGCAGTGCGAACTCGGCATAAGTTTGCAAGGTTTGTGAAATTACATTTTCATTAGACATTCAAAGATTTGTTTAAATGATGTAAATGCGTGTTTGCTGAATGCTGACGGCAAACGAGAAAGTATTATAATGTTTGCCTTTCTATTACTAATAATATAAAAGCAATAGTTATAATACATTGTATACATTTTAATTCCTTTGTTTAACAGTTCTATCAGATTATTAGACAGACTTCTATCCATATTAGACAGAACTGTTAAGCACGACAGCGAACAAGAGGGATAATATGAAAACTGTGTGCTCAGGCGCTGCTGTTCTCAGCGCCGTCAAAATAAAAGTACGGCGTGCCGTCAAAATAAAACGCCTCGCCTCGAACGCATCGGCCAAACAGAAAAACTTGAAAACTTTGAAAAATGTCAAATATCGGCCGATATATTAGCCTTAGCGATATATCGGTCGACCACTAAACACAATCTTATTGCAATTCATTTCTTTTTTTTTTACAATTCACATAATTTCATAAGAAATACTTTTCCCATCAGATTGAGTCTGCATCATTCCTTAATACATTTCTTACGGTATATAAAAAAAATGTATTTACCTTTCTTGTGTTCTTTTCTCTCACTGCTGAATACCTTGTAATCATTCATTCTTGATAAACAGTTACATAACTCCTTATGTTGCGTACGTTTTATGCATTTGTGACAAACAATGGCAATCTGTCTGCTCACAGTTTGTAGTTCCAGTAAATCCAAGACCCTGCCAACCCCACCCAGAAGCTTCAGCTATGGATCGTTCAGCTGTGTCTAGTATGAGATTGATTGGAGTGAATTGTGGAGCCGCTTTTAGTTGGCAGAGATGTCGGCCTATGTCAGAGGGTCCCTGGGGACAGCAGTGTTCTAAACCAGAACAGACACACCAAGGAGATCTTGGCTGCTGCCCAGAGGCATACAAAGAGCCATAGGCGTCCAGTGTAGTGCCCAAAATAGGACTCTGAGTCCACAGAGAGAAAACAATGAATGAGAAGAGAGATGAGCAGAATGCTCTGTCATGTAGTTGCATTGTCTCTATTTTGCTTGAGCACCTGGAACTCTTTCATCTTTGTCTCCTAAAAAAAATCCAGCCTCGTTACGTCTCTCTAGACCAATCCTCAGCGAGAATGCAGTAGATGAAAGACTGCATACAGTATATGGGTAACAGATAATATATATAACCTAATCCAATTAAAATACAGTTTCAAAAGAACACTCTAAATAAAGATCAAGTTTCCAGCCCTTTTGGTTTATAACTGGAGGATGTAGCAGCCCCTCAGTCTCTGTTTCTGCCAGCAGTGCAGGCTCTTCAGTGGTGATGAAGTGATGGACTCTGATGCGCCGCCCAACACCCATAATTCAAACTCTCCCCCAGTGAGATCCTGTCTATATGGAGCCTTTGCAGATTGTGGTCATATTTCTCCCTTTGTGTATGTATGTGTGTATGCATGTGCATGAGAGAGAGTGTGCAAGACAGAGAGAGAAAGTGTTTGCTTTGCATCTTGTTCACCTGTCCAGCACTCTGTTCACTGCAGTCCCTTCACATGCATTATTAATGTAAGTCTTACAAAGAGAGGTGTGCTATGAAGAAAGTGGCCCATTGCCCCATACTGCACCTTTACATACGGTAAAAGGTCCAAATCGAGTACTAGCAGGTTTCTAGAATTTTGTCTATTGTGTATAATCATAATGACTTTGTATTTCTAAAGACAGTTTCGTTTAGATCATATCCTAAAGTCATAATACAAACGGAATGCCAAAGGTTTGGCACACTCTTATATCTGCACTCAGTTTAATGTGCTCTGTAGGATTGGCAAGAATGTGAACAAACAAAACAGTGCAATGCGTGCTGAACACAATGTGGACATTCGATCTAGATGGGTAATTATGGATGGGATCATCGCATTTCAAACATTACTCTTTTGCAATATCAGTCCTAATATAATACTTTGTAAATCAATACAATACAATGTGCAATATAATACATGTGCAATGAGTACTCTTTTGTGCATACTGTATAAAAAACAGCAGAATATGTTGTGCAAGGTGTACTTGTATAAGTGTTTTTTTATCTATCTATCTATCTATCATATCAGAATTGTATATAAATAAATCTAGAAGCTACAGGGCAGATACAGCCATTAGCAGCTCAGTGAAAATGTTTTGTCAATATCTACAAATGACCATATGTAAATTCCTGCTGCACAGACTAATGCTGGGTACACACCACAAGATAATCGTAGTTTTTGAGAAGTGATTTCTGTTAAATAAAATATCTCCTTTTGAAGTGGACTTTGAGCTTTGTAACTTTGCAGATATTTTTATGCTCAAACAGCAACATTACAGACTAACTAAAGTTGAAAAAGTGAAAAAGCATAATAGGACCCTTTAATAAAGGTCTCCTGAAACGAAGCGAAGCGGTGCGTTTGTATAAGAAAAATATCCATACTTACAACTTTATAAACTGTAATCTCTCATCTCTGTAATCCTATAGCTTCCACTAACTGTCGTACTCGTGTACATGAAAGAGTGGTGTCCAGCGGAAGACGTAGGACGTAGGCAAACGCGGTGACGAATGCGGAAACGCAGAGGTGAGAGCAAAAATAAACTTCTCACCAATATTCTCACCGGAGTTTACACTATGCATCCTACGTCATCCACTGGACACCACTCTCTTGTGTATGCACATATGACAGTTAGTGAAAGCTAGAGATTAGTTTATAAAGTTGCAAATATGGATATTTTTCTTATACAAACGCATCAGAGTCATGTGTAGCACTTTTTATGATGGATGGATGCACTTTTTTGGGCTTCAAAATCTCGACCACCATTCACTGCTTGGAAGAGCCAGGACATTTTTTAATATAACGCCGACTGTGTTCATCTGAAAGAAGAAAGTCATGTACACCTAGGATGCCTTGAGGGTGAGTAAATCATTGGGTAATTTTCATTTTTTGGGGTGAATTATCGCTTTAAAATACTTTCCATAATGTATTAGACAAGGAACAAAACAAGATTGTGCTTTAGACTGTTTACTGCATCAAAAACAATTTATATGTAAAAGCAATGTATCTGTGCCTGATATCCTAAAAAATTTATTCCAGGAACAAATCACTATGTAATCATGAACCTAATGCAAATTTTAAAACATGAAAAAAGTAACGTAATCTGACTACCTTTATAGACTTTTAGCTCAAAACCACATGCAAATAGTGAAGACAGCGGACTTGTCACACAAGTTGTAAACAATGGATTCTGAGTCAAAAGTCCCAATTCTACAGATGCATATTTTCTTTAGCACATAATTCAAAAGTCTATCGATGCAGCTGAATCGGCACGAATTTTAATCAGCGCATCGAGAAAGCCAATGACTCGTTAAACCCCCTTGAGGTCTTTTTCTCTTAATAAGATAGAGGAAATATGCAATGAATGTGTAATAGTAACGGTTTAATACAAAGAAACAGGTGACTGAGGTCGAACTGAAGTGATTTTGTAACAGTGATCTCAAGAGAGATAGCTAGATGGTACCGATAGAGGACGGTCGTGGAGAAAAACAGCTTCCCTTGCAGTCTGACTCAAACTGACTCACTATTTAAACGTTAGCAAAATCTCCTGTGGCTTCGTGATTGTTCTCGTAGGCGTAGAGCTGACGTGCTCCATTCACAGGTTTGTTGTTTTACACCTGGACGCTGTAAAATATTCAGGTAATATTTACTGAGAGGGTTTATTTACCGATCCGCTATACAGATCAATTGCCTGTGCCACCTCACGAATCAACACATTTGTCCAGCAGCTGAAAGCAGCTACCTGTCAGTGTTTTTCTGCAATCAATAGCCCAGAAGTCTCCATAAGATTGCTGAACTTACGCATTGCCGATGTAAATCTTGGGAAAGACCTCGTTGAAATGTTGTGCTGGAAGGCTGTAGAAACCGCTGCCGTTGGACAGCAGCTTGTTGAGTTGTTGTATGGTCGCCTCGGTGTCTGGCACGGTGACTTCCAGCGGTCCCTTCGCGGGGCTGTGATGTTTCTTCATGCTTCAGTCCTCCAGAAGCAAAAAAAACAACAACAACAAGTGTTTAATGATGAAGATGTGACGGCTTTCAATTCCCCAGCATTTTATTTCCTTCCTCACTCGGTGTGGTTAGCGTGCTCTCCTGAACGCACGCACGCTCGCCGCTCTTTCGCAGGCAGACAGACAGACAGACACACCCGGGACTCGCCCACCGGCGGTCTGATGTGATGCTCCGGTGAGGTCGGTAACAGAACTGGCGGAAGATGGCGACAACGCACCAAGACAAGTCATTGAGAGCTGCTTTAAAGGGAACATCACTCTCTCATCGAATCCATCCGCAGTTTAGACAGGTTAGACAGCATTTCACGTGTCATTGTGGCCTGTTGTGCGTAAACCAGTGCCCATAGCTCACTCTATACTCGCAATCTGTTTTGTAACGCTCATAGATCTAGTAACACTATCTATTTCCAAGCAACAGCCCCTCCCTTCATTTCAGGCCAGATTTGTGTGTTAATTGATGTTGTGACAAGCAGGTTTACTGAAAGTAATTAGGATTATTTATTTATTTTTCTCTCTCCTGTTTTAATCCAACAAGTGGCTTTTAACACTAGTATGTTAACTCTGAAACGTGACCCACCTGTGATTTAGATGTAATTTGACTCACAATAAAGCGCTCCCATAAGCAAAATGTGCTATTATCTGGTCCAAAAGTGTATGTGATAGAAAGAAAATTAACTGAATATTGATGAAGTAACATCATTTGTGTGAAAAGACAGGGCACACCTGTGGGCATTTAGGAAAGTGCTTGCGGATTCATGCCAAATGTCATAACTGTTTTTTGTTTTGTTTGTTTGTTTCCAAACATGAGTCAAATAAATAAATAATTTATAATCATATAAATAATAAAAAAAATTAATACTGTTAAACAACAATACAATTATTTCTGTAGATAGCCATTGTATACTATATAGCCTGTGTATAATATTTGTTTGCTTAACTTTATCTGTTGTCTCTTGCCATGAAGCTGGCATGGCGCTAAGTTATAAAAACAAACAAACAAGGAATAATGGCGCATGGTTTTTCATTTGAATCATAGTCACACAACACAGATCCTTGCAAATTTCACATATTAAAACACATTTATATTTCCCTACAGTAAACTTTAACTGAGAATTTAAAGGCCTTTTAATAGGACACTACTAATGCCCTTAGTAAGGCTTTTGAAGAAATGCATGCTCACTACTTCTACCTTGCGTATCAGTAGCATTGAAATTAATAATAATGCACTGTTTCATGGAAGCGTGCAAAAAAAAATATCATAAGCCTAAAATTGTAAGAATCTATTTAACCACTAGAGGGAGCAAAAGTAAATTATTAGATGGTAAACAAATCTGTGCAGACAGCATGTTTAAAGGAACACTCCACTTTTTTTTGAAAAAGTAAGAGTTAAACAGTTGAGTTTTACCGTTTTTCGAATCCATTCAGCCGATCTCCAGGTCTGGCGGTAGCACTTTTAGCTGTAGCTTAGCATAGATCAGGGGTGGCGAACGTCGGTCCTGGAGAGCCGCAGCCCTGCAGAGTTTTGCTTCAACCCTAATCAAACACACATGAACAAGCTAATCAAGGTCTGAACGGTTACTAGGAAGCTACAGGCAGGTGAGTTTTAATTAGGGTTGGAGCTGAACTCTGCAGGGCTGCGGCTTTCCAGGACCGGAGTTCGCCACCCCTGGCATAGATCATTGAATCTGGTTAGACCATTAGCATCTCGCTCAAAAATTAAATTACCAAAGAGTTTAGATATTTTTCCCATTTAAAACTTGACTCTTCTGTAGTTACATCATGTACTAAGACCAATGGAAAATTAAAAATAAATTTCGATTTTCTAGGCCAATATGGCTAGGAACTATACTCTCATTCCAGCGTAGTAATCAAGGAACTTTGCTGCCGTACCATGGGTGCAGCAGGCGCAATGATATTATGCAGCTCCTGAAAATAGTCCCCAGCACTCTCCCTGTGCAAGCAGGTGGTCACGTTGGTTATGTTGACGGAAGTTAGCCAATTTTCAGAAAAATATCGAAACTCTTTGGTAATTTTTGAGCGAGATGCTAACGGTCTAATCAGATTCAATGATCTATGCTAAGCTACAGCTAAAAGTGCTACCGCCACACCCGGAGATCGGCTGAATGGATTCGAAAACGGTCAAACTCAACTGTTTAACTCTAGGGGAGTTGTAAATTGAGCCTATTTTTTTTTTAAGTGGTGTGTTCCTTTAAGAAAAATCACGGAAAAGGATCAAGGGTCAAAACACAGTGAAAATGAAACAAACTATGTTTGCTCTGCCTTCTTAGTCATGCATGTTTCTTTTAACTTGTCTGACTGCAAATGTTTTCCTCCAATTAATATAGATAGATAGATAGACAGACAGACAGATAAATAGATAGATATGAAATAAAACCCTTCTGAATTTCTTGTTTCCTGTAACACATTTTCACTAAAAACCACAAATGAAATCCATAATTGAAGCAACCTGTAGTCACAGAATTCAGCTGACGACTTTGAGAGAACAGCTGATCAATGAGAGAAGATTAGAGCTGGTCTTGTGTCCAATAAGAGTTGACCTCTGGTGTGATCTCTGTTCTACAGTTGCATAAATACAATCAATCTGATTTGTTAGTCCGTGATAATATTCTGGAGCAGCAAGCTTAAAGTTATTGTGAGCACCATTTTTTATTTGTACATCAAGTCGAAATGTCTTGTCTTTGTACTCGCTGTGACTTTGCCCTTTGTGGATGATATGCTATTACAATATTTGACACTGAAAGGCAGTCATTGTCTGTTGCCATAGCAATACAAGGAAGTCCCATACAAGTCAGTAGCAATAAGCCTATCATAAAGATGCCTATTACAATTTTTTCACTTGTGTTTACATTTCTTACTGAGAGAGTGCTTGTGTAGATTTCTCTTTCTAAAATGTAGCCAAGGCCATGATTTGAGTATTTGGGAAGCCATCTGGGTGATATTGACTTGGAGGAGGGACTGCATCAGTTAAATTGTCCTTTTATTGACAACTTGGGACTCTGTCCATCCAATTAATCTAGGAACAAACTAAACCACCTGAGACCCTGACAACATATCAATCATTCATCATACATTCAGTATAGCTACTTATATTGTTTTAATCTTTTTTTTATTATTATTTTGTAAATCTGTCATTTTTAAAAGAAATTAACATTTAAATATAAATGTAATTACATACAAATCAAATATATATATATTCACACACACACACACACTTCTACTGTCATGGTGTCTACTGTGTAGGAGCGAGGAGTGCGGAGACGTAGGAGATTCACGAATAACAGTCTTTAATAATCCAAACAGAGGTAACACAGGGTATGCAGGAGACACACGTAGCACCATCATGACACAAACAATACCGGACAAGGAAACATAGGGCAAACAACACTTTAAATACAGGACTAAACGAGGGTAATTGACAAGACACACCTGAACCAATTGACTAATTAACAAGAGAGAGAAACTGGGTCACGGGGTGCACATGGGAGAAAACACAACAAAACAGGTTCATATCCCTGACATCTACAATGTTTTTTGCTCATTTGGCTTTTTTTTTTAAAGAAAAACTTAACATTTAAAAATATAAGTGTTAGTACTAACAAATATAAAAAATAATAGCATTGTGTAGTTACGTTATAGCTGTATATTTTCCAGTTTCTTTTTGTAAGAAAATATTTTCTACAGAATTATTTTTTTTAAAAAGAACATAACATTTTAAAATAAAATAAATATTACAATAAAAAATAAATTAACAAAAATTATTAATTGCTATTATTATTGTTAAAAATATTTAATAATTAAAATAAAAATGAATATAAAATGTATAAATATAATTACGTGCAAACCTAACATCTTTGTACATTAGGGTTTCATAGGCCTGCATGTTTGTCAAAGATACATAATTCAGAAGAATTATTCTGGAGGTAAAGAAAGTTTCCTCCAGAAGTGTATTTTGCCCTAATGTTCTTAGACCTAAAGAGAAACTTCAAAGATTCATGAAAAATCTTACTGCAGTAGTCAGTATCATTTTTCAGCCAGTTGGTGGCACTCAGCTCTACATTTTTGTTTTTAAGAGCACTAAACCACAGAGGAAGTCAACACAGCTGAGGACAAGATCTTAAAATGTTATTATCATCATAGCAAATCATATTTTGGAAAATATTACCTGCACAACACAGCAATCATTCTGATTGTGACCTTGGCATTTTTACTCAGCATTTACTGTAATTATTGCTATCAGATCTTTCTGGAAGAATATTTGACTAATGACCTTCAAGACAATATAGCCCCCTGAGACAGCACTGCACTATAGGGAGTCATGCATAATCTAACCATCTGTTTGCTGAAGCACCTGAGCAGACTCAGGACATGACAGCAAGAAACAGAGCCTGACTTTGCAGAGGTGTTCAGACCAGTGAACAGACCTCCTTGACCAGTGTCAGATCGTTGTGGGTGGCTGTATAATGTCTGCATGAATCTAACACTTGAGACATGAGGTCATGATGACACATGTTTGTCATTGAGATGAGGAAATTATGTTTTAGAATATATTTAAAACATTAAACCGTTATTATAAATTCTAATTTTTTTTTTTTTACAATTACTTTGTTTGTACTGTATTTTGATCAAGTAAATGCAGCCTTGGTGAGCATAAGCATATTGCTGATATGTTCTGTTTTTTCTACACTATTTCTACTTTTGTGTATATTGTATATAATATATTTATATATACATAATATATTATATATAATATACATTGCACACAATAAGTGGAACAATTAATATTACTTCTAGTTTACAGGGAGTTAATTATTGCATTATTCAGGACTCCAGGCGTGTGTATTTTTAGACAATTCTCATAGGAGATTTAAACACGTTTAATAACACTATATACATTTTGACAACAAGTGTCTCCAAAATTGTCAACACAGTGCAATACAACTTGATGCACTGGCTGAGATTGTCCAGGGAGATGCCTCAGTACTGTAGGGAGCATAAATAGCTTTAGCTTTCAGTGTGTTTGTAGTGGAAATGCCCTATAGCTTTTTTTTTTTTTAAGTAATAGCTAAAGGACAACAGCACCAAAAACCAAATCGTCACATTATTATAAAAGTTTATCTAAAGCTCATTGCACTTTTAATAACAGCCATCCTGTATAAAGTTCAGATATCCATTCTGGCGTCCTTTGTTGTGCTGTAGTAATTAGAGTTCTAACAATCATGCCGGACCAAATAATAATGAATACAATAGTGGTCTTGTTGAACACAAATAGCTTAGTTTTTCTTTCAAAAACTGTATTAGTGGAATCAAACAAACAAAAATATTCTGTAGAAGTGTTGTAATCTCTCTCTCTCTTCCTCTTATCATCCGTGCCATGAAAACAGTCCCCATCAGTGCTCAGTAGAGTACTGTTTTCCACATCATGAGTTCAGTATGTAACTGGCCCTGAACACAGGCCCTGGTGGCTGTTCCTCAGAGCCCTCTTAATTTGAAGGCTGCACTTGTTTTCATTCTCTGAGAGGACTTTGTTTTTTTTTTAGCAAATTGTATCTTTGAATCCAAATTGATGACTGTTCTGTCACATGAGGAGGATTAGGTGCTTGTAAACCCAGGGTTGAAATAAGGCTACAATTATATTATGCGAGTTAAATACTTGCAAACTGTAATTATATATTGTTTGACACCAAATAGTATGTTTCAGAAAATAACTCACTGCAATTTTAGAGGGGAGAGAGAGTCTAGATTCTGCTGCTTTAAATAAAAAGGTTCAAAAGAGCTAGGGCTTTCAGACTGCAACACTCCTTTGAAAGAACACAGGATGTCACACCTAAGAACAAGGCTAGACTGGTGAAATAGGCCTGTCGGAAAGAGGTTAGGCTTTATTAGGTTAGCCAAAGGGACAAGACCATATTACCTTAGCTAACGCCTCCGAATGGCTTAGTGTGTCTCAATGGAAAGATTATTGCCTGGACACAACAACAAATAAACAAAACTAACTCAGACCTTATAGAACTTATTACTCTAGATTTAAAAGATCTCATTCATGAAAGTTCAGCACAAGTTCAGTTCTATCTTAAGCCTTTGCAAATGTAGTATGTTATGGTGCCAAAGCCAAGTCCTGTGAAAATGCTACCCAGAAATGGACCTAGAGTAATGTAGCGTTTTTCATATTTTCATTCCTCTTTAAACAGTGGCCAGTATGATGGGCCTGTCCAAAACCACAGCTTGGCATACATACTGTACACGTGACAGTCTGAGCAAGCGTTCATGACACTTGGGGGGACTTTTCGTGTCAAAAGGTAAATGAAGACAGAATTTTATTTTTTTACTATCCCTTTAAATTTTAGGTTAAAATTTTTCAAATATGATTGAGGATCAGTTAACAGTTAAGTCCTGAATAACAAACTTTTTTTGTAAAATAGAATATTTTTGTCATGGTTTTTGTCTGTATACATCATTTTTTAAATTTACATTATCTATAATTCATGTAACATTACTGAAAATATGATATAAAACATAAAATGCAAATGATTATTATTATAGTAATTTTCTATCTATATAATTCCATAAAGATCATCTGTGATCTTTTTACAAGCAACATCTGCTGAATATTATGTCATTCAGCCAAAAATCTAATTTACAATCTATTGATTTTTACTTTAGACATATAGAAGAAAGATCACTATGCATTATTTATTACTCTGAATCAGGGTTACAGATAACTACAACTAAAACCATTAAAAAAATTAACTAAAATATACTTATATAAAAATAAGTATAGAGTTATGTGCCCTCTAGAAGCTTGCGTTCTGCAAGTGAACGGCGTATTATTGTGCCATCTCAAAGAGGTACAAAATCACTTTCACTGACTTTTTCATTAACTGTTCCCTCCTGGTGGAATGACCTGCCCAAATCAATCCGAGCAGCTGAGTCCTTAACCATCTTCAAGAAACGACTAAAAACACATCTGTTCCACCTTTATTTGACCCTCTAACTCTAACACTTTCTATTCTATTTTAATTGTACTTTATCTATATTTATCTTTTTTTATTTTTTATTTAAAAAAAAACAAACAAACACTAGCTTTGTATTTTTTCTATTCTATCCACTTGTTTTTCTTTGTGTGTGTGTATATGTGTGTGTGTGTGTATATAAAATACCTTACTACGTGTACTGCGTTAGGCTAACTGAGACAGAGCAGGGGAACGTGAGGAACAGTATTGAGAACTGCTGCTTTTGAAAATTGATTGTGAAACTTGTGAATCCATTAGAATCGTTAGAAGACAGAATCGTGATTCATATATGAATAGATTTTTACGTGCACCTCTAGTTTTCTCTTCCTCTTCTCTAAAGCAGTGCAGCATGGCCTCGCCCCTTTTGCTGCCTTTTCCTGAGGGCGGGGTTTATCTGGGTTTGTGATGTCACGAACCCGGGAAGTAACTTGTTGTAGTCCCTACCAGCCGTTAAGCAACATTACACACTAACTAAAGTTAAAAAAGTTAAATCACAATCAACCACCCCTTTAACTGAAATAATAACTTAACTTAAACTTATAATTCTTAATTTCATTCAAAAATTTAATTTCAACATTTCTCATTTTCTTTGTCAAACTTGAAAAAAAATGAAATCAAATTTATAAAACAAGATTATAACACAAGATTACTAAAAATTCATTACATAGAAAAAAAAATTATTAACTAATTCAGAATAATAGTATCTCAATGATAGCAAAGTAACACTGCTCTGAATTTTGAAGGCCATGTGAATTCCAAAGTAAGCATTGCTTATTCCCTCTATATGTCCACTGCATAGCCCTCTCGTCTGTGCTCCTCTCTGCTTGTGTGCATGTGTGTTTGCGTGGCCCAGTGCATTCACTAACCTTGAGTGTGCCAGGCCTTAGTGTGCCTGGAAGCTCAGATCTATTTTTAGCTATTGCTGGATTGTTTTCCTAGTGGCTTCCTCCTCCTCCTCCTCTTCTACTATCCCTTCTCCTCACTGCTCACTCCTTACACTGCACACTGCAACTGTTACTGGGCAGATTAGTTGAAACCTAGTTCTGAGAAGCACATGTCACATGTTTTTTATGTGAGAATGAATGACTGCACTGAGCTGGCCTTGAGCTCAGAGAGAAGGGAGCTGTCAGCTGGAGGCAGTGCACGACGCCTCTCCACAGCCTCAGCCCCCGCACATGCATGCTTATGTGGAAACACGAGCTCCACTTGAGTGAGATGCTTATGTGTATTGTGTGTGTATCTGTATGTGTTGAAGAGGTGAGAGAGTTTGTGTGTGTGCCTCTGAGCTTTTAACTGTAAGTAAGGGATGCTTTAACTTCAGAGTATACTGTAGTATCTATCTATCTATCTATCTATCTATCTATCTATCTATCTATCTATCTATCTATCTATCTATCTATCTATCTATCTATCTATCTGTCTGTCTGTCTGTCTGTCTAATCTTGCAAGTTGAACTTGAACTACTTTTCTAGTTTCTGAGAAGTTTTCGGAATAACAAGGTTACAGCCTGATTGTGTGATATTGCTTTTATACAATGGCTCCAAAAACAAAAAGTTAATAAATGGTTATCTCACATTTTAGACACAATATTGCTTTGCCTGTTTTTGCTCAAACCAATGAAGATAGTTCCAAACAAAGTGACAGCAACACACCATAGTGGTGTTTCATCCCTGAATGATTCAGCATTTTCCAACAAATCGGTGAATGAATTAATGATTTGTTTTGTTTGCAAGTGATTCAGAGTTCTTGAACAAATTGACTGAATGAATGATTCAATGACTCACTCATAATACCTGTCATTGTGTCCGAGATTGCATACTGTCTGGATAGGTACTTAATTTAAAGTGTCCCTATTATGGATTTTTGAAAATTTTTGAGCTAGTTGGGCGTGGTTTCAGCAACCAGCTCCCGCCTCTTTGCCCATTTTCGATTATCCGGGAGTGACGCTCGGTGACGCGCTGCCAAGATGGCGATGGCTGGCTCCGCCCACTTTCGGCTTCAAAAATGCTCTTCAGAAACCTACGGGTGACGTCAAGGACTCTACATCCATGTTTTTATACAGCCTATGGGCTTAGCAGGCACGAGTAAATGGAAATGAGACCAATCGACCAATCACACGCAGATTAGCATCACGCAAAGGAGGGGTTTGGAAAAATGAATCGTTGTGCGAATCGTTTGGGAGGAGCAAATAAGGTTAAAATAAATGCATATTATAAGACAATGAAAGTGTTTTTTGACCTTGCATGCATGTCAACCTGTTGTTGGGGACTCCCAAAACCAAAATATGAACCTTTCATTACCATAATAGGGGCACTTTAATTAAAAACGTGCAACCGTTAAAAATTTTTTCTATATAGTATGAATCTGTGTAGTATGAAGGAAATCTGGACATACTATATCCGCCATGTAATCATTGTCATGTGACTTACAGCATCAGTTGTGTTGCTTCACTGCCATTCTTGACTCCTTTACTGTTGAAACACTATTCAAGGACTTAAACTGACATTTATGTTTATAATAACCCCTATTATAACCCCCCCCCCCCCCCCCCCACACACACACACACACACAGTACAACACCTCCTCCTCCTGTAGGCCGACTGGCCGCCCTCACATTACTTTTGGATCTAACATCAGTCCAGAAGAACATTATGCACGTGTGGCTTTCTCAATCATTTACAAGTACAAGATTGTCTCATTGCATCTCAATTTATATATCTACTTGAAGGGGGCAATGGAGGGATTTTATCTATTAGGAGATTACCATTATCTATTTGGGTGTATCTCCTCCCTCTATCATCTGATCACTTAACCTTGCAGTGGAGGATCAAGTGAGGACATGAAAACTTTGCTGCCAAATTTGCCAAAAACAGCGGTTAGCCTTACTCTGTACTCCACAGCGGGTTCCAGAGGACAGATTAGGGTCAGACTTCAGCTATTGAGACAGGTGGACAGTAGAGGTTATCCATCCACAGTAATGTCATTGTGTTACCTAAGCGTATTGTGTTATGAGAGAGAGCATATGCATGGGTTAATGTATGCTCTGATTTGCATTTATATGCAAATGAGCTCATGTCAATGTATAGATCAGTTCTAACCACTTAAGCGCACTTTTATCCAGTCAGTATATGTGCAAAAAAGTGCACAAAATCTCTTTATTTAGGGCTACTGATTTAAAGAAAAACACCATCCCTGAATAAATAATTCAGCATAAGAATAAACTTTGCTGATCGTTGAGGAGAGAGAGAAGCTTTTAAGAGTTGCTATAAGTACTTGTGAGTGTGTGTGTGTGTGTGTGTGGTTTATGTGTGTGTGTGTGTGTGTGTGTGTGTGTGTGTGTGTGTGTGTGTGTGTGTGTGTGTGTGTGACCAACCCCTCTACACCACCACCCTTTTTTTCCTCTGCAATGCAGTAAAGTGTGTGAACCTGCCTGGGGAGCAGAGATGCAAGCCCCGGTGCTGCTGCTCTGTATCATATCCATTTTCTCTCTATTCTCCTCTCTTGTGCCATACATCTATGCTTTTTACATCCATAATGCCTCAGAGTCCCCATCGTCCTTTATAGTCACCTTTCTGACAGCTTTGTTCCCCTCTACTGGTGCCTTGAAATTGCGAGCTGTCAGGCACCCCTCATGCAGTCAGCATCACAGCGACTTTGTGTTTGACTGTCCATCTGTGCAGCCCATCGCACATAGATGAACTACATTGAAATGATTGTACTTTGAAAGTCTGAGCTGTTTTTCTGTGATTACAGAGTCTTTCAGGTTCTGTGCTGCACCAATTAGCTCAGGTGCTGCATACATTAATGCTGACCCACATATCGCAAAGTGGGAATTGTGCGACGCAGGAGACAGGGAGTGCAGCGCTCAACACATTCCTAAAACAGTGTGTCATAATGTTGCACAATACTTAGGAGAAATATTATGGACACATTTAATGGAAATGCGTATACATACTATATTTAGTATCGTTAACTAATGACACCAGAATCTATTTCTGCTTAACCCTTTATTTTCAGTTATATTATTATGTGTACATTAACCTTCACTCTGAAAAATAAAGGTTCCAAATGAGGGTTTTTCACAGTGCTACCATAGAAGAACCATTCTGGGTTCCCAGAGAACCTTTCAGTAAACAGTGAACCAGTTTTTCTAAGTGTGAAGAACATTTTAATAATCCGAAGAACCTTTTTCTACTATAAAGAAAATTTTATAGAATGGAAAGGTTCCCTGAATGTTGAAGGTTCTTCATGGAACCATCAATGCCAATAAGAAAATTTTGCTTACAAGAGTGTTGAGTATATTTTCTCTGTCTTCTTTTGCGATCATACATGTATAAGTTAGAAAAAGAGCAATACATCATTGGTGTCCAATGAATAATTAATATTAAAACTACAAGCAATTATTGTTTCTAACTTAATAACTGGTTCTACTTTTATTGCGAATATACTATAAAAAATGTTAAAATGCATTTTATTTTAAACTGCATATTTGGAACTGGCCGTTGAGCATAAAATTAAACTTCTCATTTGCAATACTAGTGAGTTTTCATGGGGGCTCATTGGGATTAATGAGACGGAAATGGAATGAGTGCAAACAGTAGACCAAAATCAAAGCTTTTGCTGTTTGTTTTAGCAATTAGCCATTCTAAAATACTGCAAAAACCATTAGCTTATCTCATTATTTGCATCATTTACTGGCTGTGTCCCTGTTCTCCTCTTAGCAATAGTGCCATGGTAGATTAACTGTAGCTCTTGACTTCTGTTTTCACATGATTGAGGATTATCTAGAATTGCTTAGCCTCCCTCTCTTAAATAAGACCACAGAATGGTCAAATACAAGCAGTCATTCTTGTCTATTTTTAATAGCTCACAGTAATTAAAATCACAGTTCAAGCTCACAGTAATGGTAAAATTTGATGAAGGAACTATCTTTTCGGTATTATGTATTTTACAGTCATAAAAATAGTTTCCATCTCTCATCTGTGGGCTGAGGATCTTTAAAGTTAGTGAGTATGTGTCTGTGCGTCTTCATTGCTTGATGTTAAACTTTAAACATTCTGATCCTCTCCAAACAAGCCCTAGTGATGTTTATGCAAACGCCGGTTACTTACTTGAGTCAAGTGCTGGTTCCAAGAAGATGAGTGAGTTTGTCCCCAAACATGGTATAAAGCAGTAACAGCAAGATGTCTTCTGGTCTTCAGTGCTAACATATGAGGCATTGGAAAAGTAATGCTGCCTGCTCTTTATAAAGCTCCCACAATTTTTGAGACCATTTATCTGTTTATTATAATTCATGGATCATATGTGAGCATTGGGCATTTAAGGTTATTTTACAGCAATGGATACATTCATTTTTGAAACCCACAAGCACTGAGTTGAGTAGAGCGATGTCCGTTCACCTTTCTGAACTCAAGCTGATGACCGCTCTGGAAGAATGGGTTCAGAAAATAATCAACCGAGCGTGCACAAGCCAGAAAATAATTGTCCGGGAAGCTTGTGATGGACCGGGGAGCAACAGGGATAAACAAAAGCGTCTTTATCGAGGTGTCCATTTAAGGGCCATGGAGTGAATACCCAATCTGCTTTGCATGGGTTCCTCCTAACAATCATGAGAGGAGCCGTGCTTGGCTTCCAGCCCTGTGCTCAAAACTGACCCACACACAGCGCATGATTAACAGCTACCTCTCACCTGTAGAGCCTGCCAGCTGCCAGCATGAAAACTATTTTCACTGCCACGCACTAGGGGAGAATGGTTTTTTAAATAGTGCAATTGTTTTCTAAAATAAAGGGTGTGGGTGCCATGAAAAGTCCACTCCTAGAAAAAAGGCCTAAATCATGTTTTTCTTTTAATGAAAGAACAGAGTTGTGGACCTCGTGTTTGCACAGGAGTCATAGGAGGAAATTTGCTAAGAATGTTTTACCGTTGTCATTTATTTACGCATCCTGTCTGTGTTGTTTAAGCACCTGATTCAATAGGAAGTATTCAAATGATATAACGTATGTTCTGAAACCAAACAGTATAAACATTAGAATTATTAAACATAATTTGATGAGCAACTGTGTGGTTGCACTGACAAGAATGACAATTACTAAAATCAATTAAATTTAGAAGGCAGAGAGCTATTTATTTGCCATTTAACTTTAGACACATTTACTGCCTGATTAAACTAGTTTATAGCTGATTAATGAATAAAATACATTTCAATTAATAAAATGAATGATATAATATTAAATCAATAACATTAATAATAATAAATTATTCATGTAAAATATCATTACAATTAAGAATTTAAAACTTAATTAATCCTTTTTTTTTTGCAATTGTCACAAATGTTCAGTGAATTTGGCCTTTATTCTTTTTTTTTGGAGTGTGGGAGCTTCTCATATGATCACATACTGATGATCATGTATCATATACTAATTCTAATTCAGAGATGAGAGTCCTTCTGAGTCTGTGAAAAGACAAGAGCAATGTTCTCTATTAAATGCGTGAAGAGGACCTCTTTTGTTACCAAGTGAATTGGTTTACTACATGAGCTCCCACACTCACATGGGCTTCACTTCACACGTGTTCCTTTCTCTCACACCATGACCCCACTTACTATTCTCCATGGCTGGTTGAGCAATAATGGCACTAAATACTGTATCTAGCATATTGTATTGTTTGCCTGCAATACCAGGCTGCTTGCTAAACAAGTTAGACAATGGGATGCTGGAGCAAGAGGGGTGTCCTGCTGTACAACAAAGGTGTCAGCACCAGTGTGCATTCTGCCAAAGGCAGTGTAGGGGAGTGCGAGATCACTCACCCACACTAAAATCTGCTTTACTATCAGAAAACAAATGGTGGGTGGTGAAAGAAGAGCCCTGAGTGTGGGTAGGCAGGCTACTGATGGAGTGATATGATAAAAGATTTTGATCTGTTGAGATGCTTCTAGTATGGTACAAAAAACATGATTTTTGCTGCATCTGCAACTGTAATGCAAAATATAACAGCATAAAGTGTTTTGTAAATCATTTGTTCAATCAAATGTAATAGCCTACACTCTTAAAAATAAAGGTGCTTCACGATGCCATAGAAGAACCTTTTTGTCTAAATGGTTCCATAAAGAACCTTTAACATCTGAAGAACCTTTCTGTTTGACAAAAGGTTCTTTGTGGTGAAAGAAGGTTCTTCAGATTATAAAAAGGTAAGAAAGAGATGGTTCTTTAAAGAACCTTTGACTGAATGGTTCTCTGTGGAATCAAAAATGGTTCTTCTATGGCATCGCTTGAAGAACCCTTTGAAGCACCTTTATTTTTAAGAGTGTATACAGTAGAACTCACAAATGAGAACTGAATCAAAATCCATTTGACCAATTAGATAACTAGTGATTTATTCGCAAATCACTAGTTTCTAGATTTTAAACAGCTTATAGAAACATTGTTTTTTAGTTCCTGCAATTTATTAATTTGTTCCCACAATTTATCCATTCATTCCCCCCATTTAGTTAAGCAATGTTTATGTATTAATTAAGTTGTGGGAACAAATACTGAAGTATATTTTATTTTTTCACCCTAATGTCATGTCTGTGGCTCCATAATACATATTTGACACGACAGCTAAAATATAATAAGGGAAAATGATTATCAGGTCAGTATATGGTAATCTCTATCCTCAGACAAGGATTTATATATTTTACTGGGGCACAGCGGTTTTTCAGTGGGGCTTGTGTCTCAGTAAATAGGGTCTAGCATCAACATCCCAGATCACGCTGTATATTTTTGGAATCACTAAGAGAACCAGCTCATAAGAATCACTTGTTTGGGATTCTGTTCTTATCTCACTGTATGATTTAGTAAACTAACTTGTTCAAAAGTGTAATATTTGCAGGAATCTTGTTGCGCTGTATGCTCTGAATTGACTAAAAGAATTTGTATACTAAAAAAACAGCTCATAAGTATCTTTTGTTTGGGGCATCGGACTACGCTAGTCGTGCTGTATGTTTTCGATTCAGTAAAAGATATGGCTCATCAACCCTCTACGGACACCTTGGCAATTGAATCGCCGTTGGCTAGTAATTTTTTTTTGTTTACTCGCCAGACTGATAGATATATATATTTATATATCGTGGTCAGAATTGTTGGTACCCTTGGTAAATATGATCAAAAAAGGCTGTGAAAATAAATCTGCATTGTTAATCCTATTGATCTTTTATTTAAAAAAATGTCCAAAAATCTAACCTTTCATTAAAAAATAAGAATTTAAAATGGGGGGGAATCTCATTATGAAATAAATGCTTTTCTCTAATACATGTTGGCCATAATTAATGGTACCCTTAGAAATTCTTATGAGTAAAATATCTCTAAAGTTTATTCCCATTCATATTTGTAATTTGTAGCTCACCAGGGTGATTATGAACATGAAATTATCCAGCCATTGCTTCCTGTTTCACAGGAATATAAAAATGAGGGAAAACAAAGGCCAAATTCCCTTAATCATCCATCACAATGAGTAAAACCAAAGAATATAGTTCTGATGTGCAGAACAAGATTGTTGAGCTTCACAAAATAAAAAGTGACTTTCAGAAAAGAGTTAGAGTATTGAAAACTCCCATTTCCACTATCTGGGCAATAATTAAGAATTTCCAATCAACTAAAGATGTTACAAACCTTCCTGGAAGAGGACCTGTGTCTATATTGTCCTAATGCACAGTGAGGAGGAGAGTTTGAGTGGTTAAAGGCTCTCCAAGGACCACAGCTGCAGAATAGCAGAGATTAGTTGAGTCTTGGGGTCAAGAAAGCCTAAACAAAATTGTCAAACAGCACCTACACCAGACGTTGTTTGGGAGGTTTTCAAGAAAAACAATCAAGAAAAGAAAATGCTCTCATCCAAAAACAAACTCCAGCATATTCATTTGCCAGACACTACTGGAACTTCAAACAGGACTGGGTTCTATGGTCAGATGAAACTAAAAATTTGTTTTTTAGCAGCAAACACTCAAGATAGGTTTGGTGCACACAGGAGTAAAAAAGTACCCCATGTGTACAATGAAATATACTGCTGGATCTTTAATGTTGTTGGTGTATTTTTCTGCCTGAGGTCCTGGACATCTTGTTTAGATGCATGGCATCGTGAATTCTATCAAATAGCAACAGATAAAAAATTAAATGCTAGAAATCTTATAATGGGCCAAGGTTGGATCTTACAACAGGACAATGATCCAAAAACAAACATTAAAAAAAAAGGGTCACTGAGCACAAAACGAATATTCTGCCATGGCCATTCCAGTCCTCTGACCTGAACCCTATAGAAAATGAGTGTGGTGAACTGAAGAGGAGAAGCACCATCATGCAGCTGGAAATCTGAAGGGTCTGGAGTGATTCTGATGAAGAAATGGTCTCTGATCTCTTGTCAGATGTTCTCCAAACTCATTAGGCATTATAGGTAAAGACTCAGAGCTGTTATCTTGGCAAAAGGTTGATGCAAAAAGTAATGAATAAAAGGGTACCATTAATTGTGGCCAACATGTATTAGAGAAAAGCATTTATTTCATAATGTGATCCCCCCCCCACCCCCACCCATTTTAAATTCTTATTATTTAATGAAACGTTATATTTTTGTAAAAAAAAATTTAATAAAACATCAATAGGATTAACAATGCAGATTTATTTTCACAGCCTTTTTTGATCATATTTACCAAGGGTGTCAACAATTCTGACCACGACTGTACATGAAAATGTTTGTAAAATGGCACAGTTTTAAATATCTGAAACATCAGTCAGTCAAGCATTATAATATGATAATCAAATATTATTTAATGATAGAACTTTAGTAATTAGAATTTAAACTTGATAACCATGTATGAATGAATATTAGTAATTTTAACTGAACTGACTGGTGGTGGTGCTTTTTGGTCATTCAGTGTTTCTGTAAAACAAATTGTGGAAAAACAAACAAAAATACTGATAAGATAATAATGATACGAATTCTACTGATAAGGATTTAAATTTAAAACGCACTAAGGATTAATGAGCTGCTGGATTCATGAATATTAATCAGGTTGTGGGCGTTCGCTCGAACTGATTTGCTGAAATCTAAACAGGGACGATAATAGGTGAGCGCTAGCCAATGAGATTGCCGTATGCGCATTAGTTCCGCCTACTACAGGAAAACCCGGCAGTTCTTAAAAGCTAAATTATTAATTATTTTGACGATAAAATACAACAAAGAATATCGTTTACATGTAGCGCGTCAATTCTCTCTCTCTCTCTCTCTCTCTCTCTCTCTGCGTGTGTGTGAGACAAAGTGACGGCAAGGTGTGCGAAGAATTTACGGTACGTTAAATACAGGTGCGGCTGCGCATCCATTTAGATGAACTGAAAAACAGCACCGGTCACTTGATGGAGAGTGAAACTCTGGAGCGCTCAGTCACAGTGTTCGGCGAGTGAAAATATATATGTGCTAATCATATACTCAGCCTCCAACTCACACATTGGCGAGTAAAATCTGAGAATTTATTATAATGTTAGAAATTCCACAGAAAGGGCTCCCCGAGCACCTTTGCGCCCCTTTTTGTGATGTGTGAAATTACAGCTGTACAGCTGGAAAAATTGCATCTCAGTCTCCTTCTGGTCGGTGCTACAGAGTACTGACAACCAGAACAGTCAGGCACAAGAGCACAAGAATCCCACAAGCTATATTCAGTCTGAACAATTAATCTTTCATAATTATACATCGTCCATCACAACTAACATATTATATTTATATTAAACTGCACACTTTGTAAATAACATATCTGCACACTAATAAACATATATGTACATATATGTACACTGGTCACGCTGTTTTTCATATGGCCTTTGTTCGGAAATCAAGCTAAACTGGGTATGGTTTATGTTTTGGATTTATAAAAAAAAAAAAACCTGGATCATAAGAGACATTCATTCAGGAATCAAAATACACTGATGGCTGTATGTTTGGTGCAGTGCTCTAATGTTGATTAAAACACAAAGAATGCTTTCAAACTCCCTAAATATTTTGCCTCTGAATGTTGATTTATAATGCTGCAAGTTGTGGAGGAACTCATGTGAGGAAAATTCAGTCATGTCTATTCTCATAACAAGCGTAAACACAACAGGACTATACAAAGGCTTTTCATGTTGTTATGCCACTGCATAGTAGAGCAGGAAGCTCACTTTTAATACAGTACTTTATCCACATCAGTGTGAGCCCTGTTAATGGAACTGAATGGAATTCCTGTGTTTTTTAATTGAACTGGTTCTAAACTTAAATTTTTTTGTCAACATTGATGGGGAATATTTCCTTTTTTATTGTGCTATCCTATTTTCAAAATACACAGAGCTGAAGTGCACTACATTTATGGGATGTTTAAAGCAACACTTGACGATAATGAAACTACCTGAAGCTTCAGACATGCTGAGTCCGAGAATTTTTGTTTTGTGCTGTTGTCGTCAAAATTGAGTCGCGTACATTAACTTAATGAAAGCAGAAGAACTTATTGACCCTATCTTGCAGAAGAGGCATAGGGTGTTTACTACAAATCATGTATGCTTATAAAACCTGCTCTACCTCTGATCTCACCCAGGAGTACCTGCATTTATTTGTTCTTTCTTGTAAATTAATTTCTAAATCCTAATTTTTCAAGATCCTAAAACTTTCTGTTGATTTCCAGGTATAAATTCCAAGATTTCCAATGTACCAAAAGAGATTTATCAATCGCTCTTAGAAACCACAACACTGCAATGCTTAAATCAGCTGTTGAGTTTAGCAGTGGATCAGATATTGCTGCATTAATCCTCAAGAGCTGTCTGGCCAGATGGGATACTGGGGTAATCCTGGTACAGGATCACTAGACCTCTGAGAAAATACTGTTGATAAACACATAAAAACTGTTTTTCCTGCCTGGACTTTTATAAAGGCACAAAGAATATCGTTTACATGTAGCGCGTCAATTCTCTCTCTCTCTCTCTCTCTCTCTCTCTCTGCGTGTGTGTGAGACAAAGTGACGGCAAGGTGTGCGAAGAATTTACGGTACGTTAAATACAGGTGCGGCTGCGCATCCATTTAGATGAACTGAAAAACAGCACCGGTCACTTGATGGAGAGTGAAACTCTGGAGCGCTCAGTCACAGTGTTCGGCGAGTGAAAATATATATGTGCTAATCATATACTCAGCCTCCAACTCACACATTGGCGAGTAAAATCTGAGAATTTATTATAATGTTAGAAATTCCACAGAAAGGGCTCCCCGAGCACCTTTGCGCCCCTTTTTGTGATGTGTGAAATTACAGCTGGAATGAGGCCAAAATTGCATCTCAGTCTCCTTCTGGTCGGTGCTACAGAGTACTGACAACCAGAACAGTCAGGCACAAGAACAGTTTTTTCCCACAAGCTATATTCAGTCTGAACAATTAATCTTTCATAATTATACATCGTCCATCACAACTAACATATTATATTTATATTAAACTGCACACTTTGTAAATAACATATCTGCACACTAATAAACATATATGTACATATATGTACACTGGTCACGCTGTTTTTCATATGGCCTTTGTTCGGAAATCAAGCTAAACTGGGTATGGTTTATGTTTTGGATTTATAAAAAAAAAAAAACCTGGATCATAAGAGACATTCATTCAGGAATCAAAATACACTGATGGCTGTATGTTTGGTGCAGTGCTCTAATGTTGATTAAAACACAAAGAATGCTTTCAAACTCCCTAAATATTTTGCCTCTGAATGTTGATTTATAATGCTGCAAGTTGTGGAGGAACTCATGTGAGGAAAATTCAGTCATGTCTATTCTCATAACAAGCGTAAACACAACAGGACTATACAAAGGCTTTTCATGTTGTTATGCCACTGCATAGTAGAGCAGGAAGCTCACTTTTAATACAGTACTTTATCCACATCAGTGTGAGCCCTGTTAATGGAACTGAATGGAATTCCTGTGTTTTTTAATTGAACTGGTTCTAAACTTAAATTTTTTTGTCAACATTGATGGGGAATATTTCCTTTTTTATTGTGCTATCCTATTTTCAAAATACACAGAGCTGAAGTGCACTACATTTATGGGATGTTTAAAGCAACACTTGACGATAATGAAACTACCTGAAGCTTCAGACATGCTGAGTCCGAGAATTTTTGTTTTGTGCTGTTGTCGTCAAAATTGAGTCGCGTACATTAACTTAATGAAAGCAGAAGAACTTATTGACCCTATCTTGCAGAAGAGGCATAGGGTGTTTACTACAAATCATGTATGCTTATAAAACCTGCTCTACCTCTGATCTCACCCAGGAGTACCTGCATTTATTTGTTCTTTCTTGTAAATTAATTTCTAAATCCTAATTTTTCAAGATCCTAAAACTTTCTGTTGATTTCCAGGTATAAATTCCAAGATTTCCAATGTACCAAAAGAGATTTATCAATCGCTCTTAGAAACCACAACACTGCAATGCTTAAATCAGCTGTTGAGTTTAGCAGTGGATCAGATATTGCTGCATTAATCCTCAAGAGCTGTCTGGCCAGATGGGATACTGGGGTAATCCTGGTACAGGATCACTAGACCTCTGAGAAAATACTGTTGATAAACACATAAAAACTGTTTTTCCTGCCTGGACTTTTATAAAGGCTGCTTAAGGATCCCAGTGCACCACACCAGCATTACCAAACATGTGCTTTTCCAATGTTTAGGATTAACATGTCTAGGATTTTACAGTAAAGCAGACACAAAGAGTATGAAACAATGCATTCTTAAAATGGTCAAAACGTCTGTTTAGAATGATAAAATTAGATTTTGTTGATAATACGTGAAATGTATCCTTATTTGTTGATCACAGGAGCAAATCATATTGAGGTTTGTATTACAACATTAATGAGGTGTGTTTTGAATGCTCTGAGGCCCTCTGTTGAATTATGTGAAACCTTTGACACTTTTGGTATTTATGGAAGGCAATAATTCTAGTGGGGCCTCCTGCCTAATGAATCACACTTACAAAACCAGGCATCTAAGAACCATGCTGAATATGAGTACATAAATAACATTTACAAGATATTTGAGAACATCATCCATGAAATAAAAAAATAATAATAAGCTCATTAAGTGAGCTTATTGTAACCCATTAAAACTCCACCCCATCATTCCAGTCCAACGGCCATCAGCCGTTTCAGAGTGTTTTCTTCAGCCTCTAAAGAGGGAAACTTGTGTACTCCCCAGCAAACCTTTTGAGCTGGGGTATAGATTTATGACCCACGCTATCTTGCCCTGGGATTGTGTTTGGTTCTCGGCAATCCCACTCCCCAGGACGCTTTCTCATCTCAGTCCCAGTGGCAGCTTTATGAGCCTGTGGAAAATAGTGCTGGCTAGAGAGATCCCCGCCTCCTGACAAAAACGGTTAAACGATAAACACATTCACATCCCCCAGTGTGAGAGGCGGTCTTACAATCATACTGCGTTTAATCTCTTCCAGACCCGTGAGGTGTCTTCAAGACAATATTACATTTAGCAATATAGAGTTTTGGAGATTTTAAGAGACACAGCAGCCAATAATACTCCATATCCCTCTCTGCCCCCTCTGTCACCCCCACATGAAATACATACCCAGCCACAAAGGCAATTAAAAGGTCCTGCGCAGCTCTCTGAGGTCACCCATGGTTACACGCTCACAGTTGCTGAGGTGACAAATAAGAACGTCTGGGCCGTTTGATTTGCCAGCTATTCCACAGAAAGGGCTCCCCGAGCACCTTTGCGCTCCTTTTTGTGATGTGTGAAATTACAGCTGGAATGAGGCCAAAATTGCATCCCAGAATGGCAGCTTTTGATGTTATTGTCCTTTAATCTAGACCAGATTTAAAAATAGAATGCTTTCTCAGCTGCACATACTGATGTAAACTGTACTGTTGTTTTGTATGTAGATTAATTTTAGAGAGCTATTTCCATTCTAGATTGAAATAAATGAGGATAAGGTGTTGTACAGTGACTGAAAATACTTTGGGGAACCACTGTGTGATGGATGTGACATGTTTGTAGCATGCACCTGCTGTTTTATGATTCCATTTCTTAATCCATTCATAATCCCAGAGGCTCCCTCTGCCTTACTTGGGTCCATGTCAACAACACACTAACGGATCATTTCACCAACATCCAGATCCTTATGGTGTTAGACACAGTAGTCACAGGATATGCTTGAATAATTTTTCAAATTGACATTCTGTTAAACAGATTTGAAAAAAGGGGTTGTTTTCAAAGGATCATTCCTTGACATGTTTTATTTTAGATGCTGTCTAAGCCTCTGTATTTATAGTGTTCAAATAATATGTTAGAGTTATGTTAGGGTTAGAGGGGGCCAAAGCCCCCTAGTTATTTAGTTATTAATAACCGCATTTATAATATTACAGTGCTCTACACCACATATATACAGTACACTACCATTCAAAGGTTTTGGGGTGTGTAAGATTCAAAAATACAGAAAAAGTGTAATATTGTAGAATATTGTTAGAATTTAAAGTAGCTGTTTTAAATTTTGATATATTTTCAAATGTAATTTATTCCTGTGAAGACAAATCAAAATTTTCAGCAGCCATTACTCCATTTTACACTGTCACATAATCCTTCATAAATCATAGTAAGGTGATTTGGTGCTCAATAAACATTTCTTATTATTATCAGTGTTGAGCTGCTTAATGTTTTTGTGGAAGCTGTGATATTGTTCAGTATTCTTTGACAAATATAAGGTTCAAAAGAACAGATTTTTTTGTAGCAATCTTTTGATCGATTTCTTGCTAAATAAAAAATAAGTTCTTTAAAAAAAAAAAAAAAAAAAGGAGAACGTTCCAATAGATTTAGACAGAAAAAGATGTCTAAAAGTTGTTGTGTGCTTTTTTTATTACAGGTAAAATCAAATAAAACTATGTATTGTGATTTTTTTTACATAAGGATCATGATTTTATTAAACATAAGCCCCAGTTTAATAACTCTAACAGTGATTTAAGAAGCAGAAGAACATCAGATTGTAACTGTCATCACTGTAAATAAATATCTTTGTTGTTTTTTTTGGTGTGCCTTCTTAGCATTCCTATCTTTTTTTCTTCCTAATAATGCGCACCTGGAAGCTTTGGTAATTTTGGTGATTTGAGCACTGCTTACAAAGCCACATGGAATAGCCTTTGAGTTATTGGCTGCACTGATAAAATTCCATCATGAAGGTCTGGAGCGTATTTACTCAAGAGCTAAATGTTGCGTCTTCTAAGCCTAAAAATACTGTTTTTCCCCAGACTCAAATCCACTTCATTGTAGTAAAATATTTAGAAAAACATTTACATAACTAAATCCGGCTTCTCAGAGAGGATTACTGTTTGTCTTCAGCTGAAGAGGACAGTGCCACTTCTTAATTAACCGGCTCAGCAGGGGGACTTGCCTCATTCTTAAGATAACATTGAGAGAACCAGTTAGGCGAAATGCCACTGAAACCAAGTCTGTCACGACATTTGGCTTCATCTTCACAGCCCCACCCTTGTGGAGGTCGTGGATCAGAAACCTTCAGAAACCCTGACAAGCATCTGTTTTCTGAAGTGGAGGCAGGGTGTAGACCGCAGAGATCAATAAAATCTTTAAAATTTAACTTGGTGGTGTCCCTTTTAGCACAGTAGATGCTTATTGGATATTGATGAATGAATTTCAGTCTGTTTTAGTCCATTGTTTGGGAAAAGCAGGCACTGCTATTGAAATGTAACTCTAACTTTAAATAACACGTGTATTGTTTTGAAAAACATACATGTTATATAGTATAACAAATATTTTAATCCTAAACAAATTATCAAAATGGCAATTTACATATCCTGTCAGAGGCCTAGAAGTCTTATTAAGTTACCACATTCACTGGATCTCATAAATCAGGCCTGTTTTAGTCTCCTCATGCGATTCAGCTCACCATAAACCCAGAGCACCAATGAATCCAATCAGAGCAAAGCAGCTGCTTCACAGGGAAGTTGATAGCAAAGTAAATAGATTTGTCTGTCTGTGCATTGGTGGGGGTCAGGACATTCAAAAACCATTTGCTCTCTCTTAAAACAATGCAAACTCAAAGGAATACTAGATTCACGTTAAAGACGCCACTGCAGCATTAGAAATGATCACCCGCTGTCCGTTTTGTATGCCTTTGCCTCTTTTTACATACATCTTACTTTGGTTGTTTAATAAATCTTGCATATTGTGTCAGCAAATGTGATATAATGTTGCTTCCGCCCATTTATAGGCTCAGCTTCTGAATTATGCTATAACACCAAGGTTACATCAAACAATGTTCTTTCAGCATCAATGCATTTCCTGTGGGATGCTCTCCCTGAACACAGACGACATTATCATGAGCGCCTACTCTGTTAATAATTTAATAGGGGCTGTTTTCTGTTTCATCACAGCAAATTAAAACCTTATTTTATGTATATATTTGTGTGATTTTATGTTTTCAAGGCTAACAGTACATACAGTTTATCAAATAAATTATCATTAAAAATAATCAATTATAATAAAGATTATCATTTATTTCAGCAAATACCACTGTCTGTGTCAAAGCAGTCTATAATTTATTAATTCTACAGCATTACAAAAACTATTTACAGCATGTAAAAACAAACAGGTTTTCCAACTAAAACGTAGATCTGTGAATAGCTAATCTCTGTAATTTGTATAACACTTCAGTTTCACAACTAGCAGAGTGTGAACATTTATATGGCCTTTTTTTTATATCGGCACTGGCAATCAAGTGAATGTTTGTAAAAAAAAAAAAAAGATGTCTGAAGTCTGGTGAAAATGTTGCCAAGCTAATTTAGTCTCTTTCTTGCATGAAAAAGAAAAGGCAAGGACATAGGCTTAAATTCTGCTGATGCTACAGCCTATCAATGCTATCACATATTCCTTGATTACAAAGGGGAGCTGCACAGAAATTACTAGGCATGGAAGAAAGCAGTTCAATACTGTGTGTCACATAAAGGTCAAATCTGTTTTCTCCTGACCACTGGGCCATCTGGAGCATTTTCTTCATTCAGAGATTCGCTGCAAAATCCTACAACCGAGGAGCTTCGCAAGTGGTATATGCAGTTCCATTCAGCTTATCTTTTTTTCTTGCTGTGCTTCACCATTTTCTTTCGTTTGAGGATCATATCATACAGTTTTTCCAAACCGAGCTGTAACCCCAGCCCATCAACCGCACTGCATCCTTGCACGTGGTGTAGGGTGGAGGCACTCAGTTCATGTACAGCCAAAACCTTCTCCACATCAGAAACAGGCAGTGCAACAGAAAGGTCCTGTTTGTTAGCCAACACCAGCACTGGCACTCCTTGGTTCTCTGACATACGCGTGATCTTGTGCAACTCCACCTTAGCCTCCTCCATGCGCTCCACCTCCGTGGAGTCCACTACAAAGACCATGCCGTCCGTGCGCCGCGTGTAGGACTTCCACAAAGGCCGAAGCTTCTCCTGACCCCCCACATCCCACACCTGGAAGGTAATGGCACGGCCATTTCCCACAGGAACTTTAATCTTCTCAGTGTTAAATCCCTTGGTTGGGATAGTTTCAACAAATTCCTTCAGCTTCAGTCTGTAGAGAAGCGAGGTTTTGCCTGCAGAGTCCAAACCAATGACCACAACGTGAAGGGACTGGAAGTTAGGCAGGAACGGTGTATTGGGGGCAATCTCTGTCAGCTGGTTTCCCATGGCAACTTGGTTTTCGCACCCTCTTGTAAGGACAAGCAGATTTGTCTAAGTGTTTGGCATTTGCACCTACTTCAAAGGTACTGCAGGCAGAGAGGTGCTGTAAGATCGGCGGCACCGTGTGGAACCTAATTAAAGAAAAAACAAAAGCTGATTATCATCACAGATATGGAAGTTATTTACAACTTAACCAGATTCGCCTTCGAGCAAAAGCAGACAAAATATGAAAAAAGTATTTGGATCTATACGATAAATATCTCTAAATTAAATTTGCAAAAAGGCTTTGGTGTCATATCAACAGTAGCTCACTGAAAGGCTCAAATTAAAATGAACAAAAACGTAAACAAATAATTTGTTTGTAGGTAATGACTGTCTGTAATTGAGTACTTAGAGAGGTTGCTCTGTATGCTTATTTGCAGCACCAAATCCTCTTAACAGTCCAAACAGAAATAGATTTCTAAAAAAAAAAAAAATGTATATTTATGTTATCTTTACTTTACCTGTTTGAAGGCAGATATCAACATCAGATGTTGTCTTATTATTATCAGATAGTTTAGAACAAAACTAAGCGAGCCACACTTTAACGTGGCTATAATCATTTTCTGTACTGTAACTGATTTTTATTACATTTTACGCATATAGTTTAAATGGAAATTATGGGTATGTCAACATCTAAGTAATATTACCACTGTCAAAACTATGAAATCTGGTAACTTACAGCATTTAAAGTTGAAATAGTAAAATCCTATTCCAAACAACTTGAAAAAGCATGAAAAACATTACAGACTGTAGGTTAAAAATCGAGTAAATTCAGCAGATACTTGAGAACGAAAACCTCGCTTGTAAAACGATTGTTTAATCATTGCGAACATTAACATCACTTACCTAACAGGCGTTTATCTTCTAACAGGCATCGTTTCCATTTCTCACTTTAAAAACACAGGCGCCCAGTTATCCAAACGACTCAAAACAGTGATCATTTTTCCAGAGCCTCTCTTCCCTCGGATGCCGGAGACCTCAGAGCTGAAAGTGGAGCTGAGCGCACAGCACAACAGTCCCCGCATGTGACGTCAGAGGAGCCCCTCGTGCCTCCCGTTGTTTCCTGCCCAAACAGCACCCCTGTGTGGCGAGCCGGAGGCATCGAAACTACCAAGTCGGAGATCTTGTATCTTGTTTTGTCTGTGCTTGCCGACTGCGAAGAAAGTTTTTTTTTTTTTTTTTTTTGCATTTAAACAACTTTTTAATGAACATATAGGCAGAAACAGAACAAATAAAGAAAAGAGGATTAAAAAAACAAAAAAACAGGTATTAATCACAGTACATGAAAGATCTCATATCTCTTCAAAAAAGAACTACATTTTTTTGTTATTAAGTACTCTTAGTGATTGAATTAAATATTCAGTTTGGGGTTTTGATGTATTGATATATATGTTAATGCAGTGATGTTTTAAACAACGTTTCAGTAATAAATACATAATTGTATTTGTATAAGAACACCTTCAGAAGTCAAAAAGCACGTTTTTATAGATGTAGACATCACAAAAGTATACTTTAAATTAAAAACTACCAAGTCGGCGACATTGTATCTTTTTGTCTGTGCTTGCAGAGCGCGAAAACACTTTGGGGTTTTAAAGTATTTACATAAATCACGTTTTTATAGATTTACACACTACAGAAACGTACTTTTAAAAAATGTAGTTGGCGTTTTGTGCATATTTTTCTGACTAAAGACGTAAATGATTTTTTTCCGACTAAAGGCTGTTAACTAATTACAAGCTGTCTATTGCAGACTTTTCGATCAACTCTGCTCATTTTAAGAGGGTTTTAATAAATGTTTGTCATTTAAAATAATAACAATAAACAATGAAAATGGCGTATTTTTATTGAAGTAATGATTGAACATTACAATAAGTTTTAACAATTAAACAATTAAGTTACAGAAGATTAGAGAAGAACAATCTTACTCTGTGAGAGAGCATTTAAGAGAAGAGAGAAAAAATAAATAAATAAATAAATAATAATTAAACAAAAACATGCATATAAACAACTAAACAATAGTTCAAATTATCTTCCTTCTTAGGACAAAATCCAAGACTACAGTGGGGGAACTATACTAGAAAAACAAATCCTCCATGAAATTAATTTGCATTAGAGACTCTTTCAAAAATTCCATTTCTCATAAAAATAAACTACATTTTGGTATGCATTTCCCAAATTGTTGTTCATGAATGTAATATTTACCTTGCAAAATATAAAAGTTAACGACATAATCATTTTGCTTTTGTGCGAATAAAAAACGACGTGACATGCGCTACAGTCGGCTTTTCTTGCCATTTTGTTAAGAACTTATATTCTTTAGTGTAGTTTGTCTTAAATTAGGTCAAACTATTGCATGCTTTTACTCTGCCTGTTATAGACATTGTAACGGTATCAGGCTTGCGCTAGATGAATGGCACAGGACAGGACTAATAAATGTTACACTACAATTCTTAAACTGCATTGTTACATTATGAATTTATTTTACCTTATTGCATATAGGCTACTGCCTATATCAGCTTTGTCCTGTAGTGTCAACATTTATGAGCAGCTAAGAAATCAGTTCAGTCTTTATTTCTTTATGAGTGTCATGACAAAGGAAACATCTCAGCATCTGGGTTTCAGTTTCATTAATCAGGATATGGTTTCACATTACTTCGCATTGACTTGGTCTCTCTTACAGGCCAGCGAGTGGTGTAACATGTCAGCCATGCACTGGGAGGCCCGTCGCCAACAGCAGGTGCTGGACTGCAGATTATCTGCTAGAGTTAAGCAGGTGCCCATGTTAAAAATCCTAAATGTATATATAATTGTAATATATTTCATGCATATATGGATTTTTATTGTTTTTTAGGAAGGCAAGCAAGATAAAAATGAAAAGTCTGCATCACCTATGACGCCATGAAACAGAACAAATAAAGAAAAGAGGATTAAAAAAACAAAAAAACAGGTATTAATCACAGTACATGAAAGATCTCATATCTCTTCAAAAAAAGAACTACATTTTTTTGTTATTAAGTACTCTTAGTGATTGAATTAAATGTTCAGTTTGGGGTTTTGATGTATTGATATATATGTTAATGCAGTGATGTTTTAAACAACGTTTCAGTAATAAATACATAATTGTATTTGTATAAGAACACCTTCAGAAGTCAAAAAGCACGTTTTTATAGATGTAGACATCACAAAAGTATACTTTAAATTAAAAACTACCAAGTCGGCGACATTGTATCTTTTTGTCTGTGCTTGCAGAGCGCGAAAACACTTTGGGGTTTTAAAGTATTTACATAAATCACGTTTTTATAGATTTACACCCTACAGAAACGTACTTTTAAAAAATGTAGTTGGCGTTTTGTGCATATTTTTCTGACTAAAGACGTAAATGATTTTTTTCCGACTAAAGGCTGTTAACTAATTACAAGCTGTCTATTGCAGACTTTTCGATCAACTCTGCTCATTTTAAGAGGGTTTTAATAAATGTTTGTCATTTAAAATAATAACAATAAACAATGAAAATGGCGTATTTTTATTGAAGTAATGATTGAACATTACAATAAGTTTTAACAATTAAGTCTAGCCTTTACAGAAGATTAGAGAAGAACAATCTTACTCTGTGAGAGAGCATTTAAGAGAAGAGAGAAAAAATAAATAAAATTAATAATAATAATTAAACAAAAACATGCATATAAACAACTAAACAATAGTTCAAATTATCTTCCTTCTTAGGACAAAATCCAAGACTACAGTGGGGGAACTATACTAGAAAAACAAATCCTCCATGAAATTAATTTGCATTAGAGACTCTTTCAAAAATTCCATTTCTCATAAAAATAAACTACATTTTGGTATGCATTTCCCAAATTGTTGTTCATGAATGTAATATTTACCTTGCAAAATATAAAAGTTAACGACATAATCATTTTGCTTTTGTGCGAATAAAAAACGACGTGACATGCGCTACAGTCGGCTTTTCTTGCCATTTTGTTAAGAACTTATATTCTTTAGTGTAGTTTGTCTTAAATTAGGTCAAACTATTGCATGCTTTTACTCTGCCTGTTATAGACATTGTAACGGTATCAGGCTTGCGCTAGATGAATGGCACAGGACAGGACTAATAAATGTTACACTACAATTCTTAAACTGCATTGTTACATTATGAATTTATTTTACCTTATTGCATATAGGCTACTGCCTATATCAGCTTTGTCCTGTAGTGTCAACATTTATGAGCAGCTAAGAAATCAGTTCAGTCTTTATTTCTTTATGAGTGTCATGACAAAGGAAACATCTCAGCATCTGGGTTTCAGTTTCATTAATCAGGATATGGTTTCACATTACTTCGCATTGACTTGGTCTCTCTTACAGGCCAGCGAGTGGTGTAACATGTCAGCCATGCACTGGGAGGCCCGTCGCCAACAGCAGGTGCTGGACTGCAGATTATCTGCTAGAGTTAAGCAGGTGCCCATGTTAAAAATCCTAAATGTATATATAATTGTAATATATTTCATGCATATATGGATTTTTATTGTTTTTTAGGAAGGCAAGCAAGATAAAAATGAAAAGTCTGCATCACCTATGACGCCATGTGAACCTGCGGCTTCCAGTGAGTCTCTAGGTAAAGCAGTTCAAAATAGCAGGTCAAACATCTGAAGAACACTGAAGAATTCTCCATTGTTGCATGCCATTAAGAACATAGTCACTGCTTTAGAGGTGACTGAATTTGAATGATCAAAAAACAAAATTAACAACAACATACGATACATGGAATCCCAATCAGTGTAAACTAATTATTTGTGTTCTTTAGAGGCCGACAAGCAATGCATCTGCAAGTGTCATGCCAAGATGAACAAAAGATACACAGTGAGTACATCACTGCATATTTCTTTAGAGAGACTGCAGTGGCTAAATTTATACTTGTTTAACATTTTCTTTAATGTATCAGTAAGATTCAACAAATCCATTAGTTGGCATGGTCTATTTAAAGATTTACATAGAGACTATTTTGACAATACTATAGAGACTGTATGTTTTATTTTGTCCAGACCCTCTATATGGCAATATATAATATCACAGTAATTAATTAAAAAGCTTATAAGGTGGAGATGATTCAGAAAAGGCGGCATCTACATAAGAGGTGTGCTTCATTTGCTCTAGTCCCTGCAGTATTCACAGCAATGGTGAAGATGAAGGCCAGACTACTGGATACCACCAACTGCAATATCAAGGTGTATTTCATCAAGCACCGGACATTATTATTGGGTTTCATAATCCTAATTAAAACAGAACTGGGTGTCTAGTCTAACAGTTCTGATTGGATTTACTCAATAATTCTCACCAAATAAAACATAGGTCATTTAATGTGCAATTTTGTGTTGTGCAAAATTTAAAACACATTTATCTTATGTAAACACTAATTAACAAATCAACAAACAAGAAAAGTGGTCCAAGTTAACGGCACACATTCATTATTTCAGTGATATTTACATTGTATCATGTTTCTATCATTATAGTCAAAAACCATTTAAATGACCTGTAGTAAACTAAGGCATAAAATGACAATATTTTTGAAAGCAGCCTATTCTGATTTTTATAACATCAGCATTCCTGGCCATACATTGGCAATGGTTTTGTCTCAAAGCAGAGGGAAGTAATGAGGCACAGTTGAATTCACTCCACAGTCAATATACTCATAGGCATCCGTAGACATCTGCTCTGAATGGGACAGGTAGGAGACTTTGATAGTCAGTCTGTGGAGAACACAAAGAATTTTACATTAAATACTAAATATTAATTGTTTTTTTATAATGTTATCTATAAAACCAACCACTTAAATGTGACATGGTTAAATGCATAGTTTAAAGTAGAACATACTTATTCGATTTATCCTTGAGTATGTATGGTACAAGTACTTGCAACCCAAAATAAATAATGTCATATCATATGATGCGATTTCAAGTTTTCCTTTCTCTTTGGAGTGTTACAAGCTGTTCATGAATAGATAAGATCCCTAAAGTTGCAAAGACTAAAGAATCAAATCCAAAGAGATATTCTTTATAAAAGTTAAGACTCGTCCACGCCCTCCTAAAACGCCTCGTTTAAACATGCCCCCACACAAGTCTACATCACTGTGTGGGAAGATTTGCATAATACCACCCAAAGAAAGAAGGCGTAACTTCGATTCTCGCTGTAGTATTGTTGCTGCCGCCGCCATGTCTTGGAGACACTGTGTTTTGTTGTGAAAGCGAAACTACTTTGTTTGGCCTTCCAAAAGAGAACAGGACTAGAAATCAGTGGTTAAGTTGACTGTTCCAGAACAGTGCAAACCAAATATTCAGATGTGTGCAGCGCATTTTACGGAGGACAAGGACTGTTTCCTGGGAGAGTAGCCTACAATGCCGGTGTTCTGACAAATAATGCTCACAGCCTGTAAGTAAGTTTTTATATTTAAAGAATTTGCCACTGACAATTCAAACGCGAGTTTTGAGCAGTGTAGAGCAGTACTAGTTGTTTGTCATTTCTCCGATCACAAATGCAGACATGGTTTTATGTTTACGCGATGCAACGCGTAAAAAGACAGTATAAGTCATTACAATCAGTAATTATGTCCCCACTGGATGCAACAAATGCCTCGTTTATAATGGGTTTTAATGTTTTTGTCTCGTCGCGCCGGGACACGGCATCACAGTATGGTAGGGGCGTAACATTTCCGTCACACGCTTGAGGAATTCGGCCAATCACAACACACTGGATAGCTGGCCAATCAGAGCACACCTCGCTTTTCAGAACAATGAACTTTGTAAAAATCGACACGTTTCAAAAAGGCGGGGCATAGAGGAGAAACAATAATGTACAGTATGTGGAAAATTGTTTTTTTTTTACCTTGAACTGCATAAACATTTCATTACACCAAATACACAAAACAATGTTCATTTTTAGCAATGTCATATGACCCCTTTAATATATATATAAAACATTTTAATTAATTATTAATAAAAATAGTCAAAAAATATTTTGTTGTCACTATTTAACAAGGATGCATTAAATTGATCAAAATGCAGTTCTTTTAAACATTCTATCCATCAAGAATGATGAAAAAATTTATCAGTTTCCACAAAAATATTAATCAGCGCAACTATTTTCAACATTGATCATAATAATATGAGCATCAAATTAGCATATTAGAATGATTTCTGAAGGAACATGTGACTCTGAAGGCTGGAGTAATGGCTACTGAAAATCTACCTTTGCCATCACATGAATAAGTTACATTTTATAATATAATAAAATAGAAAACAGTGGTTTTAAACTGACCCCAAACTTGAACAGTAGTTTACATATTTTACTATGGGCGTGTATTGTTTTATGTCATGCACTTTATCTATAAAATGTCAATATAGTCCATAAAGTTCACATGACTGACAGTCAGAAAAAAAAATAATATCTCACTTGGTTTAACCAGTGACCATTTCTGTGTCATGGCCTGTAACAAATTTGAGTTATAAAGACATTTTTTTTTTTTTTAACTCAGTATTTCATCTTAGGCTGGTCCAAGCTCTTTGAAACAAAAACTGATCTTTAGGGAACATTTCATGGTACATGAATACAATAACTTGTGCTTGTAAGGTCTACAACAGTGGTTAGGGGACCTCAGCAAATTTCTAGGTTCCCCTTGGAAGTTTGTTGAGGCCCCCTAGTGGTCTTCAGTGCCCTACTTGAGAATCACTGCTCTAGACCTCACTGAATAGCACAAGCTATTGTATGTCAGTCATAATTACAAGCATTTACTGTGAAATACTGTACTTTCTATTTTTTATTATGCTTGTATTACATCTGTTAATTTATCAAAATTTACACCACTATTGCTACACCAAGTATTTGTGTGTTATGTAAAGATGAACATTGCTGCATATTTCTTTAGAGAGACTGCAGTGGCTAAATTTAAACTTGTTTAACCTGTTCCTATAATGTATCAGTAAGATTCAACAGATCTAATCAACTTCACATAGAATATAAACTGTTTATACTCTAACATGATTTAACATTACAGATGGACTGAAATACAAGTCATTGGTTGAATCAGTGCTGACAGTGAATAGCATTTAGATACATTTACAAGTTACACCAAATATGAATTCAAACAATTCTTCAATGAGAACCTTCCGAATTCTAGCCTTCAACACGTCAACCAGAGCTGACCAGTGTTCAGTGATTCAGTCAAATAGCATGCGAATAGAAATCTTAAAATAAAGCTGATGCAATAAAGATGAATACTTACTGCAAATGCAAGAATAAGGTGTGAATCTGAATGGAATGTGACTTGCAGTAATTACTGTAAAAGGAACAGACATTAGAGAAAGTTTCTAAGTATATTTTGAGTACTTGAGAATTTACATGATGTCATATACATTGGGATTATAGTGGAAAACAGAACATAATGATTAAAGACCTTAATGATGAGACATAAATATTGATTGAAGTATTACTTACTTAAGGCCAGAGTCCTCAATAACAATGTCGGCTATAACTTTAATCTGAAAGATGAAAGAAAAATGAATGACATCTTTATTTAAGACTTGTTTTGATTGTCAGGATCAGAGACTTTCAAGAATTATTTTTTTAATGCATATGAGAACATAGAAAAATGCTTTATATTATATACGTTTGCTCAAAGTTTTACCGTTTTCTGTGATCGAGGAGGCAGTATGGTGACATTGGGGAACTTGTTGTTGCCAACCACCGTCTCAAAAATGAATGATTGCACACTAAGATTATCAGCTGTGATACTGACAAAGTTTTGGTTGGTAAGGTTCATTTCATGCTAAAGAATGGATAATACAGACAGAGGATTACAAGTTATATATAATGCAATACAGCAGGCAAATCTTAGTGTGACATTTACACACACTTACCGTGATCACCATTTTTACTTTATCTGGAGTGAAATAGACCATAGATGACTTTAGCTCCACAGCTGACATATCCATACTCCGTGGGAAGAGGAAAAACAGGATCAGTGAGCAGATCAAGAGGCAAAGCCCCACTGATATAAACACATACAGTTTCCTGTGGGACATGAAACCATGTACATTAGTTTGAGATAACTGACATGACAAGCACATTTTATTAATCCCTGAAACTGACAATTACAGAAGTAGAGTTAGTGATACTGACGTGTGGTGAGGTTTCAGCCTTTGGTCGCTACAAGGAATGACTGCCACGAGTTGGTTCTGACCTGAGGATGTCAAGAAAAGATGGACAGAATAAGAGTGGGTGCGTTTAAAAGTCGAAACTACAAATAAAACGTTATTTGCAACCACTGAAACTTGCCTCTCGGAATGCGTCCTGTGCCCTGACAGGTAGGACATGGATCCGTCTGTCCTTCTCCACTGATACTGCCATAGTCCAACCATTTGGAAAGCCTCCGTTTCTCTCCATGTTTATTCTGGGACATACTGCTCTATTTCCAGAAGATGCAGGATCAAAACTAAAGGCCTCTACAATTAACAATAAGACAGCTTCACTAAGGTTTGCCTGTTGTAGGTACGTAATTGCAAAGAAAATCTTTTACTTAAGGTTACTGTAAAAGCGATTGTATTGTTCTAGTTCTACATTACACTAATGAACCAAACTGTCTCCAAAACATCCACTGTAGGTCACACTGTAAAGCTACAGTAAAACAATAAGCTCCACAACCATAAAACTCCAAAGATCATTATGAAAATGATTCAAAGTTTCATAATTTGATCAAAGACCTTAAATGGCACAGTTTCCGTGACAGTGGAAAAGTTCACTTAGAATTGTTATTTATATAGTAATATTTATGCAAGTCATTATGCTCTCAATTTACATTTGAATTAAAGTGGCATGGAAGAGTGCAGCACAATAGTTCATCATTCTACGTTACAAACAACGACTATGGTAGCTAAAGATGACTGTGCGGTAAATGCAATGAAATGTTAAAATTATTTAGCGTTAGCTGAGTTATTTCGTCCAGCTGTAAAACATCAAAACAACTGATAAATTGAGCTGCTGCTCGCCTAGAAAGCATTTGTAGCTCCAAACGCGTCTAGGTTTGCCTAGGTAGGCAACAATAATTATGCGTTTTAAACAGTCATAATATGTCAAACTAACACCATTTTAAGAGAGATAGAAGTACACACTCATCCTCACAATGTCGGATAGTTTTAAATCACAAAAGACTGTGCGAATTCATGTCACTTTCCTTAACATCATCATGACACTTCTTCTCGTGTCAAAACATTACTAAATGCGTTTGTCAAATCTCCACCTACCGTGAATTCATCGGAACATTCTTGTTTTATATTTCGATTTACTCTTTCCCACAGACTAAGGTCATTTGTTTCGTGAGTTATTAAAGACTCTACACCCAACTTTCCTTCGAGACTCGTTTATGAGCTTGGAGCTTTCGAGTACGCAGCTACTTCCCTCTTTGTTCCTCTTCAGCTGTTTGGTGTCGCCATCTGCTGCTCATAATCGATACTGCGTGTTGATGGACTACGGATGAATACAATCTCGTTAGATACTACAGCATCTTGTAGGGAAATTGCATACATTGGAATTATCATATTGGAATTAGTGTCAAGCCTTTGTAGAGGTTTTCTAAATGTGTGTTGTAAAGAATTCACCAAGAAAAAACGTTATCAATTAAAAAATATATTGAAAGAGAAGTGAATTTTGAAAAAAAAAAAAAATATATATATATATATATAATTTTTTTTCTTTCTTTTTCGAAATCTGACAAAAAAAAATTGTTATATCTACTGTGATTATTTCAGTACAACATGTATAACATTCTTTTACACAATCCAATAAAGCTTTGGGAATCCAAAAAAAATAACCATTTGAAAAATTTTTGTTTAATCATTTTACAATTAACAGAAATATAATTTAAACACTATAACCAAAAACAAAATCTTGTGGGTTGGGGAATCTGTGCTCAGTTCCTGTCTCATATGAGGAAGCTGGCTAAAGGAGTAACTATCTTAATCTTTATAACATTCCATCGTTTCAGCGAGTCAGATGTACATTAACCAAACATAGTTTTGCTGATTGGGGTGATTTGAACAATAGCAAGAACATTTATGATTATGCGATGCAAATAACTCAAACACACAGAAATGATAATGGAATGTTTTTTATTCACTATGCTGGACACAAAAAGCCATGTTGATAAGCCTTCAGTTCATAGTAATACATTGCACATGAAAATGACCAAAACTGGTGCCTAGCAAAAACTTTGACCAATCAATCACTGGTTGTGTTAAGCATGACTAATACACTCATTGCACATTCCTATAAGTTTGGCAGCCCACCACCTTAGTGTGATATATGAATTAGTGTGATTTAAAATAAGATATACAAATATAGAGGTCACTGTGACAAAAAACTAAATCAATGCAGGCTTTTATTTTTATATCTTTCCTCTGAGAGGCAAAAGTGCTCAAACAAACTGAAACCCTCTGGGCATTGTCTCAAATGTATCCTCTTATCTAATCAAGCAGTACAAAAGATACCTGAAGCCTAGCTAACAGCAGTCTATTCGTGTTAGGTGGGCACACACACTGAATAAAGAAAGCATTAAGACTGCTTATTAAACTTTATGTTGTTTCCTCATTCATAATGTCCTATATAAACATGAAACTAAAATTGTACAATCAAGTAATTGCATCATTGCAGCTATGGTCTGTTATAGTGATACAGTTCTCTTTTTCGAGAGTCCAAACTATTTCTCTAACAATAGACCATCAGAGATCATTTCAATATTTCACCATTACCCCACTCCTGTTCTGACAGAATGCTGCAACATGATGAAATCGTTTACAATTCTTATACTTTATTGAGGTTGCTCGGTGCGTCCTAATGTCTAGAGATGTGCCATTCGCTGTCGGTCAACTGCACCAGCTCGTTGACCACATCAAGCAAATTGTAGTGATGCTTCCTCAGCAACCTTTGATTGAGCGGCTGGTTACTGAAACCCATCTCCTGTAATACAGCCATCATGGAGGCATCCTCGCAGGCTGGGTCAACAGCAGGCCGCTGAAAGACAATCAAACCAAAGTTAGTATGTTGAAGGTCACTCACATGTCAAAGCTAGGATTTAGAGATAACAAGGAATGCAGAAAATCCAGACTGAAGTACACAAGGCATGATGCAACTACCATGATTATAGGACCAACTTTTCATATACAGTTGTTTTCTAGAAATAGTATACTACTGTTCAAAAGTTTGGGGTCAGTAAGATTTGTTTTTTGAAAGAAATCGATAGTTTTATTCAGCAAGGATGCATTAAATTGATCAAAAGTGACTGAAGACATTTATAATGTTACAAAATATTTAGAACTTTTTACTTAAAGAATCCTGAAAATAAAAACATGGTTTCCACAAAAAAATTAAGCATCACAACTATTTTCAACATTGATTATGATAAGAAATGTTTCTTGCGTATCAAATCAGCATATTAGAATCATTTCTGAAGGATCATGTGACACTGAAGACTACTGAAGAGTAATGGCTTCTGAATATTCACAGGAATAAATGACTTAAATTATAAAATTATAATGATATTTCACAATATTACGTTGAATGTATTTTTTATCAAATAAAGCCTTGGTGAGCATAAAATACTTATTTCAGAAACATCTTACTGACCAAGGTCTTTTGAACAGTAGTGTAATAAAAAGAAAGTCATTATATGGTGGCTGGTTATGTTCTGGTCTAGTGTGTCGTGCACTGATAAGGAAAAATGTCTCACCTGTGCAGGTGTGCTCTGGCCTGTAAAGAGTGCTTTATAAGCAGAGGCAGCCACAGAGAGAGCTCCCTTCACCAGCCCCTCTGTCAGACCACCGTGACGTGCCCTGCACAAGAATAAAAAATAAAAACAGAAACAAAAGGTCATGCCATAATAGTAGCGTGCCAACAAAACAGAAGGACTAGAGAGATTAACTCTCATGAAACCGTCATGAAGCAAAACTAAAAGAGAAACAGCTAAGTGAACATGCATAACTCGACCCAACTGGCTAAATGGTGTGCATGTTTAAAGGAATTTAAAAAAAATGACAACAAAGAAAACACTGGTCAACCACAGGGGGAAAAAAACTGTCTGCAGAGCTACTTCCTCCTCTGCTGAAATCAAGCTTTTATGTAGATATTCAAAACCAGATCTTTCTCACTTTCCTGAATATGTACATGTATCCTGAACTAAATATTATAATGTGATGCCTGTAATGCATGCAAGCAGAACAACAGCTCAAAACAATGACCTCACTGTGTTGTTATACCTGAGATCCTGGGAGCCGCAGGTCTCAAAGGCACTAACAGGGGCCTCTAAATGAGCTGATCTGCAACCTAGGGCAAAGAACAGACAAGCTATTCTGTCACACATTTTTTTTAAATGGCTTAAAGCTACACAACTAGTTTAACTACACAACATTTTGTTAAAATGTCAAACAATGTCTTACTGATTATTTAAATAAATAAAGGTACAGAACTGAAGAAATATATGCCTGCCTATAATAATAATAATAAATATTTAATAATAATTTTTACATCTCTTTGAATATATTTTTTTATTGTATTTATTGCTTTTACTGAATTCTTCATACCTCCACACACTTTAAAAACGTATAACCTATAGAGGCTTGACACTACTTCCAAAACAATAATTTCACACACACACACACACACACACAAAATAAAATAATAATAATAATAAAGTATGTTTTTATTTATTTAGTTAGTTAGCTAAATATAAATAAACATTTTCAACCAAAATTATAACATAGTATGATGTTAACTGTTGCATACAATAGAGAAACTTCTAACCAACATTTGATTTACAAATTTTTTTTTCACACAACTGACACCGAGACATGGGGACTCACCACTTGAGTCATCGTCAAGTTGATATGAGGTGTTGTCTTCAGAGGCCCCTGGTCCTGACTCAAGATCGTGAGATCTCACTGATCTGCAAAATAATCATAAAGCGATTAAAACAAATTAAAGTCCATGTATAATAATATATGGCATTTACTGTGCATTATTAATTAGTAAAAAAATTATTTTCTAATTCTCTGAATGTGATTTAACCTGTGGGTTCGAAGAGATGGGGGTGGCGAAAGAGCTATGGGCGGAGGTACTATCTCTGGAATTAGAGGAGGAGTGTCCAGTATCTGAGAGGTGCAGAGCATCCGCTTCAGGCTGTTTTGAATAGCTGGAAGGTGGATGGGCTCCTCGTTCTCTCCTTCAGCCATGCTCTGGATTTGCTGTGCCTCTGGCTCTTTGGCAAGAGGGACTGCAGGCTGGGACATTGCTGAGCTATACATTGATTCTCCCAGGGGCCTGGAAGTATCGAAGCAGTCAGGCAGGATGACAATGTAGTCCTCTGATGAGGCAGAGGACACCTGGCTGTTGACCTCATCCCACTCTCCTGCTTCTTCCTCTTTTTCTTGATCATTTTCATGTCCCTTTTGTTCCACTTCTTCTTCATTCTCGTCCTGTGCAGCTGGGTCGGTATAGAGGTTTTCATTTGAGCCAATAAATGCTTCCGAAAAGACTGTGAAAATAACCAAGTGTAAATTGAAAGAAGGTACAGCTCAAGTAGAAAAGGCATGTTTATTTTTAGCAAGCCCAAGCAGAAGGGCACACTCTCAGTATGTCTAAGCAACAGTGACATACATTTTTTTTTTAAAACAACGAAGGAGGAGCATGCACACCTGGTATGACAGTTTCCTCTGTTTTAACTGGCTTTGGCACAGGGACTGGGGCCTCAGGCCTGTTTATGATTGCCAAAGGTCTGTCGTTATTCACCAGTAATGATCTCTCCTGAAATCGAGCAGTGTCATGAACTGCAAAATAATTAGAAGCAAAATTTACAAAATGATAGTGACCTCTGAAATATCTATTGGGTAAATGAACAAAGCATTGAGTTCTGTAAGCACTTATACAGCAGACAGAAGCTCACCGTCATGCCTCCTCAGGTTGGGCCAGGCCCTGCGTTGAGGCTTGCGCTCTGGTTCCTCCTCAAGAGTGAGAGAGCGAATCACAGTCTCGCACACAAACTGGGTCCCACTGATGTCTTCATCTCCTTCCTCATTGCCGGGAACGTCCAGAAGTTCATTCTGTCTCTGAGGCTGCAACACTAATGGAGAACAAGCCACATCAGACTATGATTCAATCACAAAGGCTTTGATTTACAAAAAGATCATTTTAAATCTGTTTGTTAAATGTAAAAAACTAATTGGAGGTAATTTATCCTCCAGGTACATTGTTTGTGCTACTCTTATGATGTTTTAGTAGAAAAGTTAATGAGATAAAGTGTAGTATCATTTATTGGCAAAAGCCACTTACAAGTTCATTTTGAACTACAATTCAAAAGTTTGGGGTCAGTATTTTTTTTTTGTCAAGAAATTAATTATTTTATTCAGCATGGATGCATTAAATTGATCAAAAGTGACACTTATTTCAAATAAATACGGTTCTTTTGTACTTTGTATGAATCAAATAGTTCTGAAAAATGCTTCACATTTTCACAAAAATATTAAGTAGCATTAATTGATTAAAGTAATGTTTCATGAGCACCAAATTAGCATTTTAGAACGATTTCTGAAGCATCATGTGACAATTCAGCTTTGATTTCACATGAATAAATTACATTTTAAAATACATTAAAATGGAAAACAGTTATTTCAAACTGTAATATTTCACAATATTACTTTTTTTACTGTATTTTTGATCAAATAAATGCAGCCTTGACGGGGGTAAGAAACTTCTTTTAAAAATATTTAAATCTTACCAACCCCAAACTTTTGAGTGGTTTGTATGTCAAATACTGATTTCCGAATTTATGAATAACAAATGAGTAATTCTGCTTTAGTGCAACTTTATAGGAACTATCCTTCTATTTAGACATTATTTAGATCTAATCTATAGGGGTTGTTAGATGTAACTACAAATCAGTCATTCAAATTCCACTTAAGATGCTCTAACCTTGACTTTTTTTCCTGCCTGAATGTCCAGCCTCGACTTTGCTTAGCCCCGTTCCATGCTTTCCAAACAAGGGTCCATGATGAAAAGGTGGAGATACACAGGGGGTCATATCTGAGGAAATTACACAATTTGAGGCCAGACTAATTATGCACATGACGTTGAGGAACAGACCCTGAGGAAATATTATATAATTGTGACCAGTATGAGGCCTTACCAGCTGGAGTGTTGGCTGGGACTTTCTCCAATTCTTGCACAATGTTTATATCCAGCAACTCAAAGGACAACAGATCCTGGAAAACAACAAGACTTTGGACATTAGTTGTTAAGCACACTAGGGCTGTCAAAATAACTGAAAAACTAAATTCAAATTTAAAAGGCATAATTTCAGTTAGGGGGGAAAAAAGCTTTTGGCTTCTTTCCTGAGGCCACAAGAGGGCGCATGGAGCAAAATATTATGCACGTTTCTTCAAAGCATAATAAAATAACACGACTATCTTTGAAAAAAGTGCATAATGTTTAAAATAATGTTTATAGACCATATATAATTAATAACGTTGCTTAAACAATTAGAAAAAAAACAGCACCATGCATGTATTTATAGTTTAATACAAAGGACCGAAAACCAAATCACAAAGAGTAGGCTACTTTCTTCATTTAAAAACATGAGATACAGTGGGATGGGGAAAAATCGCCATAACGTCTTTAGACATGTTTTTTAAAAGTTGAACTTGCATTAATTTTACATGGCTTTCTAAACATGCCGCTCTCTGCGAGACGCGAGTGCAACGCTGATAGATGTCCCTCTAGAAAATGTGATAAATATGCGTTATGTGTAAACGGCTTGGTTTCAGTTTTGACGTAAACAACATCTTCTCCACACTGATGCTCTCATTTTCCGCAATATATGAATGAACAATGTAGCAGCGCCGCATCTAGTGGGTTCAACTGGATAGGCTAACAAAAGCATTCAAATGCAATCAATGACACATACATCGTCATCGCATCTCGTGTGCCACTGATAAGGCTGCCTGACGGCTGACGCAGACCTTAAATTCACTGTGGTTTTTTTGGTTTTTTATTCGACAAATATTCGAAATTCAAATTTTTTTTTGACAGGCCTAAAGCGCACATCACTAAACAAACATACAGTGGTGTCTTTGTGTCCAACAACGCACATACCTGTGCCATCAATAAGTCCACAGAGGGGAAGTAGTATTCTCTCTGAGAGCTGGTAGACACTTCACAATCTCTGGTGCCTGACCAGAACATGCCATCTTTCCTCATTAGACAAAGATCAGTCCTCTATAAGAGAAGATAGTTAAGCATTTAATCTCTCGCAATACTGTTATAACATGACCGTTAAACCTTAAAATAGCAATATTTGAAAACATCAAGGTACTGTGGTTTAAAGTTGACTCACCAGTGATTTGCTGCAGTGGGTGGGTTTCTGCTCTGCACTTGGCACCACTATAATGCTACACCACACTCTGGGCCCAAACTGCACCCCGCAGTGTGCCAGGCGCCAGTGAGACGTGTAGGTGCCCTCCACCAAGGGCGCCACAAATGCCACGCTCACCACACCAACCTGACCAGGCTGCAGAAAGGGCACTGCGACTTCTTTTTGCTCCCGTGAGCCCAGGGTCAGGTTGCCCCACATAAACTTCAACTACGAAAGACACAACACACATGCAAACGCAGCCCACAATGTGTGGAGACACATTCTTTTCAACCTATAGTGAGTTTCAAAAAGTACCTTGGTCTCTGAAGTCCAGCTGATGTTGCCAGTGTTCCTCATCTTCCAGTATTTGATGAACTTGGTGCCTGGCTCCAGACAAGTGCCATCTGGTAGATTCTCATCCAGAAACAAGGCAGTCATTGTGGGCACCAAGGTGGAGCAGGAGACCTTGGGACCCCTGGTTTGAGTGCACAGAGGATCGTCAGAACAGCTTTGTTTCAGTGTCTGTCTTTTCCTTGTAGCTCATATCAAAAAAGTACAAAAAGGACGTAATACATAAAGGCAGCGGGTGCATTTTGAGGTAGTTCCATCCACTTGCCAGCGATAACTCAACTATAACAGACAATGTGATAATCTTGATAATGATTGTTCTGGACTGGGTAGGGAGGTCAACCCAGCCCTGACCCCTCTCAGTGTGGCCCTTACTCTGGACTGGATGTTTGAGGGTCTGGGCACAGGGCCGGAGCTGGGGCTGGACCTGGGCCTAGAGATGTGGCGGGAGCGGGGGCAAGGCCCGAGCTGCCGGTCCCATTGGAGGCTCCACTCCACAGCAGACCTCTCTTCTCCAGCCTCAGCTTCTTCTTGATCTCCTTCACCTCGGCCTTAAGCTGCCTCCGCTCAGCTTTTAGCCGCTGTCTCTCCGCCTTTCGCACTGTCCTGTCACCCCGCCTCAGAAACCTGAGAACGAGCAGAAATTAATCAAATTATCAAGTGTAATTATATCTCTTAACACCACTCAGACTAAGTAGAAGATACTAGGGCTGGGAATCGAGAATCAATTCCAAATCGATGGAATCGATTCCATCAGAGGGACCTGACTCCTCTTTAATAGCCATTTTAAGTTCAGATTAGTTGATCACGTTCTTCACAAACAACGGTGAGGAATCAATTCTAGAGTCCCAGGAACAGGAATTGGAGTCATTTCCTAAAATGTTGAATTTGAACAGCCCTAGAAGACACACAACATCGTGATTATTTTGGCTTGCCTGGGTTCTGGAGTAACTCCACGTTCAGGAACAGACAAAGGAGTCCATGTTCTCTTTAGGTTGTGGCTGGGATCGTGTTTATGACTACATGGCTCACATAAGATGCAAGATGGACAAACGCTGCACATAGAAGAAGGAAAATGTTTCATATTGAGCTTAACATTCGACATCATGTAATTCAGTTTTTTTTTTTTTCAAATAGTGTGTGCTTATTAATTATTTTTATTTTATCATTTATATTTATATTAATGTATATATATTTACATCAATTATTTATAGTATCATTTGTTCGTTTTAGGACATTCTCACCTGCACTGATATCCTCCTCCAGTGGCTGGTCCTTTACAACTACTGCAATTTGGAGTTGAACTAGAGGCCCTTAGCGTGGTGGAGCTCGTAGCTTTCTGAGTGCCAGAGGTGCTTGGCTCTTCTGCGGGAGGATCTAAGGCTCTGTGTGTGCAACACTGGCCAGAAAACTCACTACACATCCTGTCCACCACCTCCCTTACCACTTGATCTTTAAACTGCAATGATGATTGAGAACAATTTTGCAACAATTTGGACCAGATTCAATAGAAAGTAATGTGTTTATTATGAGATGCTAGTTTCTCATGTTTTCTCAGGTGCAATTTTATTGTTACATGCAAAAATCAAAGCAAAGATCTATGAAATTATAAGACTTTCTTTAGGATACAGTACCCTGTCCATGTAGGATTTAAACCACGTTGGTACTGCTTCCTCGTCGGTTTTCATCCCTTTGTTTTCTTTGGCCACAGCCTGTTCAAGGAAAACAACTCAGTCTGAAATGATCTCAGCCTGTAATAAGTCCAGTCCATTATTATTCACAATGTCTTATTCAACAAGATATGCATGAACTAATAAGCAGCTCACACTATAAAGATGGCATATAGTATGTTTTATTAAAAGACTGCAAACTGCTTACCGAGTCCCGCTCGGGGGTCACCTGGGTCTCCTTGTCTGCCATCTTGACCCTTGCTCGATACGGCGGAGCTGGTCTAGGATCTATCTTTAGTTCTTTCAGCTCTGCCTTCACTGCACCACCTTCTGCCTGACCCTTCATCTTATAGACATTAATGTGTAGCTGGTTGGCCTGCTTAAATGCACTCTAAATAAAATAATAATAAAATAATATAATAAAAATGTGTTAAAAGCCTGCGGATTTTTTAAAATTATGATTATAATGATGGCATAACTTTTCACAGCATGGCTCAGATTTGGCTTGTGACTGAAAAAAAGATTGGTGTTCTTACCTTTAGAGCTTCTGTATACTCATCTGTGATGATAATAATAACATACAATAATAAATAATATAGGCAATAATATTTTATATTCACTATGATATCAATATTTGAACACTACAGACTGAATGTATTACATACCTTGACAGTTTATGCACACCTGTAAAAATAAGAAGACAATATCAATAGAAGTACTTTTGAAAACAGATTTATAACAATAGTCAACCGACTTTTGTCAAACTCATACTTTAAAAAATATATATAATCCATCAATGTAAAACTATGAAATCGCAGATATAATCAAAATGATATAAACTCGTTATTAAACTGTTATTATTTACCTCCTCGTTGTCCTCGTCAAAATATTTCACTTGAAAATGGATCAGGCCGAATGTAGTTTTAATCTACAAGTTATAAAAAGGCACTAAGTCAGCTAACAATGTAAACAAACACCATCAGGAACTGCAGACTTTCTTAAAGACATCGAAGAGTTACAGGCAGATTAGAGTGAAAATCGCTATTCTCCAACGTTATTATTTATTTACAAGCTGTCATCTGATTTATGGCCGAACAGAAAGGTCAAGAGCAAATGACAGATACAGTTGCAATTGATATCACTGGGGTTTGTATAAAAGACCCAACTGTGATATATGTTAATACATATCTATTATAATAGGATTAAATATTTTGACTGAAGGTTAAACGTCTTATACGTTACCCCCCGGTTAAGGTTTGTTTATGTAGGCCTCGGCTACGGCCTTCCAGAACCAAGAAATGTAAACGTCCCCACATAAACGCCACCCAGCAAGGCTTAATGACTCCTTACCCAGGCCTCCACAGTCTCCCACTGTGCTTTGTTCGTGTCCAAGACTGGAAATTTCTTCACGTTGCCCCTAAAGTTCACTTTGACAGTGACGGGGAGGTTCATGGCTGTTAGCCAGAGTCAACTAGTGCGTTTGCTGCGGGGATGTGACGCTCTATAAATGCCCGTGGTGGTGTCAACACTGTCAGACTTGTCTTTTGCGTTCTTGTTTACATCGCGAGATTTGTACACGCCCCCAAAACACGTCAGAGGAAGTGTCTCGGATTTACTTTAGGTCCTAAATAAATAATACAATTAAACATATTTGAGGGCTCGTGAAAGTATTTAACAGTTTCTTGTAAGTGCTTATCTTGTGATTCCATTAAATAATATTTTTACAGAGAAAAATATGACGCACGCATGCACACTACGTCTTTCGAAGTCGTCCCGAACATAGATGTGTGAATAGGTAGATACCGTTTTAGCACGGAAGCTATGCTGATTGCAGCGAATCGTCAGTATGTACACTATACTGTATTGATTTGGTTTTGTCATGAATGTCAGATGATTCTGCGTATTCCAGATGATATCAAATTCAAAATGAATGAAGAGTAAATATTACTCTTCAGGCAGAACAGATTTGAAGGCTATGTATTGACATCTATGGTCTCGAAGTGTTTACGTCATCTAGAAGCGCGCGAGTGCCTTGTGGCTGACAGCAGTTTAGTGAGCCACACGGTTAGTTAATGCTTTTAGGACAATCCATTACTTTTATCCTTTATTGAATCGAGACGATGTCTTCGCTTCTTAAGGTGGACAATGAAATCAAAAAAAAGGTAAATGTCTCGCCGCTTCCCTTATTTTAAGAGAGAGCACTCCGATGAAGCGTTTGTAAATGTTAGCTTGCGGCTAGCCGGCTTGCGCGTGTCACCTCGTGAGCGTGTTTGCTAACTTTTACTCACATATATGCTTGTGAAATCAGTTCTGTTTTAAGCAGAAAATACATGTTGTAATAAAGTATGTGAGGATTGTACATATCAAATCTTCAGGGTGAAGCCAGAGCTCCCACATGCGCGTTAACTGCGAGTGTGTGTGGATGAAGCGTGTTTTAGCACAGCAGCATGCCGCTGCGGGAGAACTGCATAGTGGTTTCAGCACGATTTTAACATCATTAAGCTAAAAGTATATTAAAGGCGTTTGTTTATGTTGTCAAGCGATTACGGTGAAGATCGCGAGGAAGGCTAACAAGTCACGGGAGAGCGGGAAACGGCTCGATTTCATGGGAACGTTACATGTTGTGATTCAGCGTCTTGAAATAGAAGGGCCGCCGGTTGCGGTTTTTCTTCTGAAAGTGCTTGACTTTCAAAGACACGACATTATAAACTGTGACAACAAAAATCTGATTGTGTATTACATGTCTTGTGGTTTATAGTTATATATGAATAATTGTTGTCTTGCCAGGTTGATGCTTTCAGGGAACGAATTACAGCAGAGGTAAACCGCTGCATTTACCCAGAGTTTATATGCATTTATATATATATGAATGGTTTTGTGACTGTTGGACCGCTTATGGTTTAATTATTCAAATTTAGGCTGAAGACTTGGTTGCAAACTTTTTCCCGAAGAAACTGTTAGAGCTGGACCAGTTTTTGAAGGCAAGTTTAATAATGGAAAAATTATGCATTCTTGACATTTACTTATTCAGATGAACACATTAATTTGTGAGAGAGCCGTTTGATTACATCTTGATTTTTTTTTTAAGGATCCCACAATTAATATCCGTGAGCTGAAAGAAATTCATTCAGAGATCAATCTGACGGTGCCAGACCCAATTCTACTTACAGACATCCATGATGGACTGGAGGGGGTAAGAAGCCATTTTTCTCTTAATAGGATAGGTTTCTGTTGCTTTGTGCAAAAGATTGTCTGTTTGGCATGAAACTAAAAGATCAGCCAGTAACCTTGAAACATTTTCTCAACAGCAAAATGCTAAAAAGAGGAAACTTGAAGATGGTGCAGGAGATGACAAAGGTGAGTTTTCCTTCCTAATAAAAACAGTATCTTGAATTTGGAAGGTGAATAAAATAAATTTGAGACCTATATTGATACCAAAACATCTTGCTCTCCCTCTTCCCTACATTATCCTGTGGCCCTGTTTACACCTGGTATTAAGATGTGTTTTTGTCAATCCAATCAAAAGTGGACAACACTAAATACAGGTGTAAACGGGGTCTAAAGCATTTTACTTTTGACCACTTTCAGAGGTAGCTGAAAACACGTTAGATTGGATTGCTTTCATAGTGTAGTTGGACCAAACCACATGAATTATGATCTCATTCACTGGCTTTCCTGCTCACTTGTACATTCAGTAATACTCGTGCGTCACACTGAGTGCTAATGTGAATGTGATGTTGAGTGTGACGACGAAATCTGAACACAAGTGGTCAAGAGATGCATTTGAATGCATGTTGATTACCAGGTGAAAAACATTAATGTGTCTCGCCTGACCACTTGTGATCGAATCACTGAAAATGCATGTTAGTACCAGGTAGAAACGGGGCCTATGATTTCTGTTTGTAGTTGGCGGTACCAAAGTCTTTGTCATGCCTGGTGGAATGATGAAAAGCAATGGCAAGCTGGTGGAGCTGATTGAAAAAGTCAAGCCTGAAATCAGAACTGTCATAGAAAAATGCAACACGGTAAGACCATGTAACCATAGTCTCAGACATGCTCTCACTCTTTAAAAGTGTGTTGGATAAATGTCATTTGCTTTGTTTTCTAGGTCAAGATGTGGGTTCAGTTGTTAATCCCAAGAATAGAAGATGGCAACAATTTTGGCGTCTCAATTCAGGTACGGTGCCACATTTTTCATTTCTTCATTTGGTACATTGAAGGTCTTGTATCAGCATAAGCTATATTTGTTGTAGGCAGACATAAAAAGACAAGCAGTGATTCTTCACAATTTATTGTATTTTTTTGTTGTTTAAAGAAAAATGATTCCTTATGTTTGGTATTGTCAGGGAATTTCAAATGAAAAGACTTTGTCAGCCATTTAGCTGGAGTTATGATTCTGTTTATCTTCACCATCCACAGGAAGAGACGGTGACTGAACTCAGAACAGTGGAAGGGGAAGCAGCTTCTTTCTTAGATCAGATTTCCAGGTACGTGTCTAAAGGTGATGATACACGGGGCAACTTTTTGAGCAGTGTTGCTGGACAGTGTCACCGAGCGATGTTGCTTGGGCACTTTCCCATTGAGAATGGGCAACACATTTTTAGATAAACTGGTTGTATCATCGTCTTAAGTCAATGTTAATCAAAGATTTGCACACTTTATTTTACCTTCATATTAAATAAATAAAAAACTTTTTTACAGGTACTACATCACAAGGGCAAAGCTAGTTTCCAAAATAGCAAAATACCCTCATGTTGTAAGTCATATCTAAAGTACACATAGCATTTAGATCAGGAATTCAGTAATTATTTAATATATGTATAATATATATTTTGACTGTTATAGGAGGATTATCGTCGCACGGTGACAGAGATTGACGAGAAAGAATACATCAGCCTCAAGATCATAGTGTCAGAACTGAGAAATCAATACGTAAGTATTGCTATAACAGTAATAATGCAAATTATCTTAAAGATTATCTTTATTTTGATGTACAGAAAGAAGTCAGATTACTGTATATATGTGCTGTCTGGGAGTTGTTGTGATGATTGATTTAATATGTAATTGTACTGCAGGTAACATTACATGACATGATCCTGAAGAACATAGAGAAGATCAAGAGGCCGAGGAGCAGCAATACAGATGCTCTGTACTAAGATCCCCCTCCCCTTTCATTATTGGCCTGTTGTTCCACCATTTGGAGCTAGCTTTAGCCTTCAGATGGTTCTAGAGCAGTCCTGTTACCCATTATACCCAGGCCATGAGAAGGACACCTCAATCTGGCCTGATAGTACATGCCACTTAAGATAGAATTGTAAAATATGGTCACGATTTTAAACCCTTTAAAATGAGCCCTTTTTGATTTTTATTATTTTGTTTCTTAGCGGACAGTATAAATGTTTAAAGGCAGAGCCTGAACATGCGTCCCGAGGAAACTGACTCCGATTTGTTTTTCTTTATTTAATTAAAGAAATGTTTCAACAGTGGATTTCATTTTTGTATCTTTTGAAAAGCCAAATTCCATGTAGTTTTTGAATGCATTTCAAGTGTTTCTGAGCTTCCTTAGGGGTTAAGTGATTATGGATCTACCCATGATGCTCTGTTTCTCCGGTTGAGAAGCAGAGCTCTTACTGATGCTGTATTTCACTTAAGCAGGTTATGTTGTTCATCTGAAATGTACATGTAGGCTAAAGTGGAAGCAAGGCAGTTATTGTGCGAGATTTTATTTGGAGTGTGATCTGACAGTTATTACATGGAATATTATATTTTCATCTGAAATAACTGATTCATCAGGTTCTGGAAGCTTTTTATGGTTTCATTTTGTCCGATGTCATTTGTGATACATTTTGCTGAATAAAGTATTGTTTTTACAATACATTTAAGGCACATCATTAAGTGCTGTTCTTGTGTTGTGCTTTTTTCCTGAATATTTTTAGAAGTAATTTGTTTTGCAGTCCCTATTTGAATACAAGTAATTACATTTTACACAAAAAAGTATACTTGAGTCCAAAGTGGCAAGGCTTTTTATTTTAATTAAACTGTGGTATGACAGGTTATTTCCATGGAGTAATATCTACTGAAATTGCTAGTAGTACTGTGAACTAAGCAATTTAAAAAAACAAATGCAGAGTTGAGAACTTTCAACATACTAAAGAATAACTGATAATGGCTCTTTGCAGTCACGGTCTTAATTGTACATTAAAAAGGATAATTGTATTCAATATTTTGTGCTGTTGAAATAGAACACAGCTTTTAAGTGATGATAAATGAGAAGTTCTTACACTACAAATGTTTTTCTTATGTACACCATTTGCATAAATGTGGCTTATGTTTGAACAAATCAGAAAACCAGTGAAATGTAGATTTAGACAAGCCTCTTAGTGTACACTAATCATGAAATATATAAAAAGGCTTATATACAAAAAAAAAGTAAGAAAATCTATTTGGTCTCGGATAGGGTTAAGGTTCTAGAAATGGGCTAAAATGCATGTTGAATTCACATTCTTATCTAACCATTGACAGTTCTCAAACCATGATGAGGTGTTAAAGTGTTATAACGCTGAACATTCTGTGATCTTCACAAAAAGCAAACCTAGAAAAGAAAACAAAAATATTTAACACCAGTTTGAAGAATATACTCTTAATGTGTGAATCTAAAATGATGCTGCCATATATCTTTGTAGTTGCAATAATTTCCAGCAGGTGTCAGCATGGAGGGACTGGATTTAATGCTGACGCAATTTTGAAAACTTCTGAAACTTTAAAACCGTGGTAAAGTTCATTGATGGATACAATGTGACAATTACACAATTTCTCACTCTCAGTTTAAGTTGTGTTTCTTTGTTCTCGTTTATGCCATAAGCTAAGTAATCATGTAGAATGATTCTGTGACTGCAAGTACCTCATAGAATATAAGCAGGATGTAAAAACTCCTTGGGGACTATGCCAATAGCGCCATCCAGCTCTCCAACCCACCATCCATGGATGTTATATTCCTAGTTTAGACAAATAGAAATACAGACACTTGTATGAGGATTTGGTCAACGATCAGAAGACACCAGTGTACAATTATTTTTCAACTGATTTAGTTCAAAGGTAATACATTGGATGAATTTCATTGTATTAGATACAAAATATAAAATCAATTAATCAGCAAACAAATTATAATAGCCTTTTTTGCATATATATTGTCTCCAAATATGTTCAATCTATATTCATATGCAGTCTTCTGTCACAGAAACATTGAGCTTAGCCACTTAGGAACTGATGCATGTGTGATGAGGATTTTTATCTGCAGAATCATAAAAAATAAAATGCTGTGGCAAGAGATGGTACTTATAGTGTTCTTAAGGATGTTTACTTAGTTGTTTGGATCATCAGGGCTTTAAAACTGCACATAAAACAAAGTATCATGATGTTTATAATACAACAAAAATTTCATGCACCTGCATACAGCCATTCGAATGCAAATGTAAATGTTAATTTAAATATTGAAACACCGATTTACCGATTTCTGTGGTAATTAAAGAAGTGTGCGGTGAATCTGTTGTTAGAAGTTAGAGACAATGATTGCCACTAGAGATATTGACGTAAGTTAGGTGACTAGTGTTTGGATAACATTGGTTCTTGGATGCACAAATGATAATATCAGGGTGCTGGAAAAGTATAATAACATGTTATGCCTTGAGGGAAGCAGAGGAAATCTCTATTTATTCTTTTCTTGAAGCTCTTTTTTTTTCCACCATAACATTCGCTTGATTCACTCCTCTCCAAATTCAAATACCTTTAAGAGCTATTCCAGGCCAAAACTCTTCAGAGTACGAGTGGAGAGAGCCCCAGATCTGGCCTTAAATGAATGAAGACAGATTCAGGTGGATGGGTTTATAACTGAGGAGATTAAAGAACATGTGATACACTGATAGTGAAAGACTGAAGTGTTTTAAGAGCTTTAGTATTCTAGCAGCACACACTGTACATTTAGACATGATGAGCATGTCATCCATCCGCTGCCTGCTGAGGAGAGTAGGAACTAATTACCTTCCCCTCTTTAAGCACACCCACAGTGCTGAGAGCTTAATGTAGTCCTCAGCCAATGCAGATGAGCCGCTTTAATTCGCCATGTTGTCATTATCACGAGACCTACCAGTGTCAGTTGTGTCACTTCACTGCCATTCACAACTCCTCTCCCATGGCCTCATGGTATAGTAAAGTGTCCATCGTATGCAAACTTGAGAATCTTGCTGGAGGTAGCAGGTCATCCAGCCAACTCTTTTATGAGTATTGTGAATTCAGACATACTATATAGTAGGGAAGTATGCGATTTTGGATGCAGCCCTCGTTTCAGAACAAATTGATTGAGTAAATGATTCAATGACATACGAATATGTACCATTTATTGATTCATGTCACTTCATTGAGTGAGTCACTGAATCATTCAATCAACCGATTTCTTCAAAAACACTGATTTATTCAGGAACAGACAGTTGTGCCTCGCCACCTACTGGTGTAACGAAGTAACCTGCAGAAAGAGTCACTGAAAAATCCCTATACTAACACACAGACTGACAGTGTTTCTGGAACAGCAGAATGTTAAAACAGTGAAAAGTACTTTTCCGAATTAACTGTATATTAGCAATCTTAGAATGGCAATCAGTGTCGAGGACTGGAACACACTGTTGTAAAATACTCCTCGAAATCACAGGTGCGTCCATGGCTGATCAAGCCATTTTGAACATGCTGCACCTCCTCCCATCCAACACGCCTCCTCCGCCCCGCCTTCCACACCCCCACCCTCCCCAACATGGTGTAACTGTGGGTTCAAACAGAGTACACACACAGTACAAGAAAGAGAGTCAATACATTCCAGTGCAGTCCGTCCCATTTCAATGACTCGTGTCCTTTTCATTCCTGCCTCATTTTTCCTGCCTCCCAGTATTAGCAATCTGCTTTTCGGCAATGCATCTGTCAGCTAGAGGCATTTGGGAGACCGTAGAAAGGGTTGTTATAGAGATTTGCCCGAAAGAACTGCATGGGACAGGGATAATGAGTGGCTTTTCGGGAAGCTTCTCTGTAACAGGACAGGGTCAGGTGCATCTCAGTTTGGTCTAGGTCTGGTGGGCAGCTGCTGTGAAAATGAAGTGCATCGCTACGATGACGCTGAGCTCCACATGACCTTCTCCCGAGAAAGGCGGAGTTGGCACAGGGAGCTATCGGGAGTGTGCGTTGCCATGACAACACCTGCAGTGTGCCACTGATATCATTTATTTCTCACTCAGGGGGGTGGCTGGCAATGGTATTCAGATGGGCCCATTGCTCTCCAGCGACCAGGGGACAGATTGACAGCTAATGATGCCTTAAAAAGGAGTGGCTTAACTTGAACAATATCATGACAGGATCAAAAGTGAATCTTGTCTATAATAACACCAGAATACCAATCAACCTTTTCTTCCTCTCCCCTCTATAAATTTCCCTCTAAGATGACACACTTTGCATGCATGCCTCCTTCCTCAATCGTGTTTTAATCATTTCCCTTATTTGCAAACTCTCCCTCAGTGCCCGTGTGCATTCATTTTTTTCGGTTACGAGTAGAAACGCACACACACCGTGGAGGCAGTAGACATGGTAATAAGAATGAGACATGAGGCCTCTGCCCCTGGCCACCAGCTGACTGAGGTAGGCCTTGGGAGTGATGGAGCGCAGGAAGTCTCTCATTGCCCCGCCGCTGAACCCGGCACTCGGGTGCTACAACCCCCTCCTCCACTTTTCCTCTCCTGCTTCTCTTTCCTTAACTCGCATCGTAAAGCATCAGCTCCACACGCTCAGTGCTGCACAGGGACTCACTCATCCAGCCATCTTAAAAGACAAACACCAATACATCACGTTGTTTGCTAGTCCTAAGCAGCAGACACGGCAGGTGGCGAACAGGTATTGATCTGCTGCTCGAGCAAAGACAGCCGTCGTTCAATTTATCTCAATCAGTGCATTTCATTTGCATGTCATTTTCATCATAGCTAGCCATTAAGAACTCGTAATATCAATATTTGTTTGGCGTAGTCAAATAAACCAGAGCGGAAACACCACAGGCCTTATTTAATCCCAAATACTGGGCGTTCGAAGGTGCGACATCTAGTAAAAATGTGGATGACCAAATAATCTGCCATTGTAAAAGTACATTTGGGGATTACTGATGGCACTTAAACTTAATAGGCATTTAAAGTGGATTGTGTATGCTGCTGAGAGCCTGTAATGATGGCTGTTTATGTGGCCTCCCATTTATAATAATTATGCAGAGTGTGAGGGGGGCGGCCGCTGTGTAGTTCTGGACTATTGGCTTAGTCTGAATAATGACCTACTGTAGTTGACCGAGAGATGACCGTTGCCTTCTGCATGACCCCAGAACCCCAGACTCACCCCCTGATGCCTCTGATGGTAAATAGAAAGCTCAATATGTCTATACAGCGCCTCTATTGCCACAAAGAAGGCAGGTCCTTAGATGAGTGCGTGAGAATGAGTTAAATAAAGGAGTGTATATTTCCACTGGATTTTCCTTTTCTTTTATGGCACCTTTTCCTTTTCTTTAGGCATTTTGTAGGAGACAGACCCCCTGGGCAGGAGGCCAACTGGAACAGTCATCTGTCTGAAGTTTACGAGGATGTGTCCCACAAGGGAGGAGATAACAGTCACAATCACCCAGTTTTGTCTGAGAGAACTGCACATTCATATGCAAATTCACATTTATGTCTACCTTTAAAAACCTGCACAGTGGAACATGAGAAAATTACACATAAACATATATGTTTATCAGATTAACTGGCAGTCTAAAACACAAACTATATATAAACTACACATAAATATAAATAATATATTTAAAATATATTTATAAATATCAATTTAATTTTAAATTTAAAATAAAAAATATAAATATAATGAGCCAGATTTTTAACACAAACCATCAAGTATTTGTTTTAAAAACCACTAGCTTGAAAAACCTTCCAATCTTCAGCCAGAAGGTGGCAGTAGTGTCCACAGCCATACTGATGGAGCATCTGGATGTTAAAAGTAGGTTGGACCTTGTCTCGACTGGCATCTAAGATTCCTGGTTTACAGCCCCTAACAGTGAGAGTGTAAAGCACATGCTGTAGAAAGGCCAAGACGAACTGAAAGAAAGGGATATCAGTGGGCTTGCATGTTAAAAGGGTCCTGGAGAAGTTTGCCTCCATCTTTAGTGCAATAAATCTCTTTGCTTCTCATTCCAGGATTTTAAGGGGATTCCAGTGGGAATTCTGGCATGTGTTGGGTCTGACCTTTGGTAGTCATGTATTTTGAATCTAGGCACATAAATTAAGAGTTTGGAATGCAAAAGGATGGTATGGTTGAAGAAGAAAAAAAAAGAACAGTTCAGAAAAAAAAACTCTACTGGGCCCTTCAACTACACATTTAGAAAAAAATAAACAAAGAAAACAAACTATAATGCAAAAAAAAAAAAAAAGAGTTACAAAAATAAGACAAATTAAATTACATGTAGATAGCGTACATGCAATGTGATTAGAGCAGGAAGAAAAACATCTCCAAATATCCTGCTGCCGTGATTCTTCAGCCTTGAGGATTGAGTAGGCTCTACCCAGCTGGCAGATGGATGTTAGCCTTCGCCGCTATTTCATGTTCAAGTGTTCTGAACTAAGGAACCATGTGGCATGAGCAGGGAAACAATGGTGTCAAGGAGAGGCTGATCTGAAGGAAACCGTGAGCCGTAATGCAACTATTATGGTTGCACACTAAATAAAATCTGAATGAATCACCAATAAAATGTAGCAAAAAAAATCAATTTGAGATTGTACTGAAATTCAGTGTTGGGCATGGCAGTGCAGTTCAGAACTTAAATGGATAGTTTACCCTCATGTTTGTCCCAAACCAGTATGAGCACAAAAGAAGATATTTTGAAAGGACTCTTCTGTTCATTCAAAGATAGTAAGTGGGGTCAAAAAACCCCAAATACAAATCCATTGGACTGTCATTGTGTGGACAAAAAAAAACTTTTCAAAAATAAATTGGTTCAGAATGAAATGATGGTGAAAATATCATGACCCCTTTAAATTTATATTCCATGTTCCATCTGAGCATTACCAAAATACTCTAATAATAAACACTAATAAAGCAACTATTTTGTGCATGTGCTATCACACTCTAAAATGCTCCCACATATTATAGATACATGTAGTGATTTGTGGAGATGAGCCGAATAGCTGTTTATTCACTGTAAGTGGTGGATCAATAAAGACTGATGAGAGAGCTTTTTTTAATCTGTACGCTCTGCTTACACCAATGCTATGACAGCGCTGTCGACCTCTTTGATTTGTGACTTCACAGCGGTCAATCATAGCGCTGCCTCAAAAACCTGTTGGTTAGCGGAACTGATTTAGCACTTTCCACGTCTTTATCACCTTGTAATTACGCTCGGTGTTGACACAAATATACTTGGCCTCCCCTCCACTGCAGCAGAATTTATGCACTCAGGTTTTATGACCACTGCTTTATGAGTGGAACCGCTAGAGTTAGGCTTGAGTTCTAGCCATTGGCCTATATTTCATTCAGTAAGGTCAACGTTCCAGGGAAGCACCCGTAAAACAAGAGCTGCAGCCCCACATTGTCTGAAACGATTCTGAGGATGCATCCGAAGAGGTCTAAGAGATTTGAGCGATACAAGTGCAGCCATTTCGAAAATACTGCCATCAATAAAAGCTATTTCAATTACATGTCAGTCACAGAGGGATTAAAAGTAAGAGCTGATAAATCTACTTGTCTGAATATAATAACAGCATGATGACAAAATCAGAGTCATGCTCCAGCTCTCTGAGATGGTTAGAATCATTGTTTACACAAATTAGAAATATGGCATGAGATAAAAATAAATGACCCATGCACATCCTTACCGTGTTTTGATAACCAACCACAGTGGATGTAATATATAATCACTGTTTTTTGAATAACTGAATCTGAATGTTATTTAATTTTGATTTTAGGGTTCATTAGTGGTCATATCTGTTCATTTCATTAGTGTTACTTGAATATCAAGAGTGCCAAAATTAATTGTAGAATTCTTTCTTTAACTTAAAAGAATTGATCACCCAAAAACAAAAATTCTGTCTACATTTACTCACCTTCAGGTTCCAAACCTGAATGAATATATTTCTTCTGTTGAACACAAAAGCAGATATTTTGAGGAATGTCGGTAACCAAACAGCTGCTGGTAGCCACTGACTGCCATAGTATGGAAAATAAATACTATGGAAGTCAATGGCTACCAGCAATTGTTTGGTTACCAACATTCTTCAAAATATTTTCTTTTGTGTTCAACAGAAGAAATAAATTCATACTGCAGAACACACACCCACAAAAAAAAACAGTAACAGTACTAATAACAGTAAGATATAAATATATTTTTGTGTGTGTAACAAAGAAGAAAAAAGGGCATACAGGTTTGGAACAACAATGACAAGATAGTTTTCATTTTGGACGAACTATCCCTTTAAGCTAACACTGAGCTCAGTTAAAGGCTAAATTAAAACACATTGATTATTTCAGTGGTGTATCTTTTAGAAACAACTACACTATGTGTTCCTGCTAACATCCCATTTGTAGGACACAAAAATGTATGGATTAAAGCGAATACTTCAAATAAAGTGGTTTGCTTGGCTGATCACTCAATTTTCCAAGACACAACTACAGCAATGAATCAACAGCATATTATTGAACATGTGCCTCAGTACAGTATTGCAGTGGTCTACAGACCACAGATGTACAAGGAGTTTTCTAGTATGTCAATATGACATGCTACAGGTTTAATCTGTAAGAAAAGTCATTATAAATGCATCTGCTTTGTTAGAAAGCTGATGCGTTGCTGATGCTATTCATTTCTTAAATTGTGTGATTGACATAGAATGATCATCAGAAAAAAAGCAATAGAAATAGAAGTCACAAATCTTGATTCATTATGTTTTGGCTGAGGCCTTCTTTTTAAAATGCTGCAAAAAGAATGTACTGACTGAGTGAAGACCATCCCAGCTTTGTCATTTAGAATACAGTAAATGAATAGCTGCTAAGAGAAAGTCAGTGAGTATTGACCGATATGACTCATCTTATGGCCAGCTGCGTATTATTCATCATTAGTGAGGAGATGGATAGTGCGAGATAAGAAAAAAGAAAATCAAAATACATGCAGAGCGCTTCAACTAACAAATCAACCAAGGACACAGCCAACAGGGATGAACTAAAAGTGTGTGTGTGTGTGTGTGTGTTTTTGTGAGAGATTGAGGGAACAAACACAGACCTTGCTGAGGATGTGGATGACATCTCCTCTCTGGAAGGCCAACTCATCAGGTCTATCAGCTTCACAATCCCACAAGCCTTGGTAATAATTTGCATAATCTGAAGACCCTTTATTTAAAACACAGAGATAAAAAAATATTTAGATTTTTTTTTGTCAATTTATAGAATTTCTCTATCCAGGGTCTATCAGCTTCACAATCCCACAAGCCTTGGTAATAATTTGCATAATCTGAAGACCCTTTATTTATAACAGAGATAAAAAAATATTTAGATTTTTTTTTGTCAATTTATAGAATTTCTCTATCCATGCACACAATCTACTTACCAGGCTTTTCACTCCACTCTTCAGCATTGTCAGTATTTTCATCATCTGAAAAATACAGAGGGTCAAAGGTTACAGAACAAGTACTACTTACAGAACAAGTACTACTGCTAAGCTTTAAATATACATTCATCTTTTGGCACCAGTCTACTGCAGCTAATAATGCTACATCTTCCTTGCAAATTCAACTTCTGGATCAACTTTGTGTACCTCTGAACTCTTTCATAAGTATATTAAACAATATCTGTGGTGCTGGCAGAACAGCCAGCTCCTGTTTGATTTATAGGGGAGGTGCCAGGCCGGGTTAGATGGCTTGTGTGTTTCAGGCAGACAGGCATTGATTCTGGGCGTGGCACCTCTAGGTCTATGAGGTGACAGTGATAGCCCAGCTTTCCGTCTCCCACATCCATCCTCACGCTGTCAGCCTGCCGATAAAACCACCGTCCAGCAACCCTATACTTCCCACAGCACAAGCTTGCCCTGAGCTTCCAGGAACAGCATGAGGAAAAAAACCTGTAAAGCTAAAGTAGCCTTTTACCATATGTGCAAGTGCAAAATATACATCTAAAACGTGAGAAAAAAAATGAGAGGTCAAAATGAGCAATTTCAAAGTGTAAACTGATATGCGCATTCTGAATCGCAAACATTTTCCAGTTAAAATCAAATTGTCAGATTAATTTCCGGGATAGTGCTGAAGCATTAATGAGGAATACAGATATATACACTACCATTCAAAAGTTTGTGGTCAAAATGTTTTTGAAGGAAGTCTCTTATGCTCACCAAGGCTGCATTAATTTGATCAAAAATCCAGTAAAACTGTAGTATTGTGAAATATTATTACAATTTATAATAACTGTTTTCTTTTTTTAAATATTATAAAATATAATTAATTCCTGTTATGGCAAAGCTAAATTTTCAGCAGCCATTACTTTAGTCTTTAGTGTCACATGATCCTTCAGAAATCATTCTAATATGCTGAATTGGTGGTCAGGAAATAATTCTTCTTATTATTAATGTTAATATTTTTGTGGAAACCATGATATATTTTTTCAGGATTCTTTAAAGAAAAGAAAGTTTAAAAGCACAGCATTTATTTAAAATGAATTTTTTTTTATGACCATATAAATGTCTTTACAGTCATTTTCAAATATTTTAATGCATCCTGGTGAATACAAGTATTACTTTCTTTTTTTTTTTATCTTACTGACCACAAACGTATGAACGGTTGCATACACAATTACATATACATAAATTTTTTAATAGATTAGTTAATATATGAGCACACCACATTCAGCACTTTTCAGACAATGTCATAAAAGACCTGCTCAGCACTTTTCCAAACTGAAAATCTGAGAGGCTTAAGAAAATGAGAGAGAAATGAATGAAGGGCAGAAAAGTGAGAGAGGTGGTCACTCGATCCGCCATATGTGGCCAGCTCAGCTGCCCAGCACACATGGCAAAGTAAGGTGAAAATGACAGCACTCCAGAGTGATGTATTTCTCCTCAGAGATCTCATTAGGTCCTCCGAGGGTCTTGCTATCACTTTGGGTGACCAGAGCTTGATATATTTGCTCTTATTGATGGTGTTCAACACTGTAGAGTTGATGGCTACAGCCTCAGTTACTTTGCTCCAAAATCCCATCAAAAACTGATGTCAGTGTTTTAAAGATAGTGATCAGGGTAAACAAATTCACAGTTATGTAAGTTTAGCTATCAGGATAATCCAATATTTAACTCTGTTTTGTTAAAAGGGCCATTGAATGAGATACATTGCTTTTTATCTCTACCTGGAAGCACTTCATAAATGTCCTCTTCATCCTCTTCTTCATCTTCCTGAGCCTCTGCTTGGTCCTTCCATTCCTTGCGGCTGCTTTGGGGGGTTTGTCCCAGACTCGGGGTTGTAACTGGAGCAGATGCTGGCCCAGGACGTGGTGGTGGTGGTGTGGTAGCTCGTTCAATGTCATCATATGTCTCTTCCTCTTCTTCCACCTCCTCTTCATCATCGTCAAAGGGGATGAAGTTAGAGCTCAGATCTTGGAGAGAAGCCATAAAACAAACATTAACAACTAAATAAAGAAAATGACAGCACACAAATTATATACATTCCTTGTGCATACAAACATACTTGGCAGTAAATCTCAATCTGATTATGTTAACCAATCTACATGTTGTGATGTCCCAAAAGTCTGAGACCACTAGTGAAAATGCTTCTGAGACCACTAGTGAAAATGCTATTGTAATCAAAAATTCAGTAAAAACAGTAATTTTTAAAATAAAAATAACTGTTTTCAATCTAATATATTTTTAAATGTAATTTATTCCTATGATGGCAAAGCTGAATTTTCCTCTAGTGTCACATGTCACTCTCCAGATATTGGAGAGAAGCCATAAAAACAAACATTAACACCTAAATAATGAAAACGACAGCAGACAAATAACCGATCTACACTTGGTGGGTTCCCAAAAGTCTGAGACCACTAGTGACTTTTTGCAATTTTCCTAATTTAATGCTCTTTATTACAAATGACATTACCAGCATAATTTAATTTGAGTGAAAAGCTGAATTAATAACATGATTTTCATAGCCTTTTCTTCCTGGTTTGTCACAATTTTGATTTAATGACAGCAAGAATCCAGCTGCATTAACTCTACACATTTGCACTGATGATCATGTGATCCAGCATGATTTGAGAATACTCAATGTCACAAATTTGCTTTGTCAATAAGTGGTACATAAAGAGTTAAGAAAATCAAATATTTAAATAATTAAAAAAAAATTTAAATCCAAAATCATTCAAATATTGTTTGTTTCAGTGTGTTCCAATATTTGCAAACATACTTGGCAGTAAATCTCAATCTGATTATGTTAACCAATCTACATGTTGTGATGTCCCAAAAGTCTGAGACCACTAGTGAAAATGCTTCTATTGTAATCAAAAATTCAGTAAAAACAGTAATTTTTTAAATAAAAATAACTGTTTTCAATCTAATATATTTTAAAATGTAATTTATTCCTATGATGGCAAAGCTGAATTTTCCTCTAGTGTCACATGTCACTCTCCAGATATTGGAGAGAAGCCATAAAAACAAACATTAACACCTAAATAATGAAAACGACAGCAGACAAATAACCGATCTACACTTGGTGGGTTCCCAAAAGTCTGAGACCACTAGTGACTTTTTGCAATTTTCCTAATTTAATGCTCTTTATTACAAATGACATTACCAGCATAATTTAATTTGAGTGAAAAGCTGAATTAATAACATGATTTTCATAGCCTTTTCTTCCTGGTTTGTCACAATTTTGAGAATACTCAATGTCACAAATTTGCTTTGTCAATAAGTGGTACATAAAGAGTTAAGAAAATCAAATATTTAAATAATTTAAAAAAAAATTTAATCCAAAATCATTCAAATATTGTTTGTTTCAGTGTGTTCCAATATTTTGGGTCCTCAGTGTAGCTTTGAAGAATTTATTTAAAAAAATTATAATATCAGAAATGTAACTGTGCAGAAATCTGGAGAAAAAAAAAGAAGTGTTAAATATGACATTTATTACAGCGCTAATACTAAATGACGCTTGTGCCATTTGGCTGTATGTACATGTGCGAAGGGGGGTGGGGAGGGAGAAAACTATCTCAGGAGTGTCCCTTTTACTTTCGACAGACTTATTTTGACTTATGGCTAAATTTAGGCAAAATTTTTTGAAAAATATAGTACAAACAGTACTTTTGTGAAATATTGTTACAGTTATAAATAACTGTTTTCTATTTTAATATATTTGAGAATGTAATTTATTCCTGTGATGGCAAAGCTGAATTTTCAGTGGCCGTTACTGCAGTCTTCAGTGTCACATGATCCTTCAGAAATAATTCTAATATGCAGATTTGGTGCTTTAAAAAGTTTAAAAGAACTGCATTTATTAGAAATTGATTTTTTTAAACGATTTAAGTATTTACTGTCACGTCTGGTGAATTTAATGTATCCTTGCTGAATTAGAGAATTCATTTCTTTAAAAATAAAATCTTACTGACCCCAAAATTTTGAATGGCTCTGTGTGTACACACACACACACACATCATTTTATATATATATATATATATATATATATATTAGGTGTAGATTATGTACAAAGGTGTACCCTTGAGCTTTTGCACCCCTAAAATTACAATTTTTACCTGTCAATGTAAGGTAGTATAACCTCTAGGTTTAGGGAAGAGGGGGCCGACCCATAAAAAATTGTCCCAGGCACCTGATGGCACTGCTAATATGATGACAACTGTAATAAGAATATATCAAAATATGGTGCAGGGCTTGCTGCATTTTAATCTGCACCCACGTGCCTATTTTTAGCATGTTTTCTAGGGCATATGAGAGTGGCAGCGCAGGCAAACAATTTGCTGCAAACAGGGAAGCGAGACACAAATCCTCACCCTCGCAATCCAGCTTTCATCAACTTCAAACCTCAAGAGCTAAAAGAGAGCGTAGGCGACAGGTGGGCCTCTGGGCATGCTACCAGACTTATTTAAAACTAATTTAGACACGAGCAGATACTCCCTTCCCTGCACACTGATGTTGATCTCTGTGGTATCTCTTCTCTTTGAGCCAAGGCTGCAATTCGATGCATAAAACAGACAGTGTTATGCAGTCAACTGTGCAGTCGTCTTAAGAGGGCTGTCTTGAACTTGTCATTGGAAAAAAATGTCAAAAGAACAACGATAAATGCAACTTTGATATGAGCGGTGGATATAACAGCTTGGAGAGTCTAATACCTCTATAAAGAAAACTCAGCTCATCAAACACACCCAGTCTGCGTGACATCACCAACAAGCTCTGTAGCCTGCCATGTTATGTGTCTAGTTTATCAGACAGATGACCATCTCGCAGAGGAGCCCTTTGACCCTCACTTGCATTCACGAACACACATGAGCCTTTTCCGTACACATGGTCACATCTACGTCGTCATAAATACAACTGAACTACACACTGTTTGTCAAGGATAAGTTGATGTATCATCGAAAAAAACGGAGGCCTCGGTCCAGCCACTTCTCTGTTCATTTTTCTCTTTGTGCGCTTTCGTCCCGACACCTTTTACTCCCCTCATCCATCCACATCCCCCTCTGTTCATTTATCTAAAAGGTCAAGCCCCAGTAATAGTTCAGAAGAAACAGAATAAACAGAAGAAATGTGAGAATGGCATACAATTAACCGTCTCTCTAATCTTCACACACCTACTGACAGCCTTCTTCCTCAGGCCTTGCTGTCTGACCCCATGGTGCGGTCAGAGACTTAAGCAATGGCAAAATGAATGGTGAATTTGTGTTCAGTCATTCTTCACAACCTACGACCTGGCTTTCTGAGGAAACCAAACAGTGGGCGTTTCTGGCCAGTCACTATATTCGTGATTCTTCCACAGGGTAGCAGTGTAACCAAACATTTCACCTACAGAAAAAATGGCATGTTTTTCTATTCTGAACTGTCTCCAAGGAAACCCAAGATTCTGATTGGCCGAACAGACGCAACATTTAACTTCAGCCATTTCCTTCAAACCAATCAGAGCTTGATATATTTAAAGCCACAGAGGACAAAAAGCTGCCAAAAAAGAGCCCGAATTATATTATATTTCTGCCTGTTTCCTACATTGTCAGTTCTCTTACACTGTAAAAAATGATTGTGATTTTAACAGTAAAAGACTGTAAAAATGCTACAGTAAAAACTGTTAACTGGTTAACAGTAAGTTTCCATACTATATTCGGTGAATAAATGTAATTACATTTAATGTAATTTTACAGTAAAATACTGTTTAAAAATCCAGTTTTTGGAAGTGAAAAAGTCATTGTATAATTTACAGTGACAAACCGTAAATTGACACTGCCAGAATTCCCTGCATGACACTTCATTTTTGAAGTTTTTTGTTGAAATAACATGTTTCTTGTTAGTTTTTTTCTTATCAGTTGTGTACATTAGGGTTTAATCTTAATGTTGTTCAATTCATGTTTATTGCATTATTTCAGTATCATGTGTGTCACCCGATGGGGTTTAGTGTTTGTGTGAATGACACTGTGCACCTTCTATATATATATATATATATATAAGTATTTTCCTCAGCTCATAGAAAAGCTGTTTGTGATGAGCTTTGGTTCATCATGTGACTTTCTCATCACCACCAGTTTTTGGTGGTTATTAGTGCATTACAATGGTTCAAAACAGATATTAGATTACTAACATTACATCAGTTAATGAAATACGGTATTTTATTGTGAATTTAACTTAAGTCTGTAAAACCTAAAATATTGCTACCATATTTTTTGCTGTAAAGTTCTGGCAACCACAGCTGCCGGTATTTTACCGTAAATGTCACAGATTTTTTTTTTTGCAGTGTAGATTCTACATGTTTTTAAAAATATGCACATTTGAAACCATCATAAACAAAATAATTTACCTCTGTATAATTATTAAAGTGACATAAAAAAATGCACGTATAGCACCGGTCTTGAGAATTTTCATTTCGCCTATAAATTGCATTTTTAATTATTCAGAGCAGTGAGGTTTCTTAATTCTCACCCCTTGCATTCTCCCTCCTTAATTAGCATAAAGCCAATCATTTCCTTTTAAACGTGCTGCGGATGTTTATGAATATTTCAGAGTGCTACATCACCATCATTCTCAGAGGCTTTGTGCTGTTAGGCCTTTTCCAATTTCATTTATTTTGTTTTCTCATGTTGTTCGTTACCGACATCAATTATTATGAAGTATTCAAAGGGAAAAAAATGGAGCATCAAAATGTATCAAAAAGAAAAGCATACATCAGAGTACTTATATATTTAGTTTTCGCTAAGCAGACGTCCAATTCCAAGCTTGATTTTGTCAGTAACTCATGACAAGAGGCACACAAAAACAAGGAGATGTGGGGAGAGGAGAAAGGGAGCGACACAAAGCTAATGACTTTCCTCCAGGCGCTCTCCGCGGCTGCTAGATGCTTTGTGGTGATGCATGGCACGGCCTCTGCGATGTGGCAGGACGAGATTGGTGGAGTGAGGCATTGAGCGTGCCACGCAGAGGGACGTTCATCAGTGCCACAGCAGCAGGAAAGCGGGGACTGATGCCACGAGTGGAGCTTGGCGGGATACAGCAGAACCAAGACATGGCGGGCCCAGCCTCCCTCCCCCTCCTTCTGCAACATGGAGGTAGGCACAGCTCCAGGTCACACTACTCCTATCACTCTGCAGCACACTGCCTGCCACCACCAATGGGCTGCTGCGTTTACTCCTCCGGACTCGTTCTGCAGAGAACCCTTTTGTAACAATGACATCGAAAAATTTTACACCGAGAGCTGCAAGTCTCAAATGAGTGGCGAACAAACAACCTCATATACTATTTAATTAATTACTGTTCATCATAAGCTCATATCAGGTATTCATATCGGATAATAAAGCTGGGCTCTGTGCGCATTTAATATCCTCACCAACATGCATAATACAGCGCTCACAGGTGATGTTATGAGCACAGCAGGTGATCCAGCTATAAAAATCGGATTGATGCTGTAATGATCCGGGGAAGTTAATGTAAAACACCATTAAATAGCATCACAGTTGAGTGGCTATGAGTCAGTGACAGGGAACAGTAAGCAGTGACAGATGCAAAGGCCCATCACATGACTGGTCAATTTGTTTTCTTTAATTTTTTGGCTGATATCCGTCAGCTGGCTGATTTTAAAATTGTATACTAATTTGTCTAAATACATTTTAAAAACACTAAAAATGTTTAATCATTTTTAATGCTACAACTGAATTTTGTCATTAAAACAATGTACAGTATGAAAATGAATATTCATTTTGACAGTATTTAAGAGTTTTAAGTTATTAGCATGTTATATGTTATATTAGCATAAGAGTTAGGTTATTAGAATGTATATTAAACATATACACACACAATATTGATACATTTTTTAAAAATTCAATATTAAGCAATAAGCCAAAAAAACATGAAGATGCCTGCATATACAGTATATAAACAGTGCAAGAAATCTGCATCAGATCGATGCCCTATCCATGTCTTCCAGTTACGCGCCGTGTGCACGGGATGCACAGGCCTGCGGCTGACCTCGGCATGAACCTCAGAGATGAGGTGAAACAGAAGGCACGAGGGTCCCAGGGGGGCTGAGGGGAGAGGCAGGGGAGGAATGCTGATCAGGGAGAGATGGAGAGACTGGAATTACTGCGCTCTCCTGTACAGCACTTGATTAGAAAAAAGGAGCACTCCGAGCATCCTTAACCCCTCTGTACCACACACCAATACACAAACTGCACACAGAGAACAACAAATTGACACATTTTTCCTCATTAAAAGCAAAGGCAGTGGCTTCTGTGTGATGCCTGCGCATAGCAAACATTAGGAGGGTGACAAAAAAAGAAGGGAAGGCATTAGGGAGGGAGCGAAAGACTGAGAGAGAGAGATCCCTAGGTGAATGGCTCAATTGAACATCACCTCTCTAAATTGTCCTTAACAAGAACTGATTCGATTTGAATGAAAAGGATCTGTTATTCACAACATGAGACCTGAAATCATGCAGCCCCTGAACAGTTTTGTAGTATTGCTTATTATTTACAAGATTCCAGGATGGACCTTTAGCCAGCCTCTGTTTAAAGGCGCAATTGTGGGCTTCACACATGATGTGGGAAACCATTTAGCATGCTTTAGTGCCACAACATTGTTCCTTTACTGACGAGCTGCACCGTACAAGAGGAAAATTTATAGTCTGGCAATGAGCAGGGAAAGCAAAGGGGGTCCTCCGTTGAGAGACCAGAGCTCTATAAATTTTACAGCCATATATTATGACATCCATTCAAAAGTTTAACTGCAAATACTATAATCCTGAGATGGCAGAGAGGTGGACTGGGGTGTGACAGCCAGAGGAGATATGACTTGCAAGCAGTGTCATCATCACACATGGCTGCAAAGAAAAATGAGTTTGGCGAGATGTGGAAATATACTTAAAATAGTGGAGCTGAGGCATGAACAGGCTTGGAATTCGGTGCTGTCGGTTATAGCCAATTCACAAAGAAAAATGAACTAGACATGAATATACAATAAAAATTAGTGTGTGTTCATTTCAACAAGAATTATAAACAGGTTCCTATTTTTTTTTTTATAAATGTTACCAAAAAAACTACATTTATTTAACTAAAAATGACTGGATATACAGATCTTTATCTAATATCTTTGTATTGAACAAAATTAAGCTAAAAACACATATTAAATGTTTTAAACTACTTGCATTAGACAACAATGTGGCATTAAATGTTTTGAAGTGTATAATTCAGGCAAGCAGTTGTTATTTATTTAATTATTTTTAAATATAAGCCTAGCATTGCATTGCTGCTGCAGTTTTAGCCGTTCAATATCATTTTGGATCCATTTACAAGACACTCTGTCACAAGCGAAAGTTTTGAATGTGGGGAGAAATTGAGACATTCCTATAAGAGAAGAAAAAAAGGGTTGAGACGGGGAGTGTTGTATTTCGGAATGAATTGTAAAAAAAAACATCAGTTTAACCAATTAGAAAGTAACTTCAGTGCTAAATTATATGCCCACCACCCTCTTGAGGTGACAGTTAAGTTGTAAGTCTGTACAAATATAAGGGATTTACAGGACAAAAAAAAAAGAGGTAAGGAAGTATAATTTCTTCTGTCTTATAACTCCAATGGTTAATTGATGCTAAATAACAGAACTGGTATCTTAAAATCAGCGGTTAATTTTTTTTATTTTTGTCTACGTGTTTAAAAAAAAATAGGCCTATATAAAAAATATATAAATATGGCTAATCAGACGGGTTTGTAACAGTTTACAGTCTATTCCAACTGGACTGCACAGAATGGGAAAACAGGCTTCATTTATCACAACTAACACACCCTATACTGTCTGTTTTGTTAGAATTGCTCACCTGTTTTTTGCATTTCTTCTCTATTCGTTTCCAATTTGATATGCTAAATAAAATTGAAATATAATTTGTGTAGCATAACAATAATAAAATAAAATAAAAAAGAATCCACGTTTTCTTGTACTTGACATTAATGTTGAAACAAAATAGCCTATGTTATAATCCTTCCTGGTCTCCCAATTGCAGCTATCGATTTAATGCATTTGAATTATATGAGCGCATGATCATTTCGACGGTAACAAAAAAACAAAAGAACATCATAAAAGTCTGTAAAGGAATACTATTGGACAATTCCGCCGTTTTACGACTCTTATCTGCTTGTTCGTTAGGTTTTCTTTGAACAGTTTTGATTCAAGAACGATTAAACATGCCAGCGGACACGTGTCGACTGTCTGTGGACTGCAAATCAAGATGTATGATATCGAGCATCGATCACACGAGGAATGCAGTACGGTCGTAAAGGTTGACGTGTTTGTTAACGCTCACATTCATGTGTGCCACACAGGTATTTATGGCCGTCTGATAAACTCCAGAAAACTGCTATTGTGGGTCTGGTGTATTTAACTGAGAATGAGTGAGTGAAAATCACCAGATTTCGCTTTTCAGAAAAACATTCGATAGTAGCCTACTAAGCGATAGCCTAAAAGTGCCGTTTAGTAGGCTACCTCTTTATAAAAACGTGTAAAAATCAGCTGAATTGCTTTAGTTTTAGGAAAATGGCAAAAGATAAAAAGTCCACCAGGTGGCGCGTGTTAAGTGAAAGTGAATGTTGTTCTCTGAAGAAAACTGAACTTCGACAACACTTCGACTGTTCTAAAATAATTCACTCTATAATAAGGGTAGCAAACGTTAAAAGAGAATCCAACAGAAGATGACAACAAATAAAAAATTAATAGTAATTAAACGACATCCTAGTAAAAATAACAGTAGGTACTAACATTTGTCTCTGTTTCTCACAAATGTTTATATTTAGTGTGTTTAGGCTTGTATAGGATAGGCCTAGCCTATATCTAGATTTTTATCAGGTTTTAACAAATCCCTAGTTGTATTGATTTCTGGTAGGTCTGTTACTATTGTAGACACGTTCACATTAAAAACTATTTTTAATTTATTCATTCATTCTACCATAAACAATCAATAAACGTTATTAACTCAAGATCGTGTTATATTCAATTCTACTAATCACCGGGAATGTTTCGACCTGTGCAAAAATAAGACATCACAAAATAGCCTATTATTTTATTTCAGTAGGCTATATGTAAATCGAATTAAATAGGCCAATACATTTATAAATACATATAGCCTATAGGCCCATATTGGGCTAAATTAAAGGCTATTTATTATTACACCTAAATTGAGAATTTAGGTCCTCCAAATAATTAATTTAATGCTAGAAAAATCCATCAGTGGAGTTATTTACTGCATTCCTTATAACCTAACTATTGTTCTGTTAAACAACTTTCGTTTTCAAATAATAGGCTAATTAAAAAAAAAAATAGTCTACATTTACTATAGCCTACCTTTTCCAAATGTTATATTTTTAGGCCTACATGATTTTCGGATTCTCATATTTTTGAGAAATTCGTTTAGAGTTAAATAAGCTGTTTCATTAGGTATAGGCCCGTATACATATCAGAATAATATTCAAGAACCAAAAACTAACAGTTCACATTCGAAATACTTTCTAAATACCTTCATAGTAATTTGCCTATAAATGTTGTCTTTATGGAGCAGCACTTATAGGTGCAGCACGTGAAGACCCCGCCTGCATGTCCTTTAGTAAATAAATAGAAAGTTCAAAGGCTTCAACTGTTAAATGGTAGACCTACAAAAGCCAAAAATTACACATCTGTAATCTTAATCCAGCCATATATGAGCAATGTCCTCTTTATAAAAATAAAACTTGTGCTTTATTTTAAATAATTTATTATATACACAACACAAATCTGGACACAATATGCTACTCTATAAAATTTTGGAGAATAGGATAAGTTAACTTGAAGTGTTTTTATTGGCTCAAGATGTTTATGGACTGCAGCCAGGCATTGTTGTAACAAAAATCATGGAAAAATCTTCATCTTGTGATAACATCAAGAGGATTTTTTTCTGTTGTACATTGGAATCTGTCATATCATGGCCCTGCCGGTCATCATGAAAATTATTTGGTTCAGTGGTTACCGATGGTTGTGTTTTATCACACACACTGCAGTAATGTGCATTACCAGGCCAGAAATCTCCCAAACTTAAATATAGCCTCTCACTCGTGAAGCTCCTTACTCAAATTCAGAACCATGTGGGGGGAAACGCTTTTATGATTATTACATGTTTCAACACTCAATTTAAAACATATGGTAAATTAGGCAATTAGCATAATATTTTCCATTTTGGACAGATAAATGATACCTACACAGGCTGACAAATCATAGGGTAGAAAGACATTTCATGGAAAAACAGTTTGTCTGGTCAGTTTAAATTTGTGAAAACATTCCAAATGCTTCTGTAGAACAGACCTCAAAGAGTCAGAAACGTCAAATGGATTATGTCAGTAAATATAAAGACAAAAAAAGTACTTGACCAGCTAATGTTCATTTCTAGCATAAAAACACTCCACAAATACCCTTGTAAAACACAAGCATTAGTAAATATTAAGAATGCAAAAGACCGGTTGCCAAGAGCAAATCTGCATTTAGCTAAACCTAAAAAAGACATAGAAGACATCTGAACAGCACTCCTTCCCTGTGGGTGTACAGGCGAACACACCTACACACGCTTTCATTTGTTTCCCAATGAAAGCATCAGGCCACCTGGGCCTTGCATCGAAACTTCATCAATCTCCAGAAATGGAATCCAGTGGAGAGAAAAATCTAATTCTCATTTGCAAGATGGGTAAGGGAGAGAGGAGAGAGAGAAAGAGAGAGAACTGGAGGTACCTGGGAAGGCTAACCTCTAGCTGAACCCACAGCATTGAATCGTTTTGCCATTTGTCTGCAATACTGACAGGCTGCAAAGAAGATTAGACACTCAAGGTTGTGACTTCCTATTCTGCTTATTTCATCCCTTGCAAATCATGAAAAACTTCCTCTCCTCACCCACGCTAACTTTTACTAGACCGAGACTTATTATATTGAACACAGAAGCAATATTTTCCTAACCAATGAAAGAAAATGCATGATGAATATAGTGATGTACGCTCTGTTGACTCATCATTGCACAATGAATAGACTGACAATGATATGACATTAACAGTTGAAAATCTCTTCCGAATGATCAGTATACTGGGCAGGAGCCAAAGTGAGAGCGTGTTTGGGTGAAACAGTGAAATTACAAATGAGCGAGAGATGGAGCGAGAGCACATATCAGCAATTTCTGCAGCATCGTAGCCTTCTGAGAGTGAAGTGAACTTTTGAACCCTGTATGGCAGCAGCAGCGATGCACTGAGGATGCTCCGGTCTAATATGTGTCAATTTCAATTAATTAATGCGAAGGGAAACAGAGGGTAGGAAAACGACAGCGCATAGGAAAGATGGTGTCATCTTTGCCAAAGTCATTTAACGTGCCCTATGAAGCCTGCCAATGCCGTATACTTTACGCTTTCTAACTGCACAAAACCGCATCGGAATATTAATCGCGATTGGAGGAAATTAATGGATGATTACTAGAATGGATGGATGCTTTTGGGGGGGGGGGCAAGATCCAAATCTTGTCCCAGTCAGTGAAACTTTATTTGAACTATGCTGTTGCTATGGCATACAGGTCAATAATGTAGACTCAGTTGCCCTACAGAGTTCAGACAGGTCACGAATTGACCAGAACAAGACCTAGGGGTCAAAAGTTTACTGTAGGGAGGAAGAAACACTCAAAGTGTGAGCATGCACTCACAGTAAACGTATAGAGTTAAGAGGCATGGATGAGTACCAGCTAACGGCGACTCAAACACTGAGGTCATGTAAGGTGTTTATGATCACATGACTTCACCTCCACATGCCATTGCATTAGGATAAATATGACAATCCGAGGCTGCAGGACAGAGCTCTGCCGAAAATCCTTGACAGTAATTGTGATGATGACGAAAATGAGATTTGGTCACTATAGTTTGCTAAGGGTTGCTTAATTGCCAAGCTAAAATGTCTTTTTCATTGATGCAAGCTCTTTTTGGACTCTCCAGAGATTCATTACAACAATCAATTTCACAACCATTAATTACGAGGCTCTAAGATCTTGAGAAAAAAATTTAATTTACATCTTGATGATCTAATTTGCGATAAAGAAACAACTTAACTCTGAATCCTTGGCCTTTCTGATTGGCTTCTCCAGCTTTGCCTGTAAAGCTTTGGTGGGGTAAGATAACAGGAACGAGAGGGGCTTTTGTTTCTGAACATAAATCAAATCAGTGCACACAAAGAGCCCAGAGCATGTGCAGCCTTTGATAGGACATGCATTGATATTAGCCTCTTAAACACACAAACTCCTGACAGAATGAAAAAAACCATACACCTTTTCTGCTCTATTTGTTATTACTGAAATCAAATGATCGGTGTGTTGTCTTGTGTGCAATATTTTTTTATAATTTTAGCAATCAACCCAAGCAAATATCTACTCAGCCCATTCAAAGCAATAAGAATGTTTTTGTTGTTGTTGTTGTTGTTTTTTACAACTTTTGCATTTCCTAAACTTGACCTGGCAAAATATCCACCCCACCGTGAGGCTCCCTCTGCCCTGGGCTTCCCATCCTCAGCTGCAGGGCTGCTGTCATCCAGACGAGGCTGCAGGCACGGTGGGGTCAACCGTGCGGTCTGCGGGTGAAACTCAGTTCACATTACCATACAGACAGGGGCCCTGACAATAGAGCACCCATCTGTTCCTGTCAGCTATAACATCATTTTAGCAATCAACCCAAGCAAATATCTACTCAGCCCATTCAAAGCAATAAGAATGTTTTTGTTGTTGTTGTTTTTTACAACTTTTGCATTTCCTAAACTTGACCTGGCAAAATATCCACCCCACCGTGAGGCTCCCTCTGCCCTGGGCTTCCCATCCTCAGCTGCAGGGCTGCTGTCATCCAGACGAGGCTGCAGGCACGGTGGGGTCAACCGTGCGGTCTGCGGGTGAAACTCAGTTCACATTACCATACAGACAGGGGCCCTGACAATAGAGCACCCATCTGTTCCTGTCAGCTATAACAAATCTAGTGTCAAACCTCCCTCTGGAGACAGGGAAGCAGCGCTGGCTAAATGAAATAACACTGACTCCTCCCATCGACGAGTCAACGGCTGCCTCATCCTCCAGTCAGGTTAGAGCACAAGCAGACACAGTCAATTTCCCTTCCTCACACAGGCGAGCATGTGACATCACGGAGCGAGTAACGGTGCAAGCATTGAATGCCTGAACTACATTTACCCTCCGCTACAATAGGGTAAATTTGAAAATATCAGCATGTGTAACAGAGGTAAGAGAGTAGGTGCTGTGCTGGTAAACCTCACACTAGAGGCTGCAGTCTTTAGCCACCTTGTTAGTGCGTCCGCCTCCCATGCCGGAGACCCAGGTTTGAGACCCACTCGGAACGAGGTGTGGCGGTGAGGACTCGGGAGAGAGGGGTTACACATGCAAGGGCACCAGCTCATTCATATCACATATGCATTTTGTTTTTCATTCACTCGAGCTAAGCAAAAAAAGGGCTCAGCATGGAGCATCCTTATTGAATAAAAAGCAAATGAGAAAACAACTAAATCTGAATTGCTGGAAAAGGTGCACATTTAAATCTTAATCTTCATGATTATATTCCTCTCTCTAATTTCATATGCTCCAAAATGCTCTCCCTCTCAAATTCCAAATGCCCTCTCATAGGGTTTGATGTGAGATTCCCAACTGGTGAACTAAATATGAACCATGAACTGCACTTGCCCTTGCTGGTCATTATCTTTATTGAAAGAGCGACATGAAGCGAATCTTCTTCGAGTTACTCCTCTTTGACTTATATGCCTTTTCCGGCAAAGAAGCGAATCAAAGGAGCACATCCAGGTTTGACCCCTTTTGTTGCTAAATTACAAACAACATATCAAATAAATGGAACGATGGAGTTTTCATTTTTACCAGAGTGGTGAGAAGTTTCGTGTCAGTGAACAAGGCGGCGTATTCAAGATAAAAACAATAATTTATGGTTTTCACAAATGGCAATTGTGTAGCCTGACATTTTTTTTGTGTTCAATCTGGAAAACTGTTAAAAAAATAAAATAGTTCTATGAAGTAAAAATCTAGCAAAAAAAGAGAGAGGATTACAGTCTCATCTCTTTATTGGATTACAGTATCATCTCTGAGCTGGTCACTACAGATCAATTCTATTGACTTGAATATCCCTCAATTCTTTTCTTTTAGCTCTTTTCTGCAAAGCTGCAGGCTTTTGATCCCTCTGAGAAAATTGTCAGTTGTATGGTGAGTGATAAATTAGAGAAAATGGATAAAACGCCCCTCAGGTACAGGGTTGAATTTCAAGACCAGCTGGTTACAGAGGAGCCGGGGATGATCAGTCACAGATCTGGCCCGAAGCAACAGCAAACTGCTCACATTAGTAAAAAAAAATAATCAACAAAGACAAAATACAGATTTTGACGAGCCATTTTCAATCTGCAGTACATACTGTTTTTCTCTCTTTAAACTTTGAATTTTGTTCCAGTTTGCATTTTTCAAATTGTAGTAGGCTATACAAGTGTAAATATTATTGCTGTCAGAAGGACAAGTAAGCTAACATTTCCACACCATTGTTAAACACAGGCAAACATGCCACGGCTTAACCCCAAGAACCTCAGCAGCACACATTGCCCAAACATCCCACTCGCCTGCCACTAGAGGGAGTGCTTCATCTCTTTTGTATGAAGGGTAAAGACCACCCTCCCATTCCCCCTCCACACACTCCTCAATGCCAGCAGCAGAGTTGTGGGAATCCACTAGAGGGTGATCTGTTACCAAACACCTCCACTGGGGTATTTCATCACTACCAGTGAAACCCCCACAACAAGAAATGTGCTAAAGATGCTTTAGACAAGTTTCCTGTCTCTACCTATCACAGCTTACACGCATTAGACATACAAGTAAACACACTCATCTGCACAAAGAGTGGCTTGAACTCACGTTCAGAAGCACCTTCCTCCTGGTAGTCAGAGGCCACTGACATATCATCTGAGGGGGCAGAGCGTCCCAGACTGGAGCTGCGGTTGTCATCTGAACTATCCTCAAGATTGGATTCAACTAGAATAAAAAATTAAAACAAAAAAGCAAGAACTTTATAAAAGTAGAAACTTTGTCGAGTTAATTCGACAGACATACATAAAATGAAAATGCTGTGGGAGGAAAATCGAATCATTTTTGTAAAACCGACTTTTTTTCTAAAGAACCATTGTTCCGGGAAAGACAGAATCGGAACGGAAATCTCTGTGGGCAATTAATTAGAATCATGAAACAGCTGTGCACTTACATCTGTGGGGGAATTCTTGTGGGTATCTGCAAAAAAAGAGGATTTAAAAATGCTTTTAGAGAAGAACATCTTGTAATGGATAAAATAACCTTCTAACCAAATGGACTTTGCAATGTTAAAAAAAAAAGGATTACTGTATAATGCTTATAATCAGATATAACTGAGGTTCATAAAAATAGTTTGTATCGTTCCACTGTCTTTCTTAGTCACAGTAGATAAACATTTCTGATCTGCAATGAAAGCGGTACTACAAATTCTAAAAGAATCGAAGAGGCGTTAGATTGATAGCAGCTTGAGTATCTGTAAGCACATGCATCTGTGAAGCAGTGCACTGCAGCGTTTGCAAATGTTGCAATGACAGCTAAGTATTCATGTAGCCCAGTGCTGAAAAAAAAGTATGCTTTTTCTCTTTGCAAACACCTTGTTTCAGCACAGCAAACCACAAAAACCACTCCAGCCGGCAAGCGCTGTAATTGTACTCCTTGCTTCTAAAAAGACAACAATAGAAGAACTGTGCAATTTGCTTCCTGTCTGTTTAACTGTTGTGTTTCATTTGTAGCTCAACTGGGAGCACAGATTTTGAAGCTGCAAATTATTTGCTCCTATAAATTTACTTTTTATGGTATTCAATGTGCAGTACAAACAAGGAGGAACAAGTATGTGTAAGCTCTAATAGTCGCACATGAATAAATCATACTGTGACATCCCTCACCTCTTTTGGATGATATGAAAATTTCGTAGGAGAATTTCCCTGGCCTCCAGCCATATGAAAGGATCTTGCCTTTGTAATCCGCCCAGGATTACACCTCCCAACAATGCACTGCTGAAAGAGCGACAAAGACCCAGTATCAAACACAGGCCTAGGCTGATGAGAGGAACCTGCTCTCCTACCACCAACACTGCCATCAGCGCCTCGCATCTCTCCAAGAGAGCTCTTTTAGCATTCGCCTACTCCTTTCTTCTGTCCCCTTATCTGGGGACACAGGCTTTTTATCTCTGCATTCCTTTTCATTTGTGTTTCACTTGGGGGAGGGGCAGAACTGTCATCTGAGAGTCCCCCCCCCCCCTAAACTGCCCCGACCTGACAGAAATCACACTCCAACATGGTCACACACCCCTCTAGAGACCAGGGGTCAATATGAAGGCACTGGAACAGTTTCAGAGTTTGTCGTCTTTTCCATTATGAGATTCAATTACTATCAATTGGCTTATAATGCCTTTCCTGTTAAATGGTATGAAAACATTTCTGCCCGTGCAAAGCCTTGGGCTCATCTCTGTCGCTGGTTTGACCCTTTGAACTCAGTTCTGCTCCTTGCTGCTAATTAACCTCCCCACACATGCACAAGACACTTCAGGCAGGCAGCACTTAGAAGCTGTTTTTGTGGGTGTTTAAGGACCTGTGTGGTAAATATTTCCAAAGTAGATGGGGGGAAAGTATGATCGTTTGTCAAAGAGTTTCCATGGTATCAGTGTATGTCAACACCCACATATCAATCATGGTGAACTTAGAGGAACAGTTTTCACTAGCTCTTAGAATAAATTCAGTTCTTAGTTTTCTCTTATGCTAATGGCTAAATTGTATAGGACCATTTGAAACTGTTGAAATGGATAGTTCTGGGAACTTCTGAGCCGAAAAAGTTTGATATAAGAATTTTTCAGAGAAACCTCTATTCATGTGCATATGCTTAAAGGGTTAGTTCACCCCAAAAAAGTCATCCTTATGTTGTTCTAAACCTGCATGCATTTCTTATTTTCTGTGGAATAAAAAAAAAATTCCAGGGTTGTTTGCTGTCATGCTGTCCGATGCTGTTTTGGACCCCATTGACTTTCATTGCATGGTCAAAAACAAGTTAAAACATTCTATTTTTTTTCTTTTGTGTTGAAAAGAACAAATAAAGTCATACAGGTTTGGAACAATATGAAGATGAGAAAATATTGACAGAATTAAAATTTTTGTGTGAACTATCCCTTTTAAACATAATTACAGTCGATATTTTCCTCATGAAGCCACAAACACAAACTTTAAAATTGTTTAACTGATTTAGCTGTAGGAAGGAAAAATATGAATCAAAAAATAATATCTTGTTAATTTTATTACTGAAATCTGATACTTTGGTTTTGTAGCGTCAGTGTGTCATGCTGCACTCATATTCTGCTGGCTGGAATATAAAGCCTTTGGGATTCTGAAGGGGGCGTTGGTTGTATCAGTATCCACTAATATTCAACCTTCACCGCCTTCTAAAAGAGACCAGGGAGGCAGTCCATGAGATCAACGATCTGTCACTGATAAAATGAACTGTCAGCTTTCATTTGTCTCCCTCTGGCGCGCACTACTTGCCTCTCTAAATCATATGAGTGACGGAGCACCGGTTACACTTTGCCAAGCTATAAGATCCCTACAAACAAAACCACATGCAGGAAATTTGTCAATTCAGTTATGACAAAAACACTGTAGTGTTGGTTTTGAGAGTAACTGGCAATTTTCCAACTCGCCCTCTCTGAGCAGGTGCAATAACTTCACTTCTCTCTCATAATCTAATCAGAGTTATACTATAAAAAAAATCTTGCACATGTTTGTTTTTACACTGCCTAAGCCAATATCTGTTGGTTGCTTGCTGGCAACAGCCCAGCTCGTGTGCTGCAGGGTCTTTGAAGTTTTCCCTCTCGGTTACTCAGCTTATAAGGCGGTGGACTGATTATATGGCCTCGCGAGGACATTGATACGATTGAGCGAGAGGGGGAAGGTCATACGTGTCTGTGTGGAGAGCACAAGAGGAAGACTTCCTGTTCTTCCTGTTTTCAGCGAGAGGAGGTGGCTATCTGCATGTGGCCACTGTCTTAGCTGTTGACTGTATGTCTGTGAAAGACAAGAAGACATATAAAATGACCCCCTGACCCCTGTTTCAAGCCCATGAATAGTGTATACAGTATTCTTTTATCTCTTTGAGGTCATGCACCCCAGCAGAGTGACATGCTTCAGAGGGACTTGAACAAGACTCTGGAAGTCAAGCCAGGCATTTGATTTGTAAAAGACTCTCTGACAAGCACACCCAGCAGGGAGAGTATATACCTTGCAAGCTTCAGATCTGCCCTAAACATCACAGCAAAGGCGGTGTACCTGTCAATATGATTTTTGTCATTGAATTTTTAACATGAAATTTCTCCTTTTTTGCCCATTGCATTTTATTAAATACTGGAGGTAACTGTTGTTGTTTTTAATAAATTGTGAAATATAATTTATTCATGTGATGGCAACACTCAGTTTTCAGCAGCCTTTAATCCAGTCTTCACTGTCACATGATCCTTCAGAAATCATTCTAATATGCTGATTTTGTGCTCAAAATACATTTTTATTATTATCAATGTTGAAAACAGTTGTGCAGGATTTTTTTTCTGGATTCTGGATGAATTGGATGTTTACAAAACATTTATTTGAAATTGACATAATTTGTAATATTATAAATGTCTTTACTGTCACTTTTCATCAATTTAATGCATCCTTGCTGAATGAAAGTATTCGCTTTTTTTTTTTTTTTAACTTCCTGACCTTAAACTTTTGAATTGTAGTATATTGTCCTTCCAGGGAGATTTAAATATCTATACAATTTTCCACGAAATGATCAAATCTATCAAGTAATTTTTGCCAGCAAAGTGATATGCAATACTGTGGCATCATTTAACAGTAAGTGCATCTTTTTTGAAATATGTGCCAATCTTACCCAATGTAATCTTAAAAACAGTCACTCCACTATTTCACAAAATTACAGACTTTCTGATGACTATTGCTGACTGCCTCTTTCACAGATGCACATTTATTTTCTCTCTCCGCGTCTTTCCACACATAGCCTATTTCTTTATACGCATTATTGTCTGAGGATGCTATTTTTATCTTCTTTTAATTCTCCGATGCTCCTCTTGCCCCACATTCTGCAGTGTGAGCCTTTTCTGCACACTGACAATCTGGTGAAAAACAGCCTCCTCCTCCAGGCTGACTGAACATCTGTCTCTGCAGCACTGTAGCTCTTCCACTGATGCCCACAGATGGGAGACCCATAGGAGCCCAGAGCCACACAACCCAAAAGAGCAAGCAACAAATACTAGATACTTAATAACTTTAAGTAAACATGCAACATTGTAGCTTTTTTCCCCTTCTGGCTGACCAACTGATATATTTGAATTTGATTTTTGAAGTTTCATTTGCATGGCCATTTCAACATTGATGTTTGTGTCATTGTGGCATATTTATGAATTTTCATACTGAAATAAAGATGTTTTTAATCAGCAGCATGTCCTTACCACCAGTGTTTGTCATTTAGTTAGTTGGACTGTCTTGGGATGGATTTAACTAAAACTGGGCATACTACAATATAGCTTAAAGCATAATAGTAAAATTAAACATATGCCGGTTTCGCCAGTTTGTCATGATTTCACCTTTATTTAAGTGAAATTTTCAGTTGAACTAATATCTAAACCTCAATAGCAGTTTCATTTAATTAATTCATTTAAAATCTATTATTGTCTATTTTTTACTAGACATTCAATTCAATTTTCAGTTTGTAGTAGATAATTCATTTTTGAGAGAGATAACACTCTGATTGACCTCTCATCCCCTGCTGGACAGGCCCGTGGCTTTTGTGTATTAATTTAGGCCTGAACTCTGAGTGAACCTGGTCAGTGGAGAGGGTGCTGACAGTGCATGGCTGCTGGGGCAAATACTGTGCAAACCCAACACCCTGGGTAAATATTGGAGCAGTCCGTCAGATGATCAGGGAAATTAAACCTTGCAAACTTTCTAGAAGAATTGAGGCAAATGGAGATAGTATCTATCTCCATTTAAACATTTTTTCCCCCTGTAATTGCTCACCTCTTAGCATACATTTTAATCTGATGCCCCCAAAAAATATTACATGAAAAAATACACAGATTTACAGTGAACTGTTTATGCAAACAAAGGCCATTTGTTTTATTTCTTAGTACATTATTATAATCTACAGAATTTGTTTCAATATCTATCACTCTTCTTTATGGCCTTGGTTAAGAAATGTACAAATGAAATGAATGGGGCCTTATAAATTATCTTGTTAGAAAGAGTTAGAAAGGGTCTTATCTTTTCTTAACCTGCAGTATCATTGTGCTGTGCCAAGTAGGATTGAAACCTCAAATCTAGTCAGTGAGTGGTATACTGAGCACCAAGGAGTGTTTACATGTTTAGAAAGCCTGTAGGCACAAAAAGGTGAAAAGGTCATAGGAAGCCACCTGGTGTGTAATGCAACATTCCTCTTGTCAAACTATACAGACTAGAGCAACACTGATTTAAATGAGCTCCATTGTATTGCAACATCCTCTGACAAAGGACGCAATCATACCAACATCATGAAGAGCCTTTTAATTAAAAGAAAATCGATAAATTGATTTAAATTGGATTAATTCCACAAACATGTTTGAGAAAAATAAAATGTATTTAATTATCAGAAAGTCACTGGCCAGATTGTTTTCTAAATACATAAACATGTCAGTCTTTTCTACATTTTTTTACTCTTTCAACAAAGGATGAATCAGTAGTGCAAAAAAGGATATCAACCTGATGACAGAAAAAAATAACATTTAAACGTCTTGCTTTGGACTATTAAGCATATACCCTGTTAATGCATTTTGAACCATGAATTCGGTAGCTCTAATGCAGCAAAATTGAGTATTTTGCGTTATGTATAAAACACATGCACGTGCTAGCGCATATTTTATGCTTTGTCTAAGACAGCAGAATAAGTTAAGAAGTTCTCCACAGCACAATGATGAGATGTAAGTTCGTTTGCCACAAAGGCAAGTAATCATCAAATAGCAGTGGAAGAGTCTGAGGTAGGCGAAGCACCCGGGGATGAGCTGTTTGAGTTGTCTGCGCTTTGACCAGCAGAGCAAAGAGTCACACGTTTAATTACCGGTGCTGTTCCTTCCTTCTCGCGCTTCTTCTGTTTCATTCTGCGATTCTGAAACCAAATTTTAACCTGCGTTTCGTTCAGTTCGAGGGTGGCGGCCACTTCCACTCTGCGCGCCCTGGTCAGGTACTTGTTGAAGTGGAACTCCTTCTCAAGTTCGGTGAGCTGCTTGGTGGTGAAATTGGTGCGTATTATGTTCTGCTGGCCGTGGATCCCATATTCGGCGACTTTAACTGAAAGAGACAAAATTATGAACAAAAAAGACTTAGAAACCTCAACTGACATACTTTTTAATATTACGTACTTCCATTTTTACAGTAGCCATTGTAATTAGCCTTAACTCACCTGTTTTAGGAGGGTTCCTCTTGACTTTCATCCAGTCAAACGTTGGCGCTTGTTTGATGTTCGTCTTGGAGTCAAGGGAGACCTGGTACTTGCTTAACGAACCATAGCCGTGTGGTTCCTGTTCTTCATAGGGATATGACTGATAGTGGCTTGCAGAGACCGAGCCAGGCCTGCAGTTAGATTCACTGTATGTTCCCATGTTGGTTCCCATGTTCACGACAGAAAAAGCAGGGGACTGAAGACGCAAGTGGTCGTCTGCTTGAGTGAGAACGTGTTGATGTCCATAATCCGAGAGAGGAGGTCGAGTTTGCTTACAAAAACTGGTGTGTCCAGTTTCCGCCATGTCCATATTGATATGGTATTGCTGCGAATTAAGTTGTGCGTAAATTGTGCCATGAGTTTCGAGTTGTGCGGTACAAGTGTTCCCTCCAACTGGACGTCCCTCGGGAATGTAACTATTTGTACTTGCGCAAGCACTTGGCAAATATTCTTGCTCTATAGGAAAACATCCAACCTTCGAACTATAAGTGTTAGCACCACGGTTATAAATCGTATAATCTAAGTAGGAATTCATTGTTGACTGACCAAGCAAAATTGATTAAGCAGGGTCAATATAGGCTGATGTGTGGTCCCAGTGCCCCTACAACCTCTAAGCTGTATGTCAAACCACACAAAGTTCTATCCAAGCTCATATCAGTTAAGTGACAGATCATGTGACTAATTATGCACCAATAGTGTGCGACCTGCGGTAGCACTCTGGGCGTTGCAGGTGTCCATCAAACGATTCGTATTTACATGACAAACACATCAATCGAATCCACCCATCAATCTGATGTAATGAACTCGCAATGTAGGTCTAATGTGAATTAAAGCGAGCACAGCAGTTATAACAACGGATTTAGCCTATAGTGTATTCGTGACGGCGAGGAGAACTGGAGTTGTGTAGCGAGCTATAAATAAACAGGGTTTAAAAAGTCATCATAGGATAGCCTACATACCATTTACTTGAAATAGTCAGCCTTTGAGTTTTTGTTTTCTAGAGAGTTTCTTGTACTATTTTCAAATCTAAATTCCTAATTTAACTGGAATGAACCACCAGGCTATACACCAATTGCCTGAGATTGGCTTTTTCTCTCTATCTCTATATATAGTGGGCCATCCTACTTTTTAAAATAGTGCTTATAGATATAATCTCCCATTAAAATAAGTTCGTGTGATGCTATAATAATGTGCTCCTACACAGAGGGAGTTTGGGAAACGTGTCTTTGGTTTCTAATAGGATTATTTCCTAAAATCTAAAAATACGAGTCTAGTTTAATTCGACTTTTTAGTTAAACCTAAAGCCATAATTTTACTTAATACAGGTGACAGACAGTCTCCATTCGAATACAGAAAATTATTAATAAGAGTTGTAAATGGTCACAGATAAACTGATTAGATCATTTCAAATTAACATCGGGAGAAGCAATAGCCTAAATAGGCTAAATAAAAATAACAAGCACTAAATGTCAAATTCATAGGGCTATTCATTTTCACACAATAATTGTACTGATTTATTAACCACAGTAACGTTATTCAATCAATCAAGTACTTTAGCCTACTATGCTTATTTACCATTAAACATTATATGAAAGTGGCATTTAATCATTTCAAGGGGGACTTTATTATAGGCTACGCTCTGGGAACATGACAGAATGTGGAAATCGTCCAGAAGAGACAGAGAATGCCATTAATCTGGATAGCCATACTCATACTACATACTACAGCTATTCTTCTTCAGTCATATTTGCGGAAGGACGTCTCACCTGAGGCACTGCCATGCATACATCTCTTGAAGCTTCACTCAAGACGGTGGTGGTGGGTGTTGGTCAGAGATGGTCCAGCTAAGAGAAACATTCTTTTCAGCCTACAGTCTTTTTTTTTGTCTCATCTTCCGGTTCTGAAACCAGATTTAAGTTTGAGTAAAACGACCATTTCCATACGTCTCCGCCTGCACAGATATGGGCTGAAGTGGACCTTCTCAGGCTCTAGCTGATCCCTTGTATAAAGCAGTACGTGCTCTTTTTGATGCAATGAATCCCGAAGGGGGTTTCTTGTCGCTCCTGCGCTGTTTACATATTGATATGATTTTAGCTAACGATTCTTATGCCAAAATTCTAATATTGTTTTGTTATTTATGTTACTGCTGGTCATTTAATTTAGATTCTAACTGCATTTACTCACCTCCAAATAACGCCGCGCTCCTCTTTGTCGCGTTTGCTTGAATTCTCATCCAATAAAATATGGGCTGGTGATACAGTGAACTTGTGATTCCTTAAGTTATCTCCGGTATAGTTTGCAGGAAGAAACACTGATGAGTTAGTACTGTCTTGATTGAGGATGGTGTACAATTTCCCATTGATATAACGTCCTCTTTCTTTATCTCGTTCAGTATTCCATTTCACTGTACTACTAGTTGGTCTTTTGCGGTCGCTGACCCAATATATTTGGGATGACGCATTTTGTCATTACGTTCAAATGCATAACGACTTTTTTTTTTTACAAATAATTCCCCGAAATTGTGAGGCAGACGTTCTTGTTGTTGTTCGTTATTTGCATTTTCTGGACAGCTTTCATCAGTTATCTGTGGTCCTTTCTGTGGGGTTTAGCGAAACTCTGGCCTCTCGTGTCATGTGACAGTATGGTTCCGGAGGCCCGCTGGAAGATGACCTGCAGGGTCAGAGCAACATGAATCCATCATCGCAACTAAAAGGGAAAAATATATGAATAGTGTCTCTTTTTGGTGTACAATTTCCCATTGATATAATGTCCTCTTTCTTTATCTCGTTCAGTATTCCATTTCACTGTACTACTAGTTGGTCTTTTGCGGTCGCTGACCCAATATATTTGGGATGACGCATTTTGTCATTACGTTCAAATGCATAACGACTTTTTTTTTTACAAATAATTCCCCGAAATTGTGAGGCAGACGTTCTTGTTGTTGTTCGTTATTTGCATTTTCTGGACAGCTTTCATCAGTTATCTGTGGTCCTTTCTGTGGGGTTTAGCGAAACTCTGGCCTCTCGTGTCATGTGACAGTATGGTTCCGGAGGCCCGCTGGAAGATGACCTGCAGGGTCAGAGCAACACGGTGTGAGTCAGGGAACATGAATCCATCATCGCAACTAAAAGGGAAAAATATATGAATAGTGTCTCTTTTGCGGAGTACGCACTGCCAGAAACCAGAATATCTTACTGTGTTGCTGACAAAAAATGGTCTGTTTTCTTCTTCATGATATAAGCTGCAAAAAATTAAAAATTAAAAATTAAAAATTGGATATCCAGTGTTATTCAGTGTGCACAAATCACAAACTCAAAATAGGGTGAATGCAATATAAAAATGTAGCCTATTTTAAACAATTTTAAATAACACTCGGCCATAAAAAATGTGAAAAATAGAATATAGCCTACATGCACAAACAATTGCATAAAAATATCCAACGATTCATGAGAAAACTTATACAATGTAATTTAACTTATTTGAGAACATGTTTTCCTTTTACATTTTGTTTTTGTTTTTAACTGGTACACCATAAAACAAATTGAATTCAGGGTGTCGAAATAATTCTACACATTTAGTCTATTGTGTGTATCAAAATTAAAAGAGCCATGTGCACTTCTTATTCTCGGTTTATGTAGACAGTATAAGTTTCTCTGAGGCATCTGCTTTTTGTATTGCTGGTGTATAATTTTTTTCTTTTGGCAATTAGAAAAGGGAAGATTTCATTCATCCAGAAAAAAACGTTTGGAAAATAGTTACGAATCGGGGCAAAACAATAATGCCCTTATTAATAATTTTTCCCCCGAATGTACAGCCAGATCCCTATTTAAAATCACTTAAACAATACAATGACATCAATGCTTGTGGAAAATAAAAGTTAAAAGCATTTCAAATAAGAAAATGGTGGGTATTTGAAATTGCAAACGGCATTTCACTGTATTTATTTTTAATCGTAACTGGGTTGATAAAAACTAAAATAACGAAGAAAGAGACTAGTTGGGAAAAAACAATGGGAAGGGGAGTGTGCAGTGCTAGCCTACAGAAAAACGCACAAAGCCCAGTGAACTCGTCTTGAACCTTAGCCAAAGTACTAGGGCGATTAATCACCCAGACAGATCCTTCGCCATTCACAAACTGTGAGCTTATTCTCCAGCAGCTTGGTTCCGTGGATAACTGGAATCAAGGCACAAATCAGAGGGACATTTACTAATAAATATATTTTATGTAAGTGTACAGGCTAATTCACTCTAATCAACAACATAAAAAAATAATAATTAAAAACCTTGCTGATAACAACAGCCACTGATCATTGTATATTTTCAGCTCCACTCCGAAGTCCTACTGTAAGTGTCATTGAGTATGAGTTAGCCTATGTCTTCTTTATATGTAGAATTTCAATCAAAATATTTACCTCTCCATTATATGACGATAAAAGCGCAAAACAAAGCTTACCTATAAGTGATACAAGCCAAAGGATCGAGTGAATCAAATTTACGGGTAAAAACTGCAGAAGACCCCAGTGTAGTTACAAGATAATGTGACCCAACACTAATCAGACACACTTTAGAAAAGAACACTTCATAACGAAACAAAAATACGCTCTATTAGCCTATGCATATTCTTTTTAAATCCAACAATATCAGACTGCTGAAAGGATAACTTCCTCTTCTGGAAGAGGATTACATGTCTTGAACGTAAATGCTGATGGAGGCAAAGAAGGATGTCTCTTGGAGTTAGCAATCGATATAAATTGAACTGCGAAACAAACAAAAATTAAGCAAGATCAGGATGTTGCTCTGAAGCAGTATTGACGTGATGTATACTTACCAAACGACCTGGAATGGAGAAACTAAGAATGGAGAGATGTGTGCTATTTTCAATTAAATAGGTTAATAATGTCTGGTGTAAATTGGAAGTGTAAGTATATGTAAATACTGATACAGATGCTGCTGTATATGATTTTTTATATAGGCTATAGCTTGTATATACCTATATATATATATATAAATTTACAAGAACCATAAAATGGTTTAGGTGCTTTAATATGTCAGCTAACATCTTTACCATAAAACTGTTGAAAACGCTTGAAAAGGAGACATCTGTTTCGAATTATTCGTGCATGATATTGTAATTAGTGATGTTGAAGATGAGAGAGTGCCGCTGTCTTGGGACGGTCCTGCGATCAATTCCCCAAAGGTCCAGGGGTCTTTGATCTCTCAAGTTGATCCATTACTTTGCTCATGTCACTGTAGCAGTGGGTTCGTCATAAATGGCATAAACTGGGTATAGTCACCACCAGACGAGCCAATAGGCCTTAACAACCCAACCTTAAACATTTACTGATATTACCCGTCCTTAACCCGTGACGTACAGCCTACTACAATATACTTTAACGTAACGGCCACTTCGTTGCATTAGGCCTAATCATCGAGACTTTTTATATGAGCGCAGTCTGTTACAATAGTACAGCCTTATAAAATATTTAAGAGCATACTACACAAAACCTGCAATAAAATAAATTAAAATAATAATAATAATAATTTACATTCCTAACATAGATTATAAGAATAAACGTTTAAGTAGGCTATACTAAAGAAAATGTCACATTAAACAATTTATTCTGTAACAAATTTCGCAGTGAACAAATGTTAGAGAAACACTAGTTCCTTACATTTGTAATCTAGTTTAGTTATCACGACAGGCTGAATAATAAAGTGTTTTCATACAATTATATTGAAATAAACGGATGAATTTTTATTCATGAAAGAGCAGTGTAAAAAAAAATATGCATCTCAGTTTTGGCCTTTACGTGTTTTCTTCGAGTCAGGAGACAAGACCGCTCCCAGCAACCTATCTACAAGATTTAGATCTAAAATATAGGCTTACTCACAATGTGTGGTGCTTATGCTGTGCGGTTGCTCCTAGATTCTCCCTCTTGACTGTTCACAGCAATGAGGATAGCTTCTCGCGAAGGAAATGCCCCAATAAATTTCGCCCAAACTCAAACAAGTTAGCTCGGCGAAAAGCCAGTCTTGACGAATTGGCTGCGTCGCCTTTCTGCTCTGCAGCCTCTTCATTAATTATTTAATGAATCACGTGATATAGCATATAAGGGATGCGGAACCAGTATCTTTACCGTTTTGATTTCATCCACCTCTTTACTAGTCATCGTGAATTAGCTATACCTTTTTGTGTCAACGAAAGAGTGAAAAAAGAAGCCAATTTTATTCAAGAAAGTAGACATATTCAGCAAAAATAGTAACCACACAGCACTACAATACGGATAAACTGACTAGCCTACTATTCCTCATCATTCATGCATTATATAATCTAAAAACAAAGGTAAATTCAGCTGACATCTCACAGTATTTCCTGATGTAAAAATTACCTGTTTCAGGTCATGTTCCTTCTTCTCATTGTCTGCAGGCTGTCCGTTTGATGAATAACGCGTGGAAAACATGTCCTCAAAGGGTCACATGTAGCCTCATTGGGAGACACTTGTTGCTAGAAAAAAAAAGTAAAATCAGCATAATAAAACAGCATAATAAAAAGTAACACAGCAAAACAGTTTGTCAAACGACATAAACATCACATCCTCAAGTATTTTAGATTGTTGTTTATTATTCTTGAATCGTTATATACTTGTTTCATAAATGTTACTGAGCCTGTGCGTTATGAGGGATTCAGATTTTTTGCGTGACATCTGGAAAAAAAAAAAATTCAGAAAAAATCAAAAAATTGTCTCCCTCTGAGAACATGGGAAAATACAAATACAAAACAAAATGTGGTGACCAAAACTTTTACTTGAATTATCCTGCAGGATTATTAAATTGGAATAAATTTCGCACGTTGTCGCATGAGCATTTGTCACCATATAACAAATGATGTAGCGCCATCAGGTGTCTAATTTTCAAGACCACCACATGTTTAGTTTTTTTTTTTTTTAAAGCATGTCTCCAATCATGATAGATAGATAGCTAGCTAGATAGATAGATAGAAATAGCAGTCAGTATGGGTACAAAAAAGTGCATCACCAATTCCACTAGCGTTGGGTTTATGCCAACTACATATTCCCCAAGACACGAATTTGCGACTATCTATTCACACAAATTCGGATCTACAGGGTATATATAGATGACAGACATCATCGGTTTTGTTAAGCTTTGTTAAGAAAATAAACGTTACTGTTTACTGTGAATTTGTGGGAAAGCAACAACTATACTTGAGCAACAGACACAGTAGATTTTTTCACATTTTCACCCATGTATCACCAGTGCATCATCCTCATTTCAATTATTTACTTTCCAATATACTTCAATATTTCTAATCCAACTTCTTTAGCTCTGCGTTATTAAACTATGCATCATTAAACTTTGCGCTACCAAGATCTATCTTATATAATTATATTATATATAGTTGGAAAATAGTTATATTAATAATAGCTGTCATAAAATAAAATAAAAAAGGCAATCCCGCAAATCTGATTCATTGTTTGTAGTTGGATGAAATTATTAAATGAGATAGGTAAACTTACTACATGCCTCACTCTGTTTTAGACAAACGGTGGTCCCCGTCTTGTTTCACGTTGTCTCTACATTTTCTTTGCCTCCAGTAAACACACTTTCACATTGTAAATCCATTTGTAAAATTTTACGTATTGAGCATAGCCTATAGCTTTTTTTCTTTCGGACTTTCATTTCGTGTGTGTCTCTGCAGGACTATAGCCTTCCAACAGCTTCACTGGACACATCACACAACCTTTTGGGCGCATAACGATCGATTAAAGATGAAAAATTCAAGATAACCTTAAGCGAAATATCGTTTATCAACTTCATTAGGCATCCTGCTGCTGCACACTTCGATTAGTGCTTCCTGAACGTGGGATCGCACTACTATCGAATACAAACAGACCTCTAATACAGACCACTAATTAAATATTCACCCAGAATCCTTTTTTAATTCAGTTCAATTTTTAAAAAAAATTGAAAAATCATTAAAAATGTATGTTTTTGATTGACTAGACAAAATAAGCAGTATGGTTAGCCTATTTGTATGGTTATTTATATATTTTATTTTGGAACAAAAAAAATAGCATACTTGAAATACATCATGCAAGAATTTTATATCTGAGATTTCAGTCACTGCTTTCAATTTTTATTTATGTTTTGCCATTGCAGCAAAAGCTGAGAATGGTGCCAGCAATCACAGAACATAATGACCTCCGAATGAACTCTGATCCTTCACCATGCCCCGCACTGTCACTGTAGGCTATGTTTTCTTTGTCAATATCCTAATAATAGCGTTGATGTTTTCACATTTCCACCATTAATATTTCTACCATAAAGCTGTTCGTTTTATCTCACTAGGTCTCATGGCTATTTATTTTATGATTACACCCTTCCTCATAGTTTATTTAAAAGGCTATTTTAACAATATTAGGCCTATTTAGACCTGGATCACACACCAAACCCAAGAAACGAAAAATATAAACCTTTAGAACTTCCCAACTGAAAAAAACTTTCCATTTTCGTGGCTTTTAAAAATTTTCTCCCTGAATTTTGTTTTCATGAAAAACCTGAAGCATCCGAATGTCCAGCAATGCAGAATGAGTAAGAACAGATCGGGAGCTCGGTGTGAGGCGGGCCCTGCTGGTGATGAAGCAACATTACATCAATCTACCTAACAACAAAATTAGCCGTTCACAGACATGGTTTTTATTTATGATTCAAGCAAAACGATATTCATAATAGCAGAACTTTTAAAATAATCTAATCTTTTTTTAGCGTTGCCTCGACTAATCAATTTACTTGCTCGTACAACTCTTCCAACAAGTCCAAGTCTGTCCCTCTCAAATATGTCGTTTCAGTCGTTTCAGTACAAAAATTAGAGACCTGGATCACACACCAAACCCAAGAAACGAAAAATATAAACCTTTGGAACTTCCCAACTGAAAAAACTTTCCATTTTCGTGGTTTTTAAACATTTTCTCTCTGAATTTTGTTTTCATGAAAAACCTGAAGCATCCGAATGTCCAGCAATGCCGAATGAGTAAGAACAGATCGGGAGCTCGGTGTGAGGCGGGCCCTGCTGGTGATGAAGCAACATTACATCAATCTACCTAACAACAAAATTAGCCGTTCACAGACATGGTTTTTATTTATGATTCAAGCAAAACGATATTCATAATAGCAGAACTTTTAAAATAATCTAATCTTTTTTAGCGTTGCCTCGACTAATCAATTTACTTGCTCGTACAACTCTTCCAACAAGTCCAAGTCTGTCCCTCTCAAATATGTCGTTTCAGTCGTTTCAGTACAAAAATTAGACAGTACTGACTGTTGAGCGAAAATGTATTCCAGATCTGCGTAGGATTACCAGCTAGTCGTTTTGGCATGCACCCTGTGCTTCTCTGGGAAGGCATGTGTGCCACTCTCGTCTCCTGACCTCGGAGTGATCCCTTCCCAATGAATAATTGATGAGAACAGCGCCCAGATTACCCCTATCAATATGCAAAACACATTATAGGGGTAAAATGGGACTTTAATAGTTATGAATCGAGGAACCGTTCCTATCACGAGCAAATTGTAGTTACATTCTTACATCCACTCTATCTTCTTTTTTTTTTTAAACACAAACCAAATTCTCTTATCTCCAAAATGTTACACTTATTTCAAAAGTCCAGACATACAATAACAGGCAAACACATCAAAGTGGGTAGAACAAAAAATGATCTGTAATTTTTCAGATTGCTTGATTGATACCAATACACAGTTTACCATGGAATACCAACAAAATCTGCATGTAACACCTCTCTGCCTGTATTATTGTTTAACAAGAGAAAGTGTTACTATTCTTAATTTTTGGACATCTGCTATGAAGCCTATATGATGTTGTAAAACTGAAAGAATATCTCTGCAGGTATTCATTAAAATATAAGGACGACATATATTCCACAATCCACGCTAAATACATAGCTTCGCAAATACTAAATTCAACCGGTCCAACCTTGCACTTATTGGTTGAAAAATATGCAGCAACACATAATGATTTTTTTTTAAATCTTTTTTATCCGAGTCAAAATCCATCGAAGTTTACATATGTATTTTTATCATTGTAAATCTAACAAGTCAGCATTCTCTGACACTTACAAATCTTTGAACGAAATTGTAGCTACATTGGTTAAAATGCGTGATGCTTTTTTGAAAACAATTAATTAAATGACCATCTGTAGCCAAGGAAGAGACTTACTTGAGAACTACAAAGAAGACCTCTTATCGTTTCACATTCAGCAGAAATATTATGAAAATGATTGTTGACAGAAAACAGAGTCAGCATGGGATATTACGACTGTCCAGTTTGAGAAGGCTCCGCATGCTGCCCACAACCTTTAGAATCCCGCTGAAGCAGTTAAACAGTCAGTTGCATTCAAGAATGTGAATTATGTAGCACATTGTCAACCCCCCTAAAACCATAAAACTAACTTTATGGACCTCACGTGCCTTACCAAGAGCTACATGTTGGTGTTATGGACTGGACTTCAGAAGAAAATAGTTGGGGTAGATGATTTGTATGTTGTGTTTCATTCAAATAATGCAGATTGTTAAAACAACCTAAAGATCGTTTTGTTCATCCGCTTTGAGCACTGCGAGGTAAGTCGAGGGGTTGAGTTATTGTTGTGATGTGACACACAAGAGCTGAGTTTGAATATTGCCATATTATAAGCCATTTTATTCTGTAACGAGATACAGAGCGCAGCAAAAACTGAATGGACTATCCTTTGTTTTATTAGTCGTACGCACTATGACTCATTAACACATATAGCTTTCATTTAAGAGCAAAATAATTATTTAAAGTGTAAAATATAAATGCGATGTACTGGTGGGTAAAATGAGTTGCCGATGTAATGCATGGTCCAACGCTGGGATCACTCACCAAACAGGCCTACAGACAAACAGAGACTGTCATGTATATGACTGAGAGAAAACTTTATTTTTCTTTTTGGAACAATTCATTTTCAGTTTAGACACAAATACAAAAAATGGCAGAGATACCATCAACATGTCAATGACAAAACATTTTTCTCCAACTTTTAACACAGAACGTCCATAACTCACGTTGTGCACTACAAATAACACATTGGTCACTACTGTATAAAGACATTCTTCATAGGACATCTCACGAGCCCAAAGTAATCTTGTGCTGCAGCCTAAGTGCACAAATGTAAGTGCGAAAAGATCATTTTTCTCGCAGGTATCATCTACGAGAAATCAAAAAAGCCCGACACATAACAAGAATATAGCATGTTGCGTGAAGAATACATGACGTTTCAATACAAGTTCAAGGATACAACAAAAGTTTCTCTATTTTACACTATCATTTAAGATAGTTAGGTAGTGCGAGTTGTACTGTACATCGTTTTTGTAACAGGTCTAGAATACGTTGCACGAATAGCTCACATGGAACATGCTTTCCTCCACGAATGTATAAACTTGACACACTTGACATTCACACTCATTTAATGGCAATTGTAACTAGCTTAGCATATGTGATAACAATATTCAAAAGCTGACAATTTGGAGCTGCATGGGGGAATCACACGTCGTCAGGTGATATCAACAAGCTGAAAGGTGCAGCGCTGTAACAGTAGTCGAATTTCCCAATTATTATGAAATGATTTGATCAATTTTGAAATGCGCTCCCCGCCGTAGCTAGATTCATACTTTTCAGTTTATTGTCCTTCTTCCATTTCATCCTGCGATTTTGGAACCAGATTTTAATTTGCCTCTCTGAGAGGCAGAGAGCGTGCGCTATCTCTATTCTCCTCCTGCGCGTGAGATATCTATTGAAATGGAACTCTTTCTCCAGCTCGAGCGTCTGGTAGCGAGTGTAAGCTGTTCGAGCCCGTTTTCCATCAGGTCCAGTCATATCTGGCATAAGCAAGGGCAAAGAGACAATAAGCAAACATCACCAAGCCATCAAACCTAAATGTCTGTTACATTTTGGATGTTGGACTGCTGGTTGATTCTAGATTATATTCAAGGCGACGTGCAGTTTAGTAGCCTACCATTGCATTTTATGGCTTTACTGCTGCACAATAGTTCTACATGCAGTCACCTCCCAGAGAGTGGTTATTCTCTATTTAACCTATACTTAGGTGAAACTAACGGTCCGTCTAAGCATTACTGTTTTGTAAGACAAACATTAGCAGGCTATTAAACGAATATGGAAATCTGAAGAGCAAAACATGCATTTAATCCACGCATAACCTAAATTTACGTAAGAAACAATTATCATCAAAATAATTTAATTTTGATCATGCCTAAATAAGAGATCATAGAGATGTGTATACCATGGTTAATGTGCAGCTTCCTCATCCATGGGAATATCTGTGGAGTTTGACCGTCGTTAGGTGTTGTAGTCGAGCTCGCCACAGATTCTTGCTTCTGCGTACGTGTGGTGGTGGTGGTCTGTGCTCCATCCTCGGTCTCGGACGAGACATTGGTCTCGTCTGTGTCCGCAAAATGTGTGCTGTTGCTGCTGGTGAGATTGTTGCTGTTGGTGAGTCTGCTGTTGCCGGTTGGTGTGCTCTGATCAGATGGAGGAGAGGAACCCTTCAATTCCAGAGACTCGCTGGTGGCACAAGACAGGGGATCTGGAGACGAGAGCGAGCAGCTCGACTGTCTGTACCGGGTCTCCTGACCCGGATTTTGGAAAGCATGAGAATTATCTCCAACCGCTTCGAAATGGCCATTGTTGGGACGATTTACACTAAGGTCTATTCCATTGTAGTTGTAACCGAAAGACCCGGAATGCATGCTGGTGGAGTCCCTGTAAGAAGCGTTCATTGCGCCGTTAGTACCATAATTTAGTAACTGATAGTCAGACCCATTTGGACAGCGCCCTGAGAACGAGTTTAGAAAATAAGAGCTCATTTGGATGTTTTAAAATGTCTTGATTTGTAGATCTTGGTCGTTAAAATCCAGCGCCGCACAATTTATGATGTAATAATGAATTATAGCAATGCACTGTACTTCGTTTTTGCCATGTATGCGGCCAAATATGGGAGAGCGTTAGGGCATCACGTGCCTTTGTTGACCAGTCGTAAATTCTCTCTGATGACTTCAAGAGGTAATTCATGCTCTATGGTTACAAATGATGACGAAATGATGATCGTTAGGTTCAACTCAACGGTGCCTCCCCATCGCGCCGCATCCCACGTTAGCGGAGGGCGTCACCTACTGGGAGAACTGTAAAATGACCAAACACCTGCCCATTTCGTGAAGCCTTTTACTGCATAATTCGGCAACACTGTGCTTTCACTGCATAGAACTAAGTCGTATTTCCAAACAGATTTACGATCAATTAAGGCAAAGTGTGAATATTTCACATCGTTTGTAAATTTTTGGCTCTCAAAGCAATCTTGGGTGCGTCAGCGACTTCATTTAGTCATTCAATGAAATAAATATGTGTCTTATTAACATAGGCTAGGTTAGATATTAATCGCCAAACCAAGATGTAGATCTACAAAAAAATAAAATAAAACTGGCGAGATTATTATACAATCAAACTGGCCCGTTTTACCAGCAGCAAAGCTTCAAGGAGCAGTGAAGAGATGGAAATTATATATATATATATATATATATATATATATATATAGCCTAGCATATGTATATCAGATAAATTATTTTGTGTCTTGAAGAGTGCCTTACACCAACGCATATAGGCTGATTATGAAATGTCTCTGCCTCATTATACCAGAGAAGATGCCCATGTACACATAAAGAAAAATAAACCACATAAATTGTTAAACAATCATTTTATTGACAAAATGACATTGCTAACAAAGTATGATATTATTCTTGCTGCATTCACATACACAAAAACAAAAGTGACGACCCAATAAATTAAGCATCAAAATGTCCCATTTTCTCCTTTTTCTAGCACACAACGGACTGAAATACATATTCAATGTAAGACCTTTAATCCCAAAATGTTAAACTTCGAATTTATGTTTTCTTTCAAATTATAGGCATTAGAATGTTCAGCAAGAAAACATTTGTCTCATTAGTTTAGATCGGCCAAATACAGCAAAATATATAACAGTGGTAAAAGCACCCCCCATATCTTTTACCGTCTTTACAGAGGTTGATTCAGACGCCTGTTTTAATGAAAAAGAAAGTCTTCTCTTGAAGCTTTTTTTATGTCAACATAACACTTATTAGGGTAGCTTTTTTTCTTGTTGGACAGACCAGTACTTGTTAATTAAAACTACAGGCTACATGTTATGTACAGTGTTTCTAGGGCTGCTTTTTTATCATTTATCCCGCCTTTCCACCATCCTCCTCTTCGCTGACCTTTGCGGAGTTCAGCACTGTATTCTCCTTTTTCCATTTCATTCTACGGTTCTGGAACCATATCTTTATCTGTCGTTCCGTCAAACACAGAGCGTGCGATATTTCAATTCTTCGTCTTCTGGTCAAATATCTGTTAAAGTGGAACTCCTTTTCCAGTTCAAGAGTCTGGAACCGAGTGTAGGTTTGACGACCCCTGCGGCCAGTGCTGCCAGGCATTCCTGTCAAAAAAAAGTGGAAAAAGGACACACTAAATCAACATCCAGTAAACATACAAACAGGTCGATGTAAATAATAAAAGAACACCGCTACAATTACATCATTATGATTATTACGATTACTGTTATTACTGCAGTGACATCAGATTTGACATCTGCACTTTATCTACATGTGAGAGTGGAATCTTTTAAGAAATTATATTGATAAACGTCACTGAGATACACTCAGCTGAGTATCTCTAATATCTAATAAGAACGTGGAGGAATTTACGCATCGGGTTGCTTAAAAGCGCAATATTCAGGATGCATTGGCAATTTATTTTGCCTAGGTATCACTTTTTCTAAAGACTGCAGAATGTGATCATTATATATGTTTCCTCGTTTATGTGATGACAGAGTCGTAGTGAAAAGTCATGTAAATTACGCCCCTACTTCTATGACATGCAAAACAGCGAAATTGCAAACGGGTCTTACCATTACACGAGTTCATCCTCTGCATCCACGGGTAAACCGGGGTACACGCTTTGTCTTCACTGTTAAAATACCTCTCTGCACCCTGTTCAGTGCAGTCCGTCTTGCACTGGTCCTGGGTTAGGACCAGCGAGTCTTCCAGACCTCCGATAGCGCACGAGCGGTCCGCGGTTCGGTAAATGTTGGGTGTTGTGTAGTCACAAGCACTGGTGGACCCGCTTCTCCCCAAAACACCCCCAGCTTGCTGGTAATACGAGGAGGTGTAAACCTTGTCCTGGACATTGGTAGCTCCGAACGTAGCGCTTGGATAATGTCTTAAAGGATCTGTATATCCAGAGGAATATAGCGGTATCTGACCCAAGAAAGACTCCTGTCCTCCGGGTAGAGACACGGGAAAAGTTGAGTTGACGAAATAGGAACTCATGGGGTGGCCAGTGTTATTGTCCGAGTGTTATGATTTGTTGTGTTTTATAGTCCAAGTGGTTTTTGCCATTACTTTATCTGAGATTTGGTTTTAGCCGAAGGGGGGTGGCGAGGTGCCAATCTGAGACCGCGGGGAAACGGACCAGCTGATCAGTGCCTGACCAATCCTGAGCACTTCTGACTACAGGATAACGTGTAAGGTGGGGGCCCTCTTGTTGCACAGAATGGAATCCCCAGGGCATATCAAAACACTCAGACTGAAGTGTTTTTCTCCGTTTACCGAAAAGAAACGCACCCATATCTATATAAAATGCAATAATGTTAATAAATAGTTACTTTCTATAATATATACAGGCCTACTTTATATAATAATTCATTTTCCCTCCATATTTTCTAATTTTCTCAATCGAAATATGCTGTAAACCTCAAATATGTTTGCAACTGCACGTCATTTTTCAACCTTGTCTTCAAAAAAAAAAAAAAGTACCATTTCTCAAAAATTTTCAACATTTGTATGCAGACATCTAATTGGCTCAATTTAGGTGCACGAGAGAATTTCAGAGAAGCACAGACGGACTTTCACTCGAACTTATACTGACCTTTACCCTCTTTATCTATTAAATAATACCGTACGATACAGATATTTACACATACAGCGCACTCTCTTGCTAAAAAAATTAATACAAATAGCCTAATCAAAAAAAGAATCAAATTAGGCAGACAAAAACTACGCTATCTATCCATCTATCTATCTAGTTTACATAATGGCGTTCACGTTGTATATCGAATACAGTGCAATTTTCTGCAGAAGCGCAACAACTGTTTAGTGATATCAACATAAAAACCTGCTTCAGCAATACATTATCTAACCACGCTGGACATAAAAAACAAGCAATTTTCCTATATCAATAAAAAGAATGCATGCATTGCAAACAGACAAAAGAGAAATACAAACTCAACATTAATCCTTAAGATTCGCTAAAACATACACCAACGCCATCACGAACATTTAAAATGCAGCCCGGCCCATGTTGTTTTTGTTGTCCTCTTGTTTGAAATATACACCGTCACAGATATATAACACGATTATAGAACGGATTTACATTTTATTTATTTTTTTAAATGTCTAGTGTCAATGAAATACCAAATTAGTAATAACAAATAGGCTAAATGAATTAAACATTCTTTGAATTTAAATATTTAAGTAGCCCATAACAGTTAAGCTTTTAGTTAAGACAAAAGGAAACCTCTCAGAAAAAGCTAACCATTAATCACCATTCTGTTTTGTAAATGAATACAAATGGATCTTTAGAGGTATTATTGAATATCGATAGGCTGCAGCTACGTAAGTACACAATGACGTTATTGTTGTGAGTTTATGCCTTAGAAGGCTGAGACATCTTCATATTCTTAACACTGCAACGATTCTTTTGTCGTTAATAAATAATAATAATAATAATAAATGTCTGATTAAGTAAATGCTATGTATGATTTTAGTTTTTCCTTACTCTATAGCTGAATCCAAATAACTCGTTCTTTCTTTCCGTATCATATTGTATTGTATTATTAATATAATAACTGTTAATAAAGCTTATTAACAAGGATATCGCACAATTTCAGTGCAAGGTCAATAAGAGCAGAGAAAAATCAAATATTGTAAAAGAATTAAGATTAGCAAAGACCATTCAAAATGACACCCAGGCATTAACCATTCACAGACTGCATTTGTCGATGACTTGCCCATCGTAGACACACTCTGGCTTAACACATTATCTAGGGATGCTAGAGGTCTTTGAGTCAGCCAGATCACATGCAGAGAACACCCAAACACAGAATTTCACCACAGCTACCAAATCTCGTCACTAGATGACATCACAGAGCAAGAATTGAGAAAAGGTGTGCTTCTTCAGGGATTCACCAGAACAATTACCCCTGTTATTGTAATTCCAAATCAAACGTTATTCAGATTAAGAATAACCAAATTATCTATAAAAAAAAAATTAATAATAATAAAGGTGCTACTAAATATTGAATTTTTGCTTTCCCAAAACAATGACCCTCTGTTGATGCATTTGAGGCATAATCGTCCTCACAAATGTCAAAAACATGAACCCCTCACTGATTAACTGAAAATGTCATGGGTTTAAGCAAACATTATCCAAAATCCACCAGAGTAAAAAAAGAGAGAAATAACATCATCCAACTTTTTAATAAAAAAAATCCCTTAAAATGCAGAATGAATGTGCTGTAATGCAGATTCCAGAGATGAGCCGTGCCTTTGCCATTCAGAAACTAATGCTGATTTGAATACTCAAAGTTAATGTAAATATCATATAATCATTTGAATGCAGCGGCCATCTTGCAACTAACACTAATACATCTTGTAAATAATATAATACTTCCTTTTAAGCATATATATTTTCCGCATTTTCATTGTCAGCACACAATTAGGCCTATTTGCGAATCGATACACATCTTGTTCGATCTTTTTAAAGCCCCTGAAGTCTATACGTTCATGCGAGTTCTTATCTACTTGTCTAATCTAACTTGAATGTGTTTTTATTATATATTAACGCTTTGCATCATGCTATCGCTGGGATAAGTAGAGTAGGCTACAGAAGCCTATAGGTCCAGTCCTACCTTTTCCTTCCCCGTCCATCATCGCTTCACTGGAATGATCCCAACGTCGATTAACCAGGATCACGCGTCGTATTATTGGATGTACTGGTAAAACAGACATAGCTAAAACTTGACAAATTAGAGAAGAATGAACTAAGGTCCTCAGTGAATTTTGACCCTTGCACTCTTCGCTGATGTGAAAATCTAAAGACGCTTCGTACAAGGGTGACGTCGAGCTTTCCATCCATATTAACGCACGCAATTCGCCCAGCTCAGGAGAATTTGTCTTTCCCTCTGCTTTAACTAAACGTGAAAAACATAAAGGACAGAGGTGCTACTGACTGCGCCCTGACCAAAAGAATGCTGCATTATAGCCACTTGGGAAGCAAGGGTGACGTCGAGCTTTCCATCCATATTAACGCTCGCAATTCGCCCAGCTCAGGAGAATTTGTCTTTCCCTCTGCTTGAACTAAACGTGAAAAACATAAAGGACAGAGGTGCTACTGACTGCGCCCTGACCAAAAGAATGCTGCATTATAGCCACTTGGGAAATCATAAAAAGTTCATGTTCACAGAGAGCTGCTCACGTGACCTCTGTCAGCCAATCCACTGGCAGAACCACACATAAAGTTCTATCACAAAGTTGTAAATTTTCATAAACAGCTGTGAGTTTATTGCTTTGCTTCAGCAGCAACTCGGTCGCCGCCATCTTTATTCGTTAAAACGAGAAAAAAGCACGACTTCACTTCATTAACAGCCATAGAAATATAGGCTACTATTGCATTATTTTTTTACTCGATGAAGAAGTCTATTTCTAGAATTTTAGATTTCAATTTTAGACATGGTTCATAGTCAAGCTGTGCAAAGGTTTTGCTATGTTTAATTAAACACGTTTTAAAAATGTGTAATGTTATAAAAAGGATAACCATTTACAGGAATAGGCGCTCTTTGACCAATTTGTGGCTAAAACTGAAATAAACCAAATACCCTCAAATAAAAGAGCACCATTCCCTTTTTGTCAATAGTGTGCGTTCTTTTGTCAGGTGACTTTTAGAGAAAAATAGACAAATGGAACGCGAAAGCTTTTTACAGCACTAAACATCCGTGGAGGAAAGAATTGCTTCCTGTATCTACGAACAAACACTTATTTCCGACATTTATTGGGGCAATAAAACAGTATAACCCAAAAGCCACCGAGCATGGTCTGTGGGTTATACCCTCGAGAAGGACATGCTCTTGAAGCCCACCAGTGCATGTTGTCCAGAAAGGCCCTAAAAGCAGCATACGAGGTATACATTCAGAATTATTTCTATTTCTTAATAACTTAGTTGTTATCCTTTTGTTTTGTTTGTTTGTATCTAAATTAAAATAGAGTGTAATATACTGATAACCTTTTTTAACGTCGCGTCCACTCTATATTCGTTCAAGTTTTAATTCGTTTTTATTGGGATTCAACTCATCATACATTTGAATTTGTATAGAAAGCTACAGTTTTGATTAATAGACTGCTAAGTTTTTATTCATAATTATGCATTGTCCATTTAGTGTAACAAACGACGAACTGCAAAGTGTTTTTTCGTTATTATATTCTAAAACGTAATAATTAATAAGCATCATAAGCATCTTCATTTTATGTTTCGAAATTAGTCATTTCATTACACCCAGTCTACACACTTGCTTTACACAAATAAAAGAAGATGATAATCAGATGGAATAGATTGAGAATTATATGGAATATACACATAGCCCAATTGCTGTCATAAACGATTTTAAATGTACTCGTATTCGTTAACTGTAGGTATTGTAAATAGCTTAAATATTTTTATTTACAAATATTCTAAAGTCCTTTTTACATTAGCTATATAATCTTTCAAAAGTATTCTAGTCATTAAGAGCATTCAAATAATCTTGAACACGTAGCCTAAGTGAGACGCTGTAGAATTTGACAACAAGAGACTGTGGTATAATATCTTGGAATTTTTATTTTATTTTTCTATTCATTTAGGATTTCATTACAAACTGAAAGTTGTTGCTCACACGAGATTTTTTAGATTTTTAGATTATGATCTTGATAACCTCAGAAACGTGAAAAATAGGCAGCTTTTCATAATGGATTAAAACGTCAGAAAATATATGATAGAATTATAATATTTGGAATGGTACAGTTTTTGAAAAGTCTATAAACAATGTGTCGTGCTGATAGGGCCCACGCCCTCGCCCAGCCTAAAGAAAATGCTAACTTCTGCATAGCCCAGGCCTCATTATCCGTTTTATCATTTTTCTTAAAAATATATGGGCTTTTAAAAAAAAATTGTTTTCGAGATATCTTCATGCCCTGCTCATTAAAACAACAACGAAAGAAATACATGCATTTGAAAGCATTGTAAAAATAAAATGTATATTTAGCTTCAGAGAACATAAAGAGCTCTTCTTGATCCGAACTGGAAGCCCTTTGTCCACATCAAGACTAGTTTCATATTTTGAGGACACACAGAAAATAATTATTGGTTCTCTTTTTATTTAGAACCATTTTTGTTCTGTGGGGTTCTTGGGTTGCTATGTTGTTTTCATATATTTTAAATAATGCTAATTCTTACATATAGGTCTAAAATTAAACTTTTGTTGATGTTTTGAGTGGATTCAATGTTTTGAAAAATAACATGCAACATTAATATGCCAATTATTTCATTATTTCTCTAGCACAGGTTTGGCCTAGGCAGCAGTCTCTCTTTTTGAAGAATGCTTTTCGTTGGTAGTGCACGGCTCAATGGTCGGTTCGTTTTTACGCAAATACAAACGCAGCTCAAATATGAAATTAGTGTAGGCTACCTCTGAACATATAAAGCAAAACGATCATATTAATAAAATAGGTCTACAATATAATGAAATATCTGGGCGTGCATTCAGTTTAATTAGACCTATACATTTACATTTGCATTTAATTTAAGGGGAACAATATTAAAATACGAGCACTTTTGCAAAGCTTCGAGTCTTTCTTTAGAATGCCAACTTTGAATTTTCACGTTGTTATTGCTTGATATCTTTGGTTTGAAATGATAGATATATGAAAATTCAATCATTTTAGATCTCTTTTTATGTTATGATGTTTTTATGTTCAACTTTTTATTTCAACAAATTTACATTTATGCATTTAGCAGAAATACAACAAATAAAAAATATTAAATCAACTTCAAATTACACTATACACACTCTCAGAAAAAAAGGTACAAAAGCTGTCACTGAGGCGGTACCTTTTCAAAAGGTACACTTTTGCACCCTTTATTACACTTTAGGTACTTGTATGTATCTTTAAGGTACCAATGTGGACTCTTTAGGTACAAAGGCGTGCCTTTTGAAAAGGTACCACCCCAGTGACAGATTTTGTACCTTTGTTTCTGAGAGTGCACCAGAGTAAATTATACACCCAATTTATAGACCAGAGTGCACAGAGGAAAGCTCCGAGTTCAGTATCTTCAAATATTTAATCTCAGTCAATGAATATCCTATAGACCGAAGACAGTCAAAAGCTCTGAAAGAAAGGTATCATAATTAAGAGGCATCTGGCACTTGCTGTCCATAAACGACGAGACAGAGATTGAGACCAGACTGCTCGGGAATCCAACCAGAGTAATAAAAGCCTGTAAACTGCCTACATGAAACGAAGTGCTCATATTGAACTTTTGGCTTGGGGTCAAATGGTTTTGGTCGACACTTTGTTGTCAATATATACGTGATACGTAAATAAAAAAGTAGCCTATACAGGATAGATGTTCGATATTTGTTCATTAATATTATTGCTTTCTTATGCTTGTAGTGGCTTTAAGCATAACTCACAATTATCATTTTTAAGTACTATAATATCGCCAGATCCAGTTGCTTAAAACAGCTTTAAAACTTTTTACCAGGCGACTTAGAGAAAGTAGACCACCCATGTTTATTGCAATGCATCTCACATGAGAGAATGTGTAAGACCGTTTTGTGAAAGGTCCTTTTTTAATATTTGGGATTTTTATGTGATTTATACAATCTACGTAATTGTATTTTTTTATATGATTCTTTTACAATCCTTTTTATGTGTTTTATTTACAATTGACTTTTTTCTATTATTATATGATTCATTTACAATTGACTTAATTCTATTTGAGGATTACAGATTAAAAACTATTTCCAAATGAAATACATTATAGGCGATACGTGCAATCGAGGCTTTTGTGTTGGTTTACTTTGGTTGTAAAGTGACAATAATTTGGGTTGCTTGTGTTCTGGAAAAAAGAAAAAAAACTTTCAAGACAATCCAGTGGAAGAGGAAAAAAGAACAAAGACGAAGGGATTCTTTTCTTACATTTTATTGTGGCTTCTTTCAGGAACCACTTCCAGTTGAAGACAATAGAAAATACAATTGAACAGTGCTTCACAGAACTGCAATATCAAATATTTACACAGCATTTTTTTTTTAGAATATAATTGTGCGTTTGCACCATCCCATCTCAGGAAAGCATAACGCATGGATACACTGACAAAATGATTGACGCAATGACCCATATATTAGGTAGTTCGGTTGAAGATCTGTAAACCTGAATAATACTTTTTGAACAGTAATTAACAATCACAAAAAGTGCATTTTCTTACAGTTAGAGATACAGTAATGCACTCACTAATGTTGATTCCTCACCCCATCTTATAGGCTATAACAGAGTTACTGAAGAAAACATATTTTGGATTGCAGACCATACAGCCTTCGCCTCAAATGCCCTTCACTGCAACAGTAACCTCAAGAGTAATCTACTCGAGGACAAACGCACCAGTGGAACCTTACAGATCTGAGATTGAGTCATCAAATCATATTAAGCGGAAACAATCAACGTTAGAAAACAGAACTGCCTTATACGTTTGCAGTAAATGTAATGATTGGTTTTGTATTCTGCCTTTGCGTGTCGACAGACGTCATTTGCAACCTCAGACTTTTATATAAATTGCAATTGATCGACTGCAGTGATGTTTCTTTTTTCTTTTTTTAATAGTCAACAGACTATTTAGAATGACTGGAAGTCTCCGAGTCCTCTTCTCCTGATGTGTGTTTTTCTGATGCCTGGCTCCCCTCTTGCCCCTCTCTCTCAATTAGTTCTTGTTCCGCTTTGCTGCAGGGAAACTTGTCTTTGTTGTGTTCTTTTTTCCACTTCATACGTCTGTTCTGAAACCAGATCTTCACCTGCCTCTCAGTGAGGGCCAGTGCGTGAGACATATATCTATCTGTGTAAATAAAATATAGCCATACAACTCTCACAGCTTCTAGTCATTGGCATTAAACAACGTGTACGGAGCAATCAGGATTTTTTAAAGGGGTGCTAATTCCTCATAGGTGCCATAAAGCGTTTAATTGGGGGTAATAAGTAGGCACACCATTGTCTATAGCGTTTTATGTAGGACTATAACAGACTAGGTGTTTCACTCATCTCACCTTGTGGTCTCATCCATGGGAAGAGCTGCGCTGTGCACGGTTCTGCACTTTCCAAATCATCCCTGATACTGTTGACCTTTAAATGACAATCCCCAAACTGCGTAAAATCCGCATCTGGTGCGCTGAAGAACGACTGTCTCTGTAAACTGTCCTGGCCCAAGATGTTTCCCGTGGCATCTCCAGGGTAAGCTACTGCGCACGGGTTCTGTTGGTAAGACGCGTGGGAGAAGGATGATGCACCGTGGTGGTAGAATTCCGGGAACTGCGCCGCGTGCTGAAACGCAGATCCTGAGTTGTGACCGTACAGCACAGATGGTCTGCCTCCCAGATCCGGCGCGTACCCCGAGCAGTCATAGTAGTTGGAGCGCAGAGAATCGCCTCCTTTAAATTTAGTGAAGAGGGAATTGACGAAGTAAGAACTCATTGCCTGCAAGATCAACTCCCCGAAGAAGGAACTTTGACAACTATTGAGACCAAGCAGTCTCTTGATGAATAATGTTAATTGAGCAAAGGCAGGTCTGTTGTTACAATAAAAATGAATTCATCCAGGTGGAAATTATATGCATAAAATGTCGTAAATATTCATAGCTGCGCCCACATGACTCCTTAGTGATGGTCCCCGAGCAATAAATTGTTTTCCGTTTTTACTCTCTTTGATAGTGAGTTGCATTTCATATGGGCGTTAGTTATCGATTCCTTATATCATTGGATGGGCTCGACATCTCCAAACAGACAAAGCGCGATCTTGCGAAAGGAAGAGCAGGAGAGACTGAAAAGGAGAGATGAAAAAGGGGAGAGAGGGAGCTCTTGGGGAGGTAGAGGGGGAGGTGGAGTAGGACTGTTATTGGTAAACCATTTCAGTGCCAGCCAAGAGCACATATAGCCTACACGACAAACGAAATGTTTCCAGCGGGCAAACAAAAACAGATTTATTCAGGTTGATCGTATGATGTATTAGACCATATTTGTCATCACATTCATGTGTATGGTTTGATGATTAAGATATTCGTCTGTCTATTAGTCTAATGCAATGTAGGCTACTGCAAATACTTCTATAGCCTACTTCGTTTAGAAAATGTCATCAAGTGTGTACGAGTGAGTGGATTCAAAGGTGGAAAGGATTTAACTCATAGAAGCTAAGAATAGACCCACCCATGATAGAGAGGAGGTCCTTTTAATATTTCTAATTTTATGTAATTGCTTCACAAGTTTTCATTGACTATTTACATGTAAAAAAAAAATAAAAAAAAAAAAAATATATATATATATATATATATATATATATATTAAATTGATATTTTTGTAAAACGAGTAAAGTGTGTGAATCTCTCTTCAGGTCAGGCTGGGGAAAGGCGCGTTGTCTTGACTAGAGTAACACCGCCATCGTGTGCTGAACATTGTAAGTTTCGAATATATTCAAAGATTCTGCTCATCTAGAACAACAGGATAATGCAATACTCTTAACGAATCCACGAGCACAAAACATTCAGCCAACAATATTTTTTGCTTTTAAATGTGATTATTTCTTAGGCTATCGAAAAACAAAAAATAGTTAGAGTGTAAGTTACTTTGGGTGTTTTTTCCTCTCTGTCTGTTTGCACCATGAGGGGGAAAAGTAGAACGGAGTAATTTTCTGGAGAAAATGAGAAAGCAAACAACGCGTTGCTGAACAGCTGCAAGATATTTGCATACCACAGTTGCTTTCATTTTCTACATTTACTTTACGAGCAGAGGAACAACTAATTCGATTTTACTGCCTTCATTTTATGCACTATCAATAGGCCTCTGTTTCAAAAAGACAGCTCCTCTCTGCATTTACCCCGCATTACTCTGTAAAAACAACCACTTATTATGATGATTATTATGATTATTATTGTTGTTAAAGAACCTGTTAAATAATATATATTTTTTTATATTCTTCAATATATTCCTATTCTTTAATAATAATAATAATACATTAATTTGCAAAAGTATAAATTAATAATGAGTGTTTTTAATATTATAATTTGCAATCTTATTAGTCTTTTGGTGCTTATATCAGATTACACCTCTAAAACTAATCTGGTATGTGGATGTTGAAGCCAATTACATTTTTTATTATTTAAAAAAAGGATTAGAAACTGTTCATATCTGAATAATTTTAAGCTTACATAGGACAAAACATTTCAATAGAAATATTTTTAAAATTAATTTGAAACTCATTTTAAAATAAGATTGAAATGCTACAAAACTATTCATGAGTGTTCAGCCATGAGATGAAATTACAGAGGATTTCTGCAGCCAGTTTGTTTCTGCGTGCGATTAAAGAAATCCCGCATACCTAATATTTTCATTAGATTTCTATTATTTGCTTTTACATTTTTGATAGATTACAACTTAAGTTGTATTTTTGTTTTTTGTATTTTAATTGAATAAGTGGTGTAATGCTCATCTAGCTAGTAATCTCCTGTGATGTTAAAACCAAACCACCTTTGACCCTTACCCATAATTCTGTATGACTGCCCTCTTTATATGTTTGTATATTTATGATGATATAAATTCAACATGACTAACATTTATGCTCTAGCTCTGTACTTAGGTGATATTTACCATCATCTTCTACTGCAATATGTAACCAGTTCAAAATCCATTAATTTAGAGAAAAATACATTATTTTTGTTTTTAATGAAAAAATAAATACATTATAATGTTTTACTACTATACAAACGTTTACCTAAGCCCCCCTACGTTTGATAATGTTTTTGGGAAACATGTAGTGGAGATTAAGTACAATTTGCCTGCTGATAAAACTCCACTTTAGCTAAATTTCCTTTTTCTTCATTTTTGTATTCATTTAGAAACTCTGATATTTAATAACAAAATCTATCAAATCTGTTTGGCAGCACAGAATTAAACCTAAAGAAATAGCTTACTCAAAAGTGTCAGGATTAGGATAGTTCTCCCTTGAAGTGTTAGGATTTGCATGCTAGAAATAATGAACAAAATACTATAAAAAGTTCTATAGAAATGTTTATTTATATTGGCTCAGTTTGACATGAAATAAAAATAAAAGCATGTTCACATTAATTTATATTAAAATCTTTCACTTATGGCTTCTTTCAAACTAAGAATGTGCAGTAAGAAAAAACATTAAGGGTTACAACAAGCATCTGCCCACTGCATTGCCAAAAGTCGTTTCCTGACTAAACGTAACCAAGTTGACAATACGGAGAGATGGCTTCCTATTAAGAGTGAACTTTCACATTTTCAGTACGGAAGACAGTTGAATGCAGACCTTCTCACCTTCTATTCCTGATTTATTTCTGACATCTCAACACCTTCCTTAGTCTGTATTCTCCATACTCATTTTATGGAATTGCTTGTTAATGTTGAGCTTGTACACGTCTTGGGTCAGTGGCTGTGCTCATGCGGGGGGACTCTGCGAGGGGCCTTTTGAAGGGCGTGGGAGAGGTGTGGCCTGGGGACAAGAGGAGCAGGGGTGGAAATGACATAGAGAGATTTGGGGTCACGGAACATCGTGGCACCCTGTGTTCGCCCTAGAATGAGGGGAGGCACTCCTAGAATTGACGCTCTCACTCTCGACTCAGCCAAAGAGGAACTCATGCTGCCCTGACGCCAAGCGAAATAACCATTTACTGTAAGTAGAGAAAGAAGAGAGGTGTATTATTTTCTATGAATCACTCCTTTTCTAGTTTTATGATATGGGAGTAAAAGAGCCAGAGAACTATTCAAAAAGTTAATCACTTGTCAAAGGTATCCGTTGAGCACTAGTAGCCTTCATTAGACCAGCAGATGCCTGCCGCTCTGCATTTAATGCTGCCATCTCTTCCACCCCACAGTGTTTCAGACCTCCCGGTTCAGTCTGGACTGGCTGGAGCAGACCATGTTCTAGAGAGGGCCACGGCTTTCGGTTTTGCAGCGGCTGGGAATGTATACACTGCAGGCAGGGCTTAGCTTTTGTAGACAACTTCTGCTGCATCATAGTGCAGAAGTTCTTCTGCCTCCAAGAAAACTCTGCAATGGAGTCCAACTGGATAGAGAAAGTAGGAACATTTTATATTAAGGCAGTTTAGCATATTGTCCAGTAAGAAAGGAGAATTTGCTTATTTTTTTCCCCTGCAGAACACAAAATAAAATATTTTAAAGAACGTTTGAGCTGTTTTTATATATAGAGTGAAACTCAATGGGGTCCAAAACAACACCGGACCAGTGTTGTTACATCTAAAACTATTAAAAATTATATTTGGTAATTGAAATAAAATAAAGTATATTTATGAAAAACTTAAATGAAAATTAAACATTTTAATTGAAATAATGATGTTTAAGTAGTAAATGGCCAATGAACTAAAACTAAAATAAAAAAATAAAGCTTAATATAAATATCTAAAAAAAGAAACTGATAAAAATGACAAAAGCACATTAAAAATGACTAAAACCTAAACTAAAATTAAAATGAAAACGGAAGATTTTAAAATGAAAAGCTAATTCAAAATATGAATAAATTCTGTATATAAATAATACTAAAATAACACTGCATTGGACTCCATTGATGGACATTTTTGTGTTTCAAAAAAAAAAAGATACAGGTTTGAAACATCGTGAGGGTGAGTAAATAATGACAGGATTTTTGGGGGTGAACCATCCCTTTGATACAGGATTGTTTTGCTCACATACCTTGTGATCATGTTTGCAGTGTAGGGGAAAGCTGGTTTGTTCGCGTGAGTGGTTGATAAGTTCGGTAAGATGATTGGCACTTTGAAGTAGCTGGCGCACCTGGTTCACCACACCCATGTTCAGCAGCAGAGTCTCTCGCTGGTGAAGTTCACTGACTCTCTCTGCCTCCTCTTCCTCCGTTAGGTCAAGAGCAACAGGTGTCTCTCCCCTCAAGGTGGTCTGCTCTAGCATAGCTGGTAGCTAAAGAAACGGATCACACCACATGGAATTCATTAGTCATTTATAAGTTCAAATATAGACACCAGGGTCTCTCTAGTGGTAGGTCAAAGGAACTGAATGTTTAGTCAACCAAGGAAACTTGAAATACATAATGCAAACAATTGTTATAAGCGCACATATAAACACAAGATTAAAAAGAATGACTCACTGAAACAGGGTATTGGTGCGAGGGCTGAAGTGTTCTTGGTTTTGCTCTTTCACCTGCAGATTCACCTTGAAGATCCTGCTTACGTGATCCCTTCTTTTCCTGTTCTTTCTGCTCCTGCTTCAGATGCAACTCCTGCAGCTGGTGCCTACAGATACACACGTTTTGAATGACTTCTGCTGTTGTTTGAAATGAGCTTGATGTATTTCTGCAATGCCATCAAGCAGTATGTGCACACCTGGCACACTCCTCCCTGGCTTTGGAGGCTGCAGTCTCCTGGAAGAGTGAGCTGCTGTGTTGAAAATACTTTTCATATTTCTCCCCTCCTTCCCGAGGGAAGATCCGCCGGAATTCACCCATGTGTTTTGCTTCATATTTCTCCATCTGCTCCACACTAGCAGCCTGTAACTGACGAAGCTCCTCATTCCTTGTGAGGCGAAACAAACATGAAAGTTTATGTAAGATGTAGGTTACTGCACAGTCATCATATAACTAGTATGGAAGTCCACTTCTGCCATGAAAAAAGGGTAATTGTGACTTTATCTCACAATATTTGTTTTTCACAGTTCTGAGTTTAAACCTCACAATTTTGAGTTAACCTCGCAATGTAGATGTTTTTCTCGGAATTGTGTTTATAGATATAAACAATTACATAATATACATTATATAAGCAATTTGGACATTGTCTTGAAATTCTGAATTTACATCTCACTATTCTGTACCAAAACATTTCTTGAATGAATTCTGCATTTTGTGATAGACAGATCCTTTCATACATGAAATTAGGCACCCGTTTAAAGACATATGAACTCAGAAGAAAAAAGTATTGCGAGAAGATAACACAATATTCTGAGAAAAAAGTCAGAATTATGAGATTTGAATTGATAAAAGTTTGAATTGCGAGATCCATCCATTCTCCAAATCCTCTATAAGGTTGGATTACGAGATGAAAAACTGTACGTTTTGTTCTGTGGTGGAAATGGCCTTCCATATACCTTTCCATAAAAGTGCAGCTGTGTTTTTTTGTGGTACCTGGCCTCTCTAGAGCGGTTCTGCTGGAGTCTCTCCTTTACCCGGCGCTTCTCCTCCTCTGTGATCTTCCTGCGGTCACAGGCCCCCAGGTTAATCAGCACCAAAGTGTCATACAGCAGGCTGTCCTTCACCTCCCGGTCTAAACGGGAGTCGGTGGTGAAGCTGGGCGAATGGTTGACCTAAAGACAGTGTTTAAAAGGTTGCACCACAGCTAGAATGAAAGCAATTCACATAAGCTTTTGTTGTATTAAAAAGTCACAAAAATGGTCTAAAATACTTTATACGGTGATCTGAGCCTCAAATAAAAAGCCTCAAAAGAAACACATACCTCAAGTAGCCAAGGTTTAAGTCGACGGTCCAGTAACACATCAAATCCTAAGATCTCAAAGCAGGCACTTCCGGATGCATGATTGGGGAAGCAGGTGTGGTAGTTGTGTTTGAGAATGGGGTGGGCTGATATTAGTGTCTTAATGATGACATCCTCTATGTCCGTCCAAATCTTCTCAGTGTCATAACTCATGGCTTCCATGTGCTTCTTGAAGCTGGAAAGTTTCCTATGAGGACGGAATTGAAAAATGGTTTTCTGTACAGTTTTAAAGAAAAATAGCTGAAAATCATAATCTGCGAGAACACACAGAATACCGTTTGCTGCCGGTATCTTCATCACGCACAAAGTTTTCACTATGCTTGTTGATGGCATAGTTAGTTAAGTGCATGCAAACATCCTCCTGTAGAGTTGCATAAAGAAATGTAAATTAAAGAGTCAAATTAACCACTGGTTTTAAAGGGCTAGTTCATCCAAAAATTCAAATTAGCCCATAAATCACTCACCCTCAAGTCATCCTAGGTGTACAGTGGTGTGAAAAAGTGTTGGCCCCCTTCTTGATTTCTTATTTTTTTGCATGTTTGTCACACTTTAATGTTTCAGATCATCAAATATTTAAGAAAAAAAAAAAGAAATCAGGAAGGGGGCCAACACTTTTTCACACCACCGTATATGACTTTCTTCTTTCAGACGTATTTTTTATATAACTCCGACTGGATTCGTCTGAAAGAAGAAAGTCATATACACCTAGGATGACTTGAGGGTGAGTAATTTATGGGCTAATTTTCATTTTTTGGGTGAACTAACCCTTTAAGTCAATATTTCAATACAAGCAATTTTTGTAGATTAATTTTGTTTTTTAAGAACTATCAATTACAACTAAAATGCAACTGTTGCAAGTTTGTATATTTACTGTTTTTAGAGCCCCTCACCAAATTGTTGCCAGTGGGCTCAGTATATTGAGTGGTGCAGAAACGGGCTAGTCCCTCATTGTACATGAAGATACGGAAGGGGTCACAGCTGGTCACTAATACATAAATGCGCAGGTCAAACTTGAACCCATCAATGATGAACGGCTGCAGAAACAAAGATTAAATTAAAAAAAAAATTATTCTATCTATTTTTTTTATTTATTTTCAATCTAATTGGATATTAGATTGAGTTACCTTGGATATGTACACCTGGCAAATCATGTGTTCTCCCGGCCGAATATCTTTGTTGGACTTGGTAAGATAGATACCACGACCTTGGCAACCTGAGTCTGGCTTGCAGATATACGTTTTGTGCTTTTTGGCTCTGGTGTAGGCTTGGAAGTCACTATAACTGAAGGACATTGAGAGAGTGGGGGAAAAGGCATAAAGATTAAAACGTTCTTTTTATGCTTATTAAAAGATTTGATTGTATGATTGAACTCGAATCGACTCACTCTGCGGGGAGGCACCATGTGCGAGGAAAGATGTTGTACTCCTTCGGGAAGAGTTTCAGCATACGGTTCATATTGCGTGCGAGCAAGTCCTTCCTGCAGATTTCATTCATGCCAGGAAAATGGTTGATTTTCTGTGAAGGGGAAATTTAGGCATTTTGTAAACCAAGGGGGAACGAGTGAAACTGAACAGGACACTAAATAAGAGAAGAATGATTTTTGGCAGCAAACACCTGGTAACGTTTCATATCCATGACCCTGTCTAGTGAGACAGAGCAGTCGGTCCAAAACAGGGTCCAGTCTTCTCCTTCTGCAGCCTCTCGTAGCCCATATCTGCGAGCAGCCCGACGCACTTAAAAAAAAAAAAAAAAAACATGCCATTGCATAAACACAAATGTTGTGTCAAAGCTTTAATATTACAGGTAATTTTGAGACTATATCCAAAAATGTTTGGAGTTAAAATCACAGAGCAAAACTTACCACTCTCATATTTGCAGTTGGTGAGATTTATCCACAGTCATCTGAAAAAGAGGAAGAGGACAAAGAGACAGACCTGTGCATTGTTTGGGAGTTGAAAAGCTTTCTTGTTATCCACTACACAACAATTTTTGTTTAACAACAACAATTTTGTTAAAAGGTCCCGTACCTTCTAATTCAACTTACTTCATCTAAAAGATGATCAACATTGTTGCTGTATTTATTAATCTAAATTAATTTATTAAACTGCTACTGTTCATTGTTAATTCATGTTTGTTCATTATACATTATTGATTGATTAATTCCTTCATTCTGGGTCGTGGTCATTATACTTTTGCCAATGCTACTTTATACAACTTGAAATGTTAAAAATGCATGTTGGAATGAACATTAACTTAAATTAATAAATGCTGTTCATGTTCATTGTTAGTTCATGATACTTATTGCATTAACTAATGTTGTGACTTGTGACGTATTGTGACTTGTTACAGAAATATTTTATGTACACTACTGTTCAAAAGTTTCAGGTTAGTACTTTTTTTTTTTAAAGAAATTAATACTTTTATTCACCAAGATTGCATTAAATCAAGACATTTGGTGACACATGTCACATGACAATAAAGACATTTACAATGAATTATTAAAAGATTTCAATTTCACATAAATTTAATTCAGTTTTTAACTTTCTATTCATCAAAAAGTCCTGAAAAAATGTATCACAGTTTTTTTTTTTTAAATAATAACATAAATGTTTTCAACATTGATAATAATAAGAAATGCTTCTTGAATACCAAATCAGCATATTACAATGATTTCTGAAGGATCATGTGACTGAAGAAATGGTTGCTGAAAATTCAGCTTTGCCTTTACAGGAACTAATTTTTAAATATACTGAAATAGAAAACAATTATTTTAAACTGTAATACTATTTCCACACTATTACTGTTTCTTACTAACTTAAATTAATAAATGCTGTTAATGTTCATTGTTAGTTCATGATACTTATTGCATTAACTAATGTTGTGACTTGTGACGTATTGTGACTTGTTACAGAAATATTTTATGTACACTACTGTTCAAAAGTTTCAGGTTAGTACTTTTTAAAAAAAAATAAATTAATACTTTTATTCACCAAGATTGCATTAAATCAAGACATTTGGTGACACATGTCACATGACAATAAAGACATTTACAATGAATTATTAAAAGATTTCAATTTCAAATAAATTTAATTCAGTTTTTAACTTTCTATTCATCAAAAAGTCCTGAAAAAATGTATCACAGTTTTTTTTTAAAATAATAACATAAATGTTTTCAACATTGATAATAATAAGAAATGCTTCTTGAATACCAAATCAGCATATTACAATGATTTCTGAAGGATCATGTGACTGAAGAAATGGTTGCTGAAAATTCAGCTTTGCCTTTACAGGAACTAATTTTTAAATATACTGAAATAGAAAACAATTATTTTAAACTGTAATACTATTTCCACACTATTACTGTTTCTTACTGTATTTTTGATCAAATAAATGCAACCTTGGTGAGCATAAGAGACTTATTTCAAAAATATTTTCAAAATTTGACCAACCACTAACTTTTGAACGGCAGTGTATATGAACACCATAACAGAAATGGCTTACTTCTTTTTTCTCTTTTTCTTCTTGTTCGCTGCAGGCAGAGGGATTGGTGTGTTACAGGGCTCTGCATGAGTGTCACTTCCCCAGCCTTCTCCCTCCACCCCTGGATCAGGCTCACACCTCCACATTTCACTCACTGAGTGCTCCGCTGGTGTCCCCATTCTGAAAACAAACATAAAAGTTTGATGAAGACTGAGCGAAGCCTGAGAAACTTCTAGATTTAGTGAAACACCTGTTTAAGAACTTATGAGCTGAAAGACCTAACATCACTACGTGACGTCACATCTCCAATGTGAATCTTAATCAAGCCTATCTGTAGTGTGCGCATGTAAAGGGCAAAATGCTAAGGTTTAGAATCATATTTCTGTCCCCATTTCTCTCCATAGATGAGTACCCCACATCTGTCAACGACATGATTGAGGCTGTCACTTCATACTTCAACAAACTCATATTTTAAGCAATTAACCATTTCAATGGGTTAAATAATTTGACACCATTGATATAGACTTGACTTGATATTTAAAAAGAATAGGCACACATCTTGCACAGTGACATCACTGAGGTCCAGCTCATGTTATAGGTGCTTCTGCAAGTGTCAGTTAGATGAGGGAACGAGAGTAAGACTTCTGAGAGACCTTCATCATGTAACTGTATTCTGATCTAGTGAACTAGATCATCCTGACCCTGACCTCTTGGCCCTGAGCTCAAATGAAATGGCTTTGCGATCTTATTAGGTAGGCAACATTTGTTCAGTGAGAAGGAAAAATAAATAATAAACACATTTTCAAGGAGAACCGTCTCACCGTGATCCATTAAATATTACAAGAAAAACACAAAATGACTTTTTGACAGCACTGATCAAATGTAACATTTAAAACCATCAATTTATCCAATAAAATGTAAACATTTTATAACTGATTCAAAACTTACTGTAACCCGTGATCTCTTCAGAAGGAGGGCAGCAGTGCTGGCAGTCAGATCACAACCCTCTAAGATGGAAAATTCTCCTGTCCACACCGATTAGCTTTATCTGTCCAGTGGAAGTGGCTTTCATCCTCCCCACTGCGAGCTGTCGTCTGGGTACTGGCACGTAATACCTGACAAAAAGGAACAAATTCGCCTCTTCTGTGATGGGTGGCCCAACTTGGATATACTTACAAGCTGACATGCTGAAACCTCAAGATCAAGTGACCTATTAGAAACACAGGAGACCTAAACCTGATACATGAAGATGAAAATGAAGGCCAGGAGGTGAGCAAGAATCAGAGAAGAAAGACAATCCCTACTTGTCAAACGTGATGAGAAAAGTGGTTGGTTCGTGGTCCAAACAAGCATATATATAAAGAAGTTGTTGGTTACACTACACTCTGATCTGCACAATACAGTAAGATGAAATAAGAGAAGTTAATATAATAAGGACATCCGTTCAAACGCTGCATAATTATGGACGTTTCTCAATTATATCAAATTCCTCAATCATTACAAACAAAATAGATAAATCAAAAATTTTAATTATCAGATGAATAACTAATGTTGTAACATTACAAGAAGCAGAAAGCAAATAAACACTTTTTTTCCCAGTCCACCCTGAAATATCCTGTGACACTGAAGTAACACTCACATTGTAATTATAATGTCTTACGGCACTTTAAAACAATCTAAAGGTATTTTAGGACATGTTTTATTCTTTGAAAAACTAACTAATCATAACACATAAATAGTTTTGAACTACCTTTTTGCAATGTTGCAAGCCTGGCTAAACCAAAATAATGGCGCACTTGATTCCCTTGCGTTGCTAGTCAGTGCACGACTTTCCCTGTACAATTGCCATGGCAACAGAACGCGTTTCAAAAGCAGGTTAGCCAGCTAGCAGGCTATTATTCTTAATTAAATAAACCCAATGTGTCCAGTAGAATTAATGTACACACCTGTTGCTGTCCTTGTCAAAATGCAGCGGTTTCAGCGGGGGCAGGATCACGGATTTAGATGGCTCATGTTTTTTTTTCCATGCTTACAAATGTTGCCAAGTGCTCGCTGCAGAACACATGATCTAGGGGGCGTGGTTAAATCCAGATCCAACTCTTCCCACCTTGCATATACCTAAACCTACCCGTCTCCACCTAGATTCCTAAACCCACCCATCTCCACCCCTAAACCTAGATGTGGATCCAACCACGCCCCCTGGATCTTGCGTTCTGCAGTGAGAGGCTACTGGAGAGCTCTGAAAACGAAACGAGAGCGCGAGGTCAGGGGAACAGAGCCGTCCAATCGCACTTCACGCTTGCAAATACTTGATCTCTGATTGGTTCTCACTCTGGCAATGCCAATCTTTTTTTTTTTTGGATCATCAATCCTGTTCGAGTCTTGTTGACATCGGATGAACTGTTACCACACACACACAGATCAAGAAATTCGTGCTTCAAGTAATTTACAATTTTAATAAGTACGATGACATCAACAAAGGAGAGTGTATTTTTGGTCTTTTTATTCAACTTACATTTTTGTTTCAATCTTTCAAGTAAAACAATGTGGAATTACAAGGGAACATAAGGAATGTAACAAATTAGAATAGAGACAAATAAAAATAAGACCATCACCATATTCTACTAAATACCCCCCACACATCTTTCTGTCTAAAAAGGGCAAAGAAAGCTATCTTGCAACTCACTTGACTGCCAATGTTCAGCAAAAAAATAAGATATTTCTCTTAAGCTCTTTCAGGTGTTTCCTACCGGCCCAGCATCGGTCCATTCATAAAAAGGACCAATACTCCAGAAATAAAAATAGCGGACAGTAGCAAATTTCACTGGAGAACTGATTTCAGTTTTGGTTGCACATAGACAGAAATTGTGTTGTTACAAAGAAGGGTGGAAGAGCTTATTACACTTAAAGCACTACAGATGACCAAACTTCTATACGTTAACATGGATCCTTGTGTGGATCAACAGGCACTCTCATTTGATCAAACTCCTTTAGATTCTGTGTTTGAGAATACAATTTAATGTGTAAAGATGATCATAATGACTAACACTTTGGGAAAGAGATAAGAAAAATAGCAAGATGTTGTCTCCCATTTCTGTACTGATATAAAGCAAAATGACAAGCAAATTTCAAGATTCATCACAAGCTCAAGAGATACACTTACTTTAGAGCTTACAAAATGCAGTAAGGTAACAGTAAAGATGTACTGACAAGTTGATGTTCTGAAGAAAAGAAAACCCTAACCAACAATGCAATCCTCCAATGTCTGGGACATTTCAGATGTGCAAATGGGGAAAAGCAGGCAGCAGCAGAATTTTAAAGTAAAGGACTGAAACATTACAAAGGACAAGTGATCTAAGCAAATAGTAACTCCTGCATAGTGCAGAGGGAAAAAAAAAAATCACATTTTTTATTTAAATTTTTTATTTTTTAGACCTGCCCTCTTCTTCATACCCTGGAAGATAAAGATATTTTCATAATTTATCAACTGACTTGAAAAAAAATTGTCAAAACAGCTGACAAATGTTCCAGAATGCAACAGTCTAAAAACTTTACAATTGTACAATCCCCACTAAATAATTTCAATGTAGCATTAATTAATTTCTTCCTCATCAATACCGTTTGCAGCACTCGTAAACTTTGTAAAAAGTGTACAATCTATGCGACCAATCTTTTAACACATACTTCACATTGTACTTCCAGTCTTTATGATTACAGTACATAGTGTGAACAAATAATAAATCTTGCCTCTTGCCCAGCTACTTTGAAGCTCCAAAGTCTTTGTGGTAGGGTAAAATATTATCCAGGTTTTAACTCAAATTATTAGGACATATTTTTAAATAGGTGACCAAATCTTCATCATTGTCCTGAATCTATAGACCCTTTCCACATTATAAATGGCTTGACTTAAGATAGCGGAGAGGGCAAAGGCGAGGTCAGATCTAATCACAATGTGCAAAAGATCTCTTTTTCCGCCGTCTTGTCTCATACAGCTAAACCATGGCCTTTAAATGAAATTGACCCACTTTCCTCCCAAAAAATAGTTCTTGTCTAAACCTAAAGATAATTTCTCTGTACCCATCACGTCTTGGAGTGCCGGTTTTGGGTGGATGAAGAACGTGTGTTGCTAGCTGGAGTACGTGCCTGAGCAGCTGCTATTGCAGCTACACTCCTGAGAACCCTGTTCGGGGTCCCGTCGCTGGATCCAGCACTCAATTCAAGTTTGTCCTGCTTCTGGGACCTCTTCTCTTTCCTGCTCTCCCTGCCTCTGCCTCCATCACTCTTATGCCAAATACTTTTGCCTCTCTCTGTATCACTACCAGAGGATGCTGCCCTGGAACGAGAGCGGGTGGGCTCTGTACTCCGTGAGCTCAAACTGTGGGTGCGCTGGCTGCTGTTGCTGCTGCTGCTACTCCGACTTCTACTGCTGCCTGCTCCTCTTTCACTACTTATACTACTGCAGGCACTATGGCCTCCTGAAGACCTAGTCTCTCTATTTTCATCTTCACCTTCTTCCTTCTGATCAGATGTCTTTTTCTTTTCTTCTTTTTTAACCCTTTCTGTTTCCAAGGGGGGAACAAGGCTGCCCGGTCGCTGCCGAGTGGATCGAGCAGAAGAAGAGGACTGTGGTGATTCATTTGACTGATTGGGGGTTTGCCTGCCACTCCCTGCTTTACTGTTAGACATCTTGGGAGAGTCCTGTCCTGTTTTACCCTTGGGTTTACTGCTTTTTTCAAAGGACAGCAGTTTGCTTTGTTGTGCAGCAGTCTTACTTCTGGGGCTGGGTGTGTCTGGTCCTCTTCCCCTCATTGCCAAGAGCTTGGCAGCAGCATTAAGGGCTGAGCAGCGTTTGCCCAGTACCTCAGGTTCAGGGGAGGCTACAGTATTGGGTTGTGGGCCTGCAGATTTCCGGGCTCCTCTTGAACACGTTTCACCACTGGACTCCCCTTCTGTGGTATTGGTGGTTTTACCCTTCTTGTCTGAACTCCCCTGTTGTCTTTTACTGCTCTCTTCATTTTTAGCAATCACGCCACCTTTCTCCAACTTCTTTTGAGCCGATCTTGTCAAACATCTTTTTATGCTATTTAATTCCTCAGAGTCTGAAGAAGAAGAGGAAGAGTTGGACTGGTGCTTTTTGTCAGACTCTTCTTCATTTTTTTCTTTTTCAGACTTTATATCTTCCTGTTTCCTTTTAGCTGGCCTCCTATTCTCTCCAGCCTTTTTGGACTGGGATGATCTTGTTCCACAGGAGGATACAGAAGATGGGGAAGAGGAACGGACTGACTCCTGGCTGCTTTGCCTACTGATGCTTCGTTTTTTGGCAGAAGTTCTGGTCTCTTTATACTTTCTTGACTCCTCTTCTGATGGCTTATCAGGTCCATCAATCTTAGGGTCATCATGGGACTCGATATCTGAATTTGATGAGGCAACTCCTGAGGCACCAGGTGTCTGTTCCTTTGGCAATCTAACTGATTTCCTTCTTTTTAGCTGAGATAAGATGCCGTCTTTTTCTCCTGCATCATCCTCAGCAACACTGTCTATTTCCATTTTCTCGGTCTCCCTAGTCACAACCTCTTCCTCAGTTACAACCTCCTCCTTGGGTGAATGTTGGCCTTCTTGATTATCAGCCATGGTCTCCACTGGCATGTTTTTGGACTGAGAAGAATCTGCATCTGTATAATTGGATGTGGACAAAGAATTAGTTATCTGATTAGTGGTAGATGGAGATTGTGAAGACGTTGAAGACATTTTGTGAGATTCAAGTGCTGAATCTGTTGCTGCTTCGATGTCTGTAGTTTGAGGTTGTGAGGGAGGAACAGAAGTTTGATCAGACTTAGGTGTGGATTGTTGGACTGTTGACACAGTCAGTGTAACAGTAGGTTCTTGTGCCTCCAATTTAAATGAAGATGATTCTGGCTTAATCCCAGAAGTCAAAGAAGGTGAAGGAGAAGGTTGGGTGGATGACTGATGAGTGGGAGTAAGAGATACATCTATACTGCACATGTGTTCTATAGAGGTTTGTGGAGAGTCTTCAGTTGTACTGGTTCTGTGTAAGGGCTGTGAAGTGACTTGAGTCAATGTATTTGAGGACTGCAAATTATCTTTTTGCTGATTAACTGTGAGTGAAACTTCCTTGGTTTCTACAGCAGCCGCGGAGACATTTGAAGGCTCTGAAGATGCTGTGATTTCACTGGTCTCAAAAAGTACAGGTGTATGGGCAAGTTCCTCTTCGTGGATGGAGACAGTACAAGTGGGAGGCTCTCTGAGAGGACTTGGAGGATGTAGTGTAGGGGAAGAAGCTGTACATGTCTGAGAGATTGTTGCTGGTGAAGTGTTGTGTGGGGAAGTTTCAAATGTACTGGTGTCAGAGTCAATCCATGCAATTATGGGGTTCAGATTGGTGTGAGTTTCACCATGCGAGTCTACACCAAGTTCTGATGTAGACGATGACATATTTTGAGAGTCTCTATGCATAGAAGACAGTAAATCAGATGTAGTTTTTTGATTCGTTTCAGAATCTAGTTTAGAAGATGATACTTCAGCAGCATTTGAGGGTGAAGTGGGGTTGAGTGGAGAGCTTATTGGTGAAGTATTACTGACAGCAGGCAAAGTCACAGGCATAACATTGGACCTTGACAAATTAGGCTCCTGGGAGGAAGGAGCACATGTAGAAGGAGAAGATGGGGATGAGCTTGTAGTTGTGGTGGAATCTTTACGGGGACGACCCCTTTTCCTTTTTGGTGAGTGAGAGGGACTCTGCTCAGGACTGGTTTTCTGGGTTACTGGTGTCTTCTCTTCTCGCAGCTCTAGTGCCTGTGGGGGTGTTTTAGGTGGCCTGCCCCTCTTGCGCTTCATTGCCATAGAGTCACTTGGAGCAGCCCTATCCTTGTCTGAATTTGTTTCTGGTTTCTTTGGTGAGAAAGCAGATCTCCGATCCACCCCTCTACCTCGTCCTACAAATTGCTCTCCTAATTGTGCAGCCATTCGAGACTCTGTCTCAAGCCTTCGGCGTACTGGTAAGTTCCGTAGGACAGGCATATCTGGTGAATGGTGTGCTGGGGAACAAGGGTGGTGCCCTCTACCTGGACTAATCTGTAATGGAGAGGAGGCCTGATCCTGCTCTTGTGGTGGTGGTGAAGAAGCTAAGGATGTGGGCACTTAAACACTCTATAAAGAAAAGGAATAACTATCATGGCTACCTGTTCAACTAGAGCAGCGATTTCCTGCTCCGCCTTGGAGAGCTCCTCCTCTTCCTGGTCTCTGCTGTCACCATCATCCAGAGGGATGTTTTCATTAAACTCTGCAAGCTCAGCCACCTGCTCAGCCTTGGCTTGAGATGCAGCCACTATATCCTCTTCATCCTCAGCACGACACAGGGCCTAGTATTAGGAACACATTGAAATAACATTTTCAGTGGTTTGTAACAAATGAAACAAATTTCTTGCAAACAAATGAATATATGCAATACAAAAAAAATTATATATTCAAAATTACCTGTTCCAAAATAGTAGTTTGTTGTTTATTTACAGACTCATCATCATCTGACTGAGGCACACTCAATTCAGCCTCTTTCCTCTCTCCCTCTGACATATCAAACAACTCCCTGATAGTTTGCTGTGGGAACGAGACAATGGGGGAATCAATCCTTCCAAAATTTAATCCAGGCTAGGATTTCACAATGAAAAAAAAAAAAGATTAAAATTAAGCCATACCTGCTTGAAAAAGGTAGTGGTAAAGTTTCCACCTTCAATTGCCATGTCTCCCAACATCCTCTTTTGATTGGCTTTTTTCAAAATATTTTCTTCAACTGTGCGTTCACTGATTAGCCTAAAGAAATATTTTCAATGTCAATGTGCTTCCAATATCAGTATATTGTTTAAAAAATTGTAAGCATTTGTTTAAAAAAATAAATTTACTAAATGTACAAAAGTGTTTAGTTTTTCCGTTACCTATAGATGTGAACATCTCTTGTCTGTCCAATTCTGTGGCACCGGTCCTGAGCTTGGGCATCCATGGTTGGATTCCAATCACTGTCATAGAACACCACTGTATCTGCCCCAGTCAGATTAACACCTACACCTCCACTGCGGGTGGACAGGATGAAGCAGAATATGCGACAGTCTGCATTGAAGCGCTCCATCAGAGCCTGAAAGGTAGACAATCATTCCAATAATGTCACATATTTTATATGAAAATCACAAACACACTATTAAGAGTACTGGAGTGTCTAAAGCAGTGTTTCCAAAACGTTTTTTTGTCGCGGCACCCTTTGGAAATTTCTAACTTCGATATGATAATTTGAAAAGTATAGATATTCGGTACAACAGGAAAGAAATGCAGAATATAATGTCATACAGATATTTTTTATATTATTAAAAAAATTTGTCCATCAATGGTGGCAATCAGTAGGCTAATTTCTAATGAAGAGACAATTTTTTTTTTTTTTAACCAATTATCCAAATAATGCTTAGTCCTAGAAAGTTATTATTATCAGAACATGTGAGCATAACATAGCGGCTCACAGATCAATGAATGAGAGGGCAGCGTTACCAGAGTTGCCCATATACCACATCATGTTACAACACAGTAGGGCTATTGCAGACAGAAACAATACTGTACTACATCGATGTTTCCGGTCACCTCAATTTTTTAGTGGACTTTGCTGTTCCGATTCGCATGAACGGTATACGAGTGGAGCGACTGAGCGGAGCACACACGCATAGAGCGGGATAATACACAGAGCATCACACCACGTGAAAGTGAAACCTGAGCGGTGAACTAATTTTCGGCATCTCTAATTATTGGCGACATCAGAAATGGATATTATATAATAGATGCTTTTTTTGAACATTTTAGCAATTTAAAAATATTTTAAAAATGATTTTTTTACACTGCACCTGCACTTGACAGACGGCACCCCGGTTGGGAAACACTGGTCTAGCGTACTAGAGTTACCTGTCTCTGTTCTACACGTGTACTTCCATCCAACCGTAGGTAAATGTGCCCATGGTAGTTGAGGAACTGCTCAAGTATATCCAGCATACGTGTCATCTGAGTGAAAATGAGGACTCTGTGCCCTTCTGCCTTCAATTTTCTAAGCAGGAGGTGGAGTGTCTGCAGCTTACCTGCACACAGATAAACAGCCAATTAAATGGTCTCTTCTATTTATGATTTTATATTTTTTGGTACAACACAAATGTTTATTATGTATAAACATGGTAAATCTAATAAGAATGAAATCCTTAAATGCACACTGCACTGGGATCACAGTACTTACCGCAATCATACTGAATAAGCCTCAAGTCAGGGAAATGTGTCCTCATGTTACACTGGATGCGATGGAGCGTTTGTGTAAGTGGGGAGAGATGGGAAGATAGAACAGAGGAGATATGGCCTTGCTGGTGTCTGAGGGAGGGAGGTGGGTGGCAAGTGTGCATGGTGATAGGCTTTGCTTCCACTGGAGGAATGACAAAAGTGAACCTGTGGAATGAGGGCACGCATTTAAGTGTGGCACTATTATTGACAGCTGCAATTTTTACATTTAATTCTAAATTCAAGTTTAGTGCAAGTTTGGGAGCTTTACCTTTCTATGATCTCAGAGAGAAGTTGAAGCCTCTCCTCTGAGTGGTGGATGGCTTCCTTCAGGACGTGGCTCTTTTCCAGGAAGCTACTGGTATGGTGTGATTGAGCAGTGAGGCAGGAGCTATAACCTGAGTAGCTCCAGTTGTTTATAACAGGATGTGGTGGAGATGGACAAGGGCCTGGGAGGAACGTTAGAAAGTCCAGCACCTCATGGCCATACACAGGGCTAGCACTGCAGTGCAGATCGTTGATGCGCATGATTTGAGAGATTCGGTTGTCTCGCTGAGCCTTTCGGCAGTCTGCAAGCCATGACTGTCAAAACCAAAGTAACAAATATGTGAATGGGACAGATACAGACAAACAACTAATAGATCACAAAAGTTATATACCAAAAATAAGCGTTAAAATACTGTGCAAATATGCAATTTCCTCTGACCTAAATGCATTATGATGTAGTTACTGATGCTTGCGTTAAGAGTAGGGATGCACGATATATCGGCCACCATATCGGTATCGGCCGATAAATGCTCATTTTTTCTGTTATCGGTATCGGCCTGATAAGAAAATTTGGCCGATATCTTAAAGCCGATAAATAATGCATTATTTCCTTCAGAGACACTTCAGATGCGCGCTGTTCGTTTGCAGCCTTTTGTGCAATTGTACATTGTAATATTGTGTTTATTTGATGTATATCTGATTTATCTCATATAGAATGCGTTTGGTTAAGTTAAAAGAGCGCTTCAGTTTACCAGTGAGGTATCTATATTTGCAAAGTGTTACACCCTCTGATGTGGGTTGTCAGAAGACTAAACTGAGATTTAAAGTGGAAACAGTGTTATGCATCATTTTGAGTTTAAGAATTAATAAATCAATTTAAGATTAACTCTCCATTTATTACCATGTAGAAGGGGGAACGTGGTGGAGGTGGCGGTTGAACACGGGGACGCTGAGATGTTGACCCACTGCTCTGAGATGAGGATGCAGGCTTAGGAGTGCTCATGCGCAATGTAATCATATCATTACCACTGTCCTCACGTACTGATGATGATTTTGCCTTTGTTACTGAAAAGTACAAAGTACTGAATTGCTTAATTGTTCTACTTGATATTCTTTTTTCTTAATATTTTGCTTGAACTTCGGTCACAAACTCTCAAAATCACATCTGGGCTCAACTTACCTGTTGGTTCTGGGGCTGGTGGTGGTGGTCCCTGCACTACTCTCAATACAGGACGAGTAGGTGGAGTCTGGGAGGAAGCAACAGTTCGAGGTGGAGCAGCATAAACCGGAGGCCGTTGTGGAGGCTGTGAAACAGTGGGTGCTCTAAGAACAGGGCTTGAAGTACCATGTGGGTGAAGGGTGACCGATTGAGGAGGAGCAGGACGAGGAGAAGGAGGCACAGCCAGAGTCGGGATTGACCCTCCTTCTTTACTTGGTGCCTGGCGTACAACAATCTTTACAATTCCAGGTCCACTTACCATGGGTGTTGGGACTGCAATTAAAAACAAGGAGAGTTTAGAAACTACACAAGTATTTCACCTGGAAAGAAAGTTCAGTTAGACTGGGCACCAGACAATGGATTACAGTAGCAGAGCTATCAATTAAATTTCCGGCATTATTAAATACACTACTGTCCAAATGTTGGGGTCGGTAAGATTTTTGTTATTTACAATGTTTTTGAAAGAAGTCTCTTATGCTCAAAAAAAAAGCTGCATTTAATAAATTAAAAAAAATATTACTAATCTTTAAAATAACTGTTATATATACACTGTTATATATAATAATTATATTTGAAATGTTATTTATTTATTTGATGGCAAAGCTGAATTTTCAGCATTCATTACTCCAGTCTTGTCATTTTTCTTCAGAAATCATTCTAATCTGCTCAATATGGTGCTCAAGAAAGATTTTTTTTATTATCAATGTTGAAAACAGTTGCGCTACTTACATTTCAGCACATTACAGTTGTGCTGATGTACATACATTTCTTTCCTTCTTGATGAAATAGAAAGTTCAAGAGAAAAGCATTTATTTGAAATGGAAATATTTTGGAAAATTATAAATGTATTTACAGTCACTTTACCAATTTTGTGCATTCTTGCTGAATAATTTTTTTTCCTTTCAAAAGATAAAAACTGACCCCAAACATCTTAAACAGTAGTGCAATAATTTAGTCTCTTAACTCTGGTGAAATATGGAAAATTACAACTTCACAAATGTAACCTGCATACATTAGACTTAAAGGAACAGAATAAAATGGAAAATGAGAAAAGGAAAAATTCTGAAATGAGAACACTGCTTAATCCACTCAATCGTAAAATAAAGAACAATTATATAAAATAAAAACCAAACCATCTCAAACCTCATGTGCCTTCTACAACATCTGACTTAAAATGTGCAGTGGTGTTTGCACTTATCTATTTCAAATACCTTCATTCAACAGGACCTATTGAGTTAGTAGCCAACAAACCATTCGAATAAGTGGTCACATGCAGTTAGGAAAAAAAACAAAAAACCCTGTGCCAGAATACCCATGCACATGCTCTGCTGAGTAACAGGTAGTGTGGTACCCAGGATACAGGCTGTACCCAAACAAGGATGAACTCAAGGACAGCGCCAGTACCTTGAGTAGCGGTGAAAGGTACTGCTAGTCCAGAGCAGGTTGGGATTGTGCTGGTTGGGTGGGGATTTGCTGAGCTGCTACCTGACTGACTAACTGTGTGAAGAACTGTCACCTGAGCTGGCTGACTAATAAGGTGGTGCTGCCCACTACTGGAAACCAGATGCATTACATTTCCTAAAAAGCACAACCACAGAAGAAAGTGTTAGGCCATAGACCACACCAAACACTCAAAGAAAGACTGAAGGCGTGCAGGAAAAAAAAGCGAAACCTATCCACAGCAGGTAGTGGATTATTTACACACACAGATTATTCATCTATTTATGTGGAAGGCAATGGATACCTTGGATGGGTCGTGGCTGAGGAACAGGAACCTGGTTCAGAGGAGTCCCAGAGAGTGTGAGCTTGTTGCCCTGTAGCTGGAAGGTGACTGGTTTACTGCCCTGAGAGGACGACACTGGTCGGCCAGCCAGGGAGGCCAGCTGAGCGATACTCACAACTTCACCGGCTGTACATTTTGACAAATCAAAGAAAATAATTTAACTTGTTTATCGCTATGAAAAAATTAAGTGTGATAAAATGGACTTACATGGCAAACGAGCCTGCATATCTGGGCTGAGAAGGACCCTCTGAGTCATAATGTTGCTTGGTGGTTGAGGGGGAGTGGACACAGTTGTGATGCTGGACAGTCCTGAGGGGCGTACAGTTACTGGCTGGGGGGCTGGCGGCCTGACTGCAGGTGCAGAAGGGACGTTGCTAGGAGCCACTGGAGTTCTTGGAGCAGCAACAGGAGTAACAGGACAAACTGGAATGAGAATAAAACGTTTTTCTCTTCCTGCAATCACATGAGTGACACACTTGCTGATTAGGATGTTAGACTTGGCCCCTTGAACTGACCTAGAGGTGCTGGCTGGGAGGGAGCTTGGGAAGGGGTGACCTCTGTAATTAGAGGCTTTGGAGTCTGAACCGTTGTGGTGCTAGGACGAGGGCTGTTTGCTGATGAACGCCCATCAGATTTAGGAACAGGCTGAAGCATCCTGCAGAGAAACAAGAACATGTCAAAAATTTAAGACAAATTCTGAATATCTTCAATCAACTCAAGCATATATACCATACGTCAAAACTGTGTTTGAGACTATTTTGAACAACATACCTGTTGACTTTCATGCGAACAGGCTTCGGTCTGGGAGGAGGATCAGGGGACTCCATGATCTCCTGAATAAGTTGATGTGTCACTTTCCTCTGAGGCAGGAAAACATCTGCCTGGTATCTAGACACACGCTGCTCCAGGCCAATCAGGTCAAACAAGGACAAGTCACAGCGCTTTGAAAAAAAACAGACATTTTTGTATTAACCTTCACTGAGGGTCCAGAAAAATAAATAAAAGAATAAACATTAGAAACTTCCTGAAAACAGAAATGTGTAAAAATGTGTCAAGCAATAGATATTTTACCATTTATATCACTTTACCATGTATGTCACTGTAACATTAATGCACTCAGTGGAGAGGACCACTTTATTTACATGTGGGAATGATGAAAAACAAAAAAACAAATACAGAGCAGGAAGTGTCCCAAATAATGATGAAAAGGTTTATCTGTATAGTGCTTTTCACCAAACTTACATTTCAGGAATATTGCCCACCCCCTATCCCTAGATGGAAAAAATTAATGATAAGGGGTGTCCTACTCCTGGATCACCACAATACTGGAAAGTTTAACTTCAATCCCAATGAAATACCTGAACCAGCTAATAGAAGGGTGTATCTGAAATTGCCCCATATATAATTTTTCATTAACAATATAGTCCACTGAATGACTGAATGAAAATGAGTAAGCAAATACTGACACTCACAGTGCATGGGTGTTCTCTAGCTGCAAGCTAGTTCATTGGTTATACACTCATTTTTGGGGTGCATTGTGGGATTGAATGAGTGCAATCGATAATGTTCACTATAGCACTATATAAGGGTATAGGGAAATTTTGGATATCCACTGTCTTCATGATTACTAGAAACGTTCATGCGTGTTGGGGGTAGGCTGTATCTAAACACAGCAGGACAGTGGCCCCCCAGGACAAGGATTGAACACCCCGATATATCTAAACAGGCACACAGGACAGTCAGGGTTTAGTAAATGCTGTCTTCAATCATTTACCTCAAAAGGTGAGGTCTCAAGAGCCCGCTGAACCAGTGAAGCAGTAGAATAGACTACGGCCTTTGTGATGAAGGGGGATTGTATGGGCCTTGGATCAAACAGGTTGGGGTGATTACACACTTTCCGCAGCTGCATCAGGATGTTGATCACAGACATGAAATGACCGCTGGCTAAAGTCTCTCGAGTCCTGGGAGTATATGGTACAGGGCAAAAAAAATAAGACAGTAAGTAAAAACGTAACCTAACACCTGAAATATGAATAAATTAGTCAATCAATTATCATCCAAGGCCTGAGTTTGGAAGTTATCATCAACAAAGGAAAAATGCCTTTTCTGTTTTATTTACTCCACCCATGTCTGTTTGCCCTGGTTACTTACGAGGCCTGGGCCATGAAGTCATCATAGAGGAAACGCTGTCTTTTGGAGAGTCGACAGCGCACAACATGCTCATACTTTTTTGGCATTTGTTTCTCCACATCTGCTTTGATTCTTCGAAGCAAAAAGGGTCTTAGCACCTAGAGAGAGAGAGAGATGTAGGAAACTTATGTAAAGCTAAATGCCTAAATGTTTCCCTGTAATATTACAGTAATAATATTACAGTCCCTGTAATAAACACAGGCAAAAATCATAAGAAAAACATGGGAACTATGTTTGTGCTGCTTCCATAAATGCAATAAATTACATAAAAATTCCTACATGATTCATAAACCGGTACTACCTTGTGAAGCCGTTTGACCAAGCCCTCGTTGTACTCCTGGCTCCCTTCAATCATCCCAGTGAGTGGGTTTGAGAACCACTCCTTGAACTCACGATGGGACTGAAAAACGTGCGGCATAAGGAAGTGCATAAGAGACCACAGCTCCATTAGACTGTTTTGGAGAGGGGTACCAGTGAGCAACAGTCGCCTCTGGCTGCATGGAAGACAGAGAAATGAGTGAAAGAATAAAATAAACTCATTACATCCTAATCATTAAATGAGTTTTTCCACATAAAACGTAAAGAAACAAAAGTCAGAATGGGACTCATAAATGATCAGGTCCTTCAAAGAAATGAATGTATACAAGTACCTGTTGAAATTGAGCAGGCTTTGCCAGCGCTGGGACTTAAAGTTCTTGATGTTCTGGGCTTCATCCAAAATGAGGTACCTCCAAGACTTACGTCTAAAAGCCTGATGATCTTGCAGTACTAGCTTATACGAGGTGATGCAGACATGGAAAGCATTGGGTTTGGTCCAGCCCTTACAAAAACAAAAAGGAGAGAAAACCAATTATAAAATCATGAGGATTGAAAGGCTAAAATTCACAATAATTGTTTTAAAGAGTTTTGTGGAAGTGTATTTAAAATATCTTAATTTGTAATAAGAACTATTATTTCATTCATTACTTGTCTCTTGAGTTTGCGCTCCTTCTGGCTACCATAGTAGGTGAGGATTTTGAATCCTGGGCACCAACGTTTCAACTCCATCTCCCAGTTGAGCATTACACTGGTGGGCACAATGATCAGATGTGGACCCCAGTTACCTATAAAAGGAAAAAAAACAAGAAAATATTTGTTCATCTGCACTATATCCACTATATTTTCAACACACATCATAGGGAAAGGAGTACTTATGTGGACTTATTACCCTTTACACATGCTAGATGAGCTAACAAAGCGATGGTCTGGATGGTTTTGCCAAGCCCCATTTCATCTGCAAGTATGCCATTGAGTTTTTTCTCATTCATGGTGACCAACCAGTCCAGTCCAATGTGCTGGTACTCACGCAACGTACCATGAAGCAGGAATGGAATTGGTGTTTTGACCTTGTGTTAAAAAGAAACCACACAAGTGCAGTTAAGGATAAACAGAAACTAAGTGTTCTTCAGCCAGTTTTTCTGAAGGTTTGTGTTGCTACCTTTGTTGTTGCCAGTGTATATCCCTTAGGTTGAAGGCTCTCGGCAGTAGCAGCAATGTGGCTAATTTCTTTCTTAGGTCGGGGAGATGTTGGTACAGCAGGACTATGGTCTCCCTCTCTCAGCAGAACTTCCATTCCCTCTCCTCCATCATTGTCATCCTCATCATCACTCTCCTGCACATCCTCATCCTCCTTTTTTTCATCACTGTCTACAGCCGCTTGGGAATCTGAATATTGAGTAAAACACAGTAAGAAAGGTTGATAATGTGTGGCATTTGGTCACTTCATACAACAGCTCATAGGTTTCAGTGGCTCTATCATCATAAACTTCAGCTCACCTGAGGAGGAGCCACTATCATCAGCACTGTCCTCTCCCTCCGTCTCTTCCTCCGCCTCCTCCTCAGTTCCCTCTGATTCTTCTGAGGAGTCTGGTGACGCTGAGGCTGATGGCTCCTCAACATCAGAGGCATACGCTCCTCTGTACTTTTCTAAGAGATCTTCCATGCTCATTTCCCCTGTGAAACAAAGGAACCTCAAGTGACAATATGACCTCAGGAAATGACTGCTTAAATTAAACACTCTTCATTATACAGTTCAAATGTTTGGGGTCTTGTTTTTTCCCCCCAAGAAATTAACACTTATGTTCAATTGATAAATGACAGTAAAGACATTTATAATGATTCAAAAGATTCTAAAAAAATTATTCATCAATAATAAATCTTACAGACCCCAAACCTCTGAACAGTAATTGTTTATTTAAAAATAAAATAAAAATAAAAATACACTGCTATGCCTGAAAAGAATTTCAGTATTTAATTTACCCTCTCTAGCAAGGTCATCAAGTTCCTCTGCATGGTCTCCATCTCCTTCAATAACTTCCTGGGCCGCAATTGTGTCTTCTTCATCTTCCGCTGAAGATAATTATAAAGTAACACAAGTTGCATATTTCCATTCAAATCAATAGGATACCCAAGTTAAGTGTCTATCTAAATAAAACTCTACTAACCATCTTCTTCATTGGCACTAAATTCTTTGTCTTCCTCTTCAACCGTAGATGATGTAGTATCTGAGGCTTCTTCTTCTGATTCAACGTCCTGTGCAATTAAAATTAAGTAAAAAAGAAAAAAAAAAAAGCCAGACTGTAACAAGCGGATGTGAACAGTGATGGACCATAATCACCACATTAATTGGAGAGTCCAGACCGTAACATAATGACTACGTAAAACCAGCTGTTTTGGAGTTGATCCAGGGAGACTGCTGTACCTGGGGTAAAGTTAAAGTACTGAGCAGCTGGTCCAGAGGCAGAGTGCCCTCCTCCCTTAGTAACTCTATCTCTCGTCTCTGTGTCTCTGCATCATTTCCCTCTTGTTGCTCCTCTACTTCTATGGTCTCTTCATCATCATCCTCCTCACAAGGTGGCTCAAAGTCTCTATCTGCAGCAGAAAAGGGACAATTTAGGGCTGCGTTCCAGTCTGTTTTTTTTTATGCCCTTCACTCGCAAACTTCCTTCCGTCTCGTTTACTCGGATGTATGTCATTGATTACGTTGCATGAGTGCCCACTTCCGGCAGAACCCTTGGAATGGGCTGAACTGGAACGTCCTAAGCCCTTGATCACTTAGAATCAGCTATGGAGTTGGTTTATTGTTTAAATTTTTCCCTTATGAATTTGTTTGGTGCAGCATTCTATATGTATATAGGTATGTTTGGGCTGTTATAAATGTTAAAAAAAAAATATTTATATATTATAGAGTTTATAGAGTTTGTTTGAGGTGGGGATAAATTAAACTCGATCTGCGATGACATCACAATCGTGTTGCATTGTGGTCTATGGAGTGGCTTGACGTGTGCATATGAAGCAGACTCGCTCCCTCGGTCAAAATCGAGGGGTCGAGGGTCTGTCTATATAAACTTCCCTCGTCCACTTCACGAAGTGGAACGCACTTCAAAAAGGCAGCGGGGATTCCCCCGAGGGGAAGTGCTTAGGGAAGTTTGCGAATGCGTGTCTAAAAGTGGAGTGGAACGCAGCCTAGCTGTCTAAACTAAGTGAATACAAAGTGAAAGCAATAACTTCCTGAATCATGTGGTCAAAAATATATCAAAACCTATTGCCACAAAAACACTCACGAGAGTAGATTTTCAATTCACTCATTTTAATACAGCACAATCTACATGTACAGTCATGGCCAAAAGTTTTGTCAGTGACATACATTTTGTGTTTTGCAAAGTTTGCTGCTTCAGTATTTGTATATTATTTTTCCACATGTTTCTATGGTATACTGAAAAACAATGATAAGAATATCATAAGTTTTAAAGGCTTTTATTGGCAAAAAAATATAATGAGTCAATATTTACAGTGTTGACCATTGTACTTCATAACCTCTGCAATTCGCTCTGGCATGCTGGATATTAGCTTCTGGGCCAAATCCTGACTGACGCCGATCCATTCTTGCCTTATTAGTTCTCGGAGTTGATAATTTGTGGGCTTCTGCTTGTCCACTCGACTTGTGAGGACTGACCACAGGTTCTCTATGAGATTAAAATCTGGGGAGTTGCCTGGCCACGGATCCAGCCACTTCTTTATCACTCTTGCTTTGTGACAAGGTTCTCCATCATGCTGGAAAATGCACAGATCACAGACCAAATTGCTCATGGATCGTTGGAAGAAGTTGCTCTTGCAGGACGTTTTGATACCATTCTTTATTCTTGAAAACGTTTTTGGGCAGAATTATAAGAGCCCACTCCCTTGGTTGAAAGGCAACCCCACACATGGATGGTCTCAGGATGCTTCACTGTTGGCACAACACAGGACTCATGGTAGCGTTCACCTTTTCTTCTCCGAACAATAGATTTTCCAGATGTCCCAAAGAGTCGGAAGGGAGCTTCATCAGAGAAATTAACTTTGCACCAGTCTTCTGCTGTCCAATCCTTGTACTTCCTGCAGAATTTCAGTCTGTCCTTGACGTTTTTCTTGGAGAAAAGTGGCTTCTTTGCTGCCCTTCTTGACACCAGGCCGGTGTCCAAAAGTCTTGGCCTCGCTGTGCGTGCAGATGCTCTCACACCAACCTGCTGCCATTCCTGAGCAAGCTCTGCACTGCTGGTGACACGATTCCGTAGCTGACTCCTCAGGAGGAGACGGTCCTGGCGCTTGCTGGACACTCTGGGACGTCCTGAAGACTTCTTCACTGCAGTCGAACCTCTCTCCTTGAAGTTCTTGATGATCCGGTAAATGGTTCTTTCAGGTGCAATATTCTTTGTAGCAATTTGCTTGCATGTGAGGCCATTTTGATGCAAAGTGATGATGGCTGCACATGTTTCTTTGGAGGTAACCATTGCTAACAAGAACACAATGATTGGAAGTGCTTCTTCCCTCCTTTTATAGCAATCAGTCTGCCCTTACAATCTACTTAGTATGATAGTGATTAACCTGACTAGTACTTATTCAGACTTTCACACGTGCTGCTGATATAATTAGTCAATTAATGTTAGCTGGTCATTTTGTGTCAGGATAAAAAAAAAGAGTGAAAAATGTTTTTTTAATGAAAATGTAAATTTTTTTGGCCAACGAAGCTTTTAGCAATTATTTTAAATGCATCTGATCACGCTACACAATAATCTAGAAACAATGTGAACGAACCACAACATCTTAAGCTGCAAACTTTGCAAAAGAAAATTTGTCACTGCCAAAACCTTTGGCCAAGACTGTATACAAAATGGCCCCATGGTATGTGGATACTTAAGTCATGCTTTAAAAAAAAAAAAGCGAATAACGCTTAACGATAGACTTCGCGTATTGTGTTCATATCCTGCTGTTCTGTGGCCACGGATTTGCGTGTCTTGTCTTTTTCTCCAACAGGTGACTTGGCAGGACCCTGTATGTTATGGTACTAAATTAGTTTTAATCGTTTAACCACCACAGCGTCTCGTCTCCATTGGCAACACGCACCATTTGAGTTGATTGCAAATGATGTCGCAGGTAACGAAGAGTGCAGGTGGCGATTGCAAGTGACATTGTAATTTTGTTTCTTTTTTTCTTGTCTTCACCACCTGGTTACTGTTGTAAAATGTTGAGAGATTCAATGTAAAAAAAAATATATATTTTTTAATTTAAAAAAAAGGTTGAAAGTGACGTCACTTGCGGAAGCACAGGTATCTGAGAGTGTAAGTGCATGTCTGCAGCCAAACCCTATTGGTCACGTTGAATTAGGCTACGTCCACACTAAGCCAGAGCTTTCCCTATCCAATCTTTTTTTTCACCTCCTCTCAAGAAATATTTGCATCCTCACGAAACCGACACAAAACGATGTAGTATACATGTCAGACCAGCATGTGGCGCTGCAATTCTGCCACAGAGATACACTAAAAACGGAGAAGACTTGGACTATGCACATAAACCTTGCACGCGATATACAAACGAACATGGAACAATACATTTATGTACGTGACGTAGCAGTGTCTGACTTGGGGCGAGACGTGGGCTGATGACGCCATCGTTTCAGAAAATATACGGATTCACTGTTCACACGAAAACGCAAGGGCGGCGTTTTCAGATTTATCCACTCTGGGACCCGGTTTAGAAAAATATCGGTTTCACTCTCCCAAAACGCCGGATCCGTCTGGATGAAACACCTAAACGATACAAAATTTATGTGTATACAGCTAAATGCGTCTCCGTGTGGATGAGGCCTTAATGAAAGCAGTTAAATCTTCTGTTTATGCGGGGCATATTTGGAGTTTCCGCGTGAGAGCACCCTCTGGCCTTCGGATGGAGATTTACTACTGATCACAGAACTGTGCTTCCCTGACAAGATGCGAATGACAATCACAGCTTTCTGCACAGCTTAAGCTTGCAGAGATGAGCAGCATTTACTACTGGCGCTGTGCATATATTTATTTTAATAAAAAAATCAGCCTTTGTGATTCAATAATCGCATCAAGCCAAATCGCAATTTCAGTTCGATTTCGATTAATTGTTCAGCCCTAATTTTAAAACAGTAAAAGTAAAGTCAGTCCTCACCATCTTCATCAACAGTATTTAGCTGTGATTGTTTGGAGACAGCTGCAGTGTCTGAACTGTGTACAGGAGCAGCCTGCAGGGACTGACTTAACATGTCCGAGTAACGCTCTGTCTGACCCACGATGAAATCCAGCTGAAGATCTAGAGCCTTCTTCCGCTTCTCTTCCAGTCTGGACTGTTGTTTATACTGGACTACCTGTGTACAGCAATGGACGGGAAAGAGTTTAAAGTATGAATCATTGAAAGTTTTTAATACAATAAAGGTTTCATCCCAAAATATAAATAAATATAAATAAATAAATAAACAAAATTCACTGAAAGTCACCTTCTCGACGCTGCTCCAGAAGGAACGGACCTCCTTGGCAATAGAAGAAGCAACTCTTCTCAGTTTGGCCTGCTCCTCTCGTTTTGCTCTCTCTTCCTTCTGTCTCAGCTCCTCATGGTGGCGCATCACCATCCGTACTACCTGAAAATGAGTTCAGATTGGTGAGATAGATGCTCTATTATCACAACATAAAAAAATAGCACGTTTCAAACAGGACAGTATGAATGTACCGTTTCTTACCTTTCGGGCCACACCTCTTTTCCATCGCCTCTCTTGTGCAAAATCTGCAGAGAGCCACTGCATTTCCTCACAGAGGTAATCCCAATGCACTTTGGGCCGTACTGGTTCGGTTATACGAGACAGACGTTTTAGGGACCAGAAACCTTCACGTTTTAGTGCAAGGGTACGATGTTCTATTTCTGCTTCCTGTTAAAAGTACAAAATAAATTTGTTAATAAAAATAAAATAAATAAAATACAAGAATAAACATCCACTTATAACCATTATATCACTGTATTTCTGAAAGTAAACGTTTTAATGTGTCCTTCTCTTACATGTTTTGCCAGTTCTGCCATATCTGTATGCTTTGGCGTGGATTTCAGTGTGGTTGTTTGCTCTGACTGAGAACAGCCAACATAACCCTGGGACGAAGTGGAGGGCATGTTTCTGCCATGAGAGTTGCGTACTGGTGAGGCCCTGCCTGTGTGAGAACGCATCCAGTCACCAGATGAGGGAGATGGACATGGAACAGGGGAGGTGGAAGAGGTAGAGACTGCTGTAACCTTGCCTGCAATCCACTGGCAAACCTTGGGAAAGACAAATAAAACAGTGTGTCTGACTGCGTAACTGCACAATATTATTCAGCATGGAGTACAAAAAGAGATAGAGTGCCCAAGAAGAGATAAAAGAGCTTCATAAAAACAGCCTGGTCTACAAGGACATCTTGGTGAGCAAACATCTAATAGCCTCTCTCCTAATTGCTAAATAATACATGCTACTCTGAATGATAGAAAGATGATAGAAGATGAAATAGTTTCATACACTCAGCTCTGTTTTCCTGTAGATTTATACTTGTAAAAAAAACAACAACAAAAAACAGGATTTTTTTAAACTAGTGAGTTGAAGCAGTGATAGACCGATATATATATATTCCAGGTCAATAAAATGGTATTTTTTAGATTTTTGGCATTTACCAAAAACCATGCCAGCCTGGCTTACTGAACACAAGTTTTACTTTCCCACTTTTTGTGAATTTAAATATTGGGTAAAATAAGTGTTCACTTCAGTGTCCGCATATTAGTTAAAAATGCATTTTCTTAGCCTACATACCAGAATTTTTATTGGGTACCCCACTTTCTAGATGACAGTATTTGCCATTACAAAAACCCATATCGGTCAACCACTAGTTGGAAGAAGCAGAATCATTGCATCAGCTTGCAATGATCAGATCTGAAGGATGCCTGACACCTCTTACCTTCAATAACAAGCCTTGTTTGTCTGTCCTGCTCTGCCCACGCTGGAAAACACACATGGCTCAATATACAGCCAAGAAGTGCACTAGCATCAGATCGTGGCTTTAAAACGGTTATGGATAGTGTACACAGGCTCAAAAACATCTGAATTATAAATACACTTTTGCTGACTACTTCTGATGCTTTCATTGTGACTAAACATGTACATCAAATACAACAAATTAAATCACTGCTTCATCATGGTTAAAGTCATAATAGGTCAGTTAATAGTTTATTTGCTTTTACCTTGTTCGCTGCTGGACTGGGCGTAGCATTGCTATCCTCATTCTGGACCTCCATTGAGCTGTCAACCTCTCCATCGCTGCTCTCTTCTATAGAAGCGTCAAGTGGCTCCAGGATGGTGTTTTGAGCATCCTGCGTTGTTGACAAAAGTTCATCCGGTAACTGTTGCTGCTCCAGCTCCAGATCACCCCCCAAAGACATTGAATCCTGGCATGGTGTACCAGCCAAAGACTGTTTACACCGATTCCCCTCTGGGACAACACTGGATACAGTACCCCACACATCTCCAGCAGGAGGAGGAAGGTGGCTTTGTGAGTTATGGAGTTGTACTGAAGTTGATGAAGTGTTAGCAGAGGATTTGTTTTGAAGCAACTTGTCAGAACTATTTAATTTATTTAAGTTTTCTTTCTCAGAGCTGTTCTGTGAAAGTACATTAGAATTGGAAACAGTCCGAGAGAACTGAGAGAGAGTGTTTGAGACAGGGCGGTCAGCAGGCAACATAGCATCCTCCTTTATGGTGGAGGATGCAGCTGTATAAGTTTTAGCAAGGCACTCTGAAGCTTTATTTAATCCATCACTGGGTGATCCAGCCAGGACAGGTGAGTTCTGCTTGGTTGAGATCCTAGCAGACAGGGAAGAAGGTTGCTTAAGGGCAGGGCTGTCAGCCTTCTTTAAGATCAGTAGCTTTGGATCAATCGTGCCACAAGACAATGAAATTAATGACACACCTGGTGTGTTTTCCACCACACCAGATTCTTGCTGTTCTCGCACAGAGTCAAGTGTGACGTCCATCACCGTGCATGTTAACCCTGTCAACGTGTTTGCAAGATCAGTCTGACTTGAATCATCATTTTGCTTGACAATTATAGATTCTTCTTTTTGCGTAGAGGGCATGGTAAGTAACTCTTCTGTGGGTTTGAGTGCATCAGGACAAGATGAGGTCTGATTCCCTAGATTACTCTGGGCTTGCAAGTCTTGCATCAATGTTTCCATTGGTTTCTCCTCTTCTTTGTCAGTTAACAGCAGCTTAACATCACCGTGAAGGGCACCTGATGTAAAGCAGGGCACAGTGCATTCATATACAGCAACAGTTGACTGGGATTCAGGGCACTGCACCAGAGACTCCTCGCTGACCTCCATCTCTGTATGCTCAGACTGCCCATCTATTTCGCTTACAACCAGCCAGGTATCCTCCATATCTGGCTGCATTAAAATACCTACATCGATCAAATCTTTCACCTCAACAGCACTGAGAGCCTCTGCACTCACTTCCTGCCTCTCTTCCACATTCATGACACCTGCAGTATCATTCAGGCATATCTGAATCTGTGAGAGTTTATGATCAGCTGGAAGGGACTCTTGTACATGTTGGACCATACAGTCAGAAAGATTTGGCTGATCTGATTCTAGCCCCTCTAAAGTCACACAGTTCTCCGTGTGTGTGAGCAGCACGCTCCCATCCTGATGGTGATTTGAAGACATGGATATTTCTATTCGATTGGCACTGTCATTCTGCTTCAAAATCACATCAGAAGAGCCGCAAACCATGACTTGTGATCTTTCATTCACCTGTACATTGTCAGTGCATGTCCCATGCCCTGACAGTTTTGGTTCATCAACAGAAATGTTGCGAAATACTTCTTTAGCAGCCACATTAAAACACAGATGACCAGCTACAGGGACTTTCTCGTTTCCTTGCCCCTCCTTTGCACTAGTCTCTTTACCCAAGTGAAACATTTTGGGGGTTTCACTTAAACTTACATACGGAGAGCTTAGCTCTTGCACACACTGTGTATTCTCCGGCGGGGTGGGCACACCAGGTGTTTTTGTCCTTTGTGAAGCCTTTTGTGTTTTACTGCAGTCCTCCGGGGGATAACAGCTGCCCTTATCAGGGTCATTTGGCATGCTATTTCCACTGATGAGGGTAATGTGCTCCCCTCCTTGTTTTAATGATGCATATCCTGAGCAAAGGGAATTTCCACTATTACCTTGTTTTGTTCCCAAGGTTTGTCTAATTGGACTAACTGCTCCTTTGTCTGTTTTAGCCAGATCTTGCGTGACAACTTCCATAGCCTCCTTAGAGTCAAGTTTACAATCCTGCTTTGCTGAATTTGTCGTACTTTGTTTCTGTGGGATGCCAAACACAGAAGATGTGGCAGTCTGATTTGTCTGAAAAAGGGCAGTTGTTTGGGGCTGCTCCATGTCTCTGCGTGTTGTCTTAACTGCACTTGAGACTGCTGGGATGACTTTTGTTGTTGGGACACAGGGGCTTTCTTCAGGTGCGTGCTTTCCAGACATGTTCTTGTAGTCCAATTTGATTGTTTCTGGAGGCAAGGGTCCCTTTTCTGTCTCAATAGAGGTAGAGACACCCCCTGCATCTCCAGGGGGTTGGATCCAATCTTGGCAGCGGCCTGTGCCGGATCCTTCCGCCATATCGGTCTCCCTGTATGCAAGGCTTGCTTGCTCTGTGTTACACCCGTAAAGGAAATCTGTCCCTCTCTCAAAAAGTCTGTCTGGGGGAGTCTGACCCTCCAATGTGTCTGTAAGGTTTTGTGTGTCTTCAGCAGTAGCTGACACCAGTCCTCTTTGGGCAGCTGATATCTCCGCTGATTCCTCGGTGCCGCTGTTTCTTTGAACGTAAGCGATGGTCTGTTCTTTACATGCAGCCTTTGAGTCTCCTTTCTGCTGCGATCCAGTGGCGACATCAACCGATGATGGTGGTAGAGTGGCAGCTGTGACTGGCTGCAGGGCATGCTGGGGAGGCCGGGCCACATTCTGCGCAACCACGGCGGTGCCACCCAGCACAGCCACTGCCGGACAGGTGCGCTGCTGCACCGCCTCTTCCCCAAACTGTCCTGCTTTAGAACCGGCACTGCTACACACTAAACCTGAAAGAACAGAAGTGAGATGTGGCGTGACTAACCCTTTACAAAATGCACAAATACATGACACAAATGTTTAGATGAACGTATAAACAATAAAAATTTTCAGGAAGTATTTAAACATCGAAGCTGATACAACAGCACTCTCACTAGCATCTGAAAGCATTACAGAATTAGCCAGAGAAGCAAGGGGTGGAAAATGTAAGAATTTTATGAGTAACAGACATTACTATTCCACAGAAATTGTGTAACTGTACACCAGCCACGGATTACGATCGGGTCAACATATAACTTAAATGGAATGATTAAATAAATACCTGTATGTGATGAAGCACCAGTCTCTTCCGTGATTTCCACTTCCAGGATGCTGAGATCAAGGGTACAGCTGCATCTGAGGATCTAAAGATAAACAATTGGAGTAAATTTCATGCATTAGATCATCTATTTGTAAAATCAAACCTAAAATCCTAAAGAAACAGCAAGAGCATGATCCGACATATGAGGGGGAAAAAGTGCTTTCTTAGAATGCAAGGTATAGACCAGGGGTAGGCAAGTTCGGTCCTAGAGAGCCGCAGTCCTGCAGAGTTCAGCTCCAACCCTGAAAAAAAAAAACTCACCTGCCTATAGCCTTAGTAATCCTGAAGACGTTGATTAGCTTGTTCAGGTGTGTCTGATTAGGGTTGGAGCTGAACTCTGCGGCTCTCTAGGATCGAACTTGCCTACCCCTGATATAGACGAATAAGCTGCAGCAGGACTATGTGAATTCCTCAAAACTCTTCTGCTATACGTAGTCAGTGGTTAAAATGCAAGAGCAGCCTAACAATTCAGAGCAAACACAAGTAAAAAGAGCGTTTCTCATGGACTGGATCTACAAAGTTACGAAGAAAACTTTCGTTTAGCAACACAGTAAATTCATTAGAACGTTGAGCTACTATTAAATCTTCCAAACAGCCGGCTTCTATACTAAAGGAATGCATAGACTAGAGCATATATGAAGAAAATAGTGTCGTGTTTTACTGGAACATTAACTGCACACCTTGTTACTTAAATGTTAAAAATAAAAATGCTGTACAGCAGGACAATTAACATTAGTCTCATTCAGTAACTTATAGTTACAACAGTGCGGGCGCTTCACGTTCGGCTAGCCTTTAGCGATGACTTACCGCTGAATCGGACGTTATTCTCCTACGACTGCTTATAAACTTAAGAAGATAGGATGGCGGTTGACGTTTAATACCGAATACGGATAACAAATGGAGCCGGCAGTTCTGTATGCATGAGGCGGGCGAACACACATGGGCCTTTAGCAGGCTAGGCAAAGCTAATAGCTCACAGACGTTACAATGGAGCCGACACGATAACGTTTCGTTTTTGTTGTTGGCGCTTAAAAGACAGGGAGCTACAGTCCTAAACTGTTCTGTGTAATAGTTCGTGAGAGGGCGTCTGTTATTATATAATTTTCTGACTCAGACAAACACACTGACATATACATAAATAACGTTACACACACCGTCTCAGGCGCGCGCTGAACACACACCGCTCGGGCAAAGAGCGCGCGTGCACACCTCGGCTTCCATAAGAAGTTGTGCAATGATCAAGAACAAACTATTATTCATTATAATCCATATCGAGGGGTTTTAAAGACTTGTCACTAAACATAAACGTAGTACTTGTCATTTTCTTTTACACCCTTTACAGAAGCGACCTCTTGACGTCACCGCGCGGGGTCAAGCTACACAGAAACGCCAGATGCCGAGTCGGATCTTTTCTAACTGAAAGTATACGAAACAGTTGCTCTTTTAATAAATGATATCTTATGATTGTATTATAAACTTTGTAAAACTGGCAAGATATATGTAGTGCTTTATCGTACTGATGTATGCTGTTTATATTTGGGCTCCAAATGCCTTGACATTACACATTAGGCTACATAAAATTACAATAAAATAAACGTATTAATATAATGTAATATAAAAAGGAAATTAACAGCAATATGTGTCTGCATGCAACTTTCACTCAAGTTTTACAGCACGTAATATGCCACGCCGAGATGGGACCACTGGATGACAAAGATTCACTGAATCGGTTCTCAAACCGGGTTTTTGATTCGAAAGAACCGATACACACAAATGAGTTGGACTTTCCATCCACTAACGTCCAGTCAACAAATCTACAGGCTGTTCTGTGGTACGTTGTATATTCTAGATTCGCGAATCTTCATTATTTTAGTAATACATTTGTTAATTCGGAATGTTATATGAAAAGCGCTCACATTAAACACACCGGAGGCTAAAGTAACGCACAAAAATGATAACTTGGTTGTTGTTTCACTTGCAGTGACACGACACTTTCGTTTTCAGCTCGCTGCCTCAAAAGTGTGCAGTACCAAGAAATCAGAACCCATCAGATTTGCTCAGGTTTTGTTAGATTCGCGAATCTTCATTATTTTAGTAATACATTTGTTAATTCGGAATGTTATATGAAAAGCGCTCACATTAAACACACCGGAGGCTAAAGTAACGCACAAAAATGATAACTTGGTTGTTGTTTCACTTGCAGTGACACGACACTTTCGTTTTCAGCTCGCTGCCTCAAAAGTGCAGTACCAAGAAATCAGAACCCATCAGATTTGCTCAGGTTTTGGGAGCAATTCTTTATGTTGCACCAAAAGTAGATAACAAACATGAAATGCGCTGTTGATCCAATCAAGTCAGCTCAATGAAGGCCGTACTGTGCAACCTTACAAACCCGATAAATACTTTCAGCACCCGATTGCTTGAAAGTCAGCTTGTCCCGCCATGTCAATTCCCTCCTCCTCCCCTCCCATCACTTCCTCCCCAGCATTCCCCCCTCCTCTCACCACCGCCATCTTAAGTTCCCACCTACCTGAAATTTCCGAGCACTTTTCTTTTACTAAATTCTCGCTGAAGGAGTCGCCATCCGCTTCAAATCGTACTCAATCCGTGTTGAGACTTTTCCAAACTGCCTCTCGGTACCCAGTGAGGTACTGGCAGGTTCGCAGGCTCAAGTCAAAGAACGATCCGAGAGAGACTGGGTCCGGAATCGCTGAATCTAGCGGTTGCGGGGAGGAGACTTTCGACGCAGCGAAATGGAGGAACGAACGACTGCTGACCAAGTTGCGGAGCGAACAGACATCTCGCGAGACGTGCTTCAGCGCGCGCAGGCTTCTGAGTTTCTGCAGCACAGGTCTCAGCCGTTGCTGAAAATTCGTGTTTAGATTTATTTATTAAACGTAATTATCAAGCAAAACCATGACTTGTTCGCACGTAACTTTAGAAATATATGAATTTTCAAACTAGAGTTTAAGAGTATCTCACTGTGTAGCTGGCAGCAGTTTGACGACAAGCTACAACTTACTGATATGACAATTCACTAATTTTAGATTAAAACTGTCTCGATAGATGTTTATGACCCGAGATACAATTTTTGCTCTCATGGCTTATAGTAACAATTAAGTATAAGATATTTTTTGCACATATATTACATAATTATCAAGCAAAACCATGACTTGTTCGCACGTAACTTTAGAGATATATGAATTTTCAAACTAGAGTTTAAGAGTATCTCACTGTAGCTGGCAGCAGTTTGACGACAAGCTACAACTTACTGATATGACAATTCACTAATTTTAGATTAAAACTGTCTCGATAGATGTTTATGACCCGAGATACAATTTTTGCTCTCATGGCTTATAGTAACAATTAAGTATAAGATATTTTTTGCACATATATTACGTAAAATAAAATATGCAAAGTCCAGATATAAGCCTAGATAGGTCACAATTTGGCTCTGAAATTGAGAAATGACAGTAACACACCATCTAAATATACACAATGAATCAATACACTACCACACATGTAAATAACCAACCATTTTTAATAATTAATTCATCTTTGTGGTTTTCTTTTCAAGGGGAGAGGGACATATTTAAAATGTATAAAATTGTTATGCTCAAATATTTAATCCAGAATGTCCTGTATCTCCAGAGTCTTTCTAATCCAATAGTTTATCTGTAAGTACAAGATTTTTTTCAGTCCACAAATGCCTCATTTCGCTCTGTGTGTTTGAATGATGGTTGTTGGAGACTTCCATTTGCTTCAACTGTGGAAAACATAGAAATAACACACACACCTCCCCCAAAGTATGAAGATGTTCAGTTTTCTGAACCATAGAGGCTGGCTTTGATACATCCTCAGTACACAGGCTTTACCATAACCAGTATATTGGAGCAATATCACGGTAGTGGTTTGCTGGACAATAATTATCACCGACTCATTTCAACAAGTGAGTGCATTTGGTGAGACCTGAAACATGACATTATAACAAACAGTGAATATATTTATTATGGAAGGTAATGTTAACAATAATTATTACAAAAGCAATATCTCTATTCTACTATATTCTGGCCCAGCTCTTGTAATGAGTCAGACTAATGATTGGGAGACAGTTATTTCCCTTTGAATTTTAAAATATTATCCAACAAGATGTACAGTTCATAACTTTTTTAAAGAATAAAATAAATCTTAAGAAGTTCATTCTGATGTTCATGGAAGTTTTCTGATGGATGACTTGAATATTTAAAGCAGAATGTGGACCATGTGTTCCCAACAGTGCTGATTCAGACAACGAGAAATACTTGACTACTTAAGCAGATGTCCGATTTCTCCTTCAAATGCAAAGCTGATGACTCAACAGTAGGTTTTCCTTAAGTTCACCAATACAAACAAGTTCACAATTTTTGATCCATCACTCTTCAACACAACCTGTCTTCATATTGGTAGTAATGAAGTCTTTTAACATCCACGGGCCTCTTTGTAAAGAAAACCCTACATGAAAACCAGGGCACAGCAAAAGAGAACCTTAATTGCACCAACTTAACCACAGTGGATATCAAGTATATCAAACAGCCCTGGGAAGTATCTCTGTTCTCTCCCCAGGTTGTTTCAACACTTGTGTATGGTCACTGAAGCTTAGCTCTTTTTGAGTGTCCTGCAAATTCTTGCCGTTTAAGGAGCAGTTTCTTCAGCACAGCAGTTCTGGAAGCTCCTTGAGCTTTACCTAGTACTATCTGGACTCGCCGTCTTTATGTGTGGTAAAAAGGGCCAAGTCCCCTGCTGGGCCAAGTCCAAGTCTGTGGCCACGGGGTGGAGTAGAAGATCTGTTCACAGATGAAATGAGAGGTGGTGGAGCCCCAACAGACAACGCCCCAACTAGACCTGGTGTCTTTGTTAGAATGCCATTATGTACGTGAGAGTGATGCAGAGGTCCCAGTCTAGAGTAAAGGCCAGGGTGATGTGATGCTTGTGCAGATGCTCCAGCTGCTTGGAGATGAGAGTGGGATAGCAGCCCTGCATGAAGCTGTTCTAGGTGGGCAGCATGAGACGGGCTAGGAAGGTGAGGTGCGGACAGGTGTGGATGCATTCCAAAGTACCGCGCTCTTTCCAAGTCTTCCCGCAGTATCTGAGCACGTTGTTCCTCATCAAACGCGTGAGACATCAAACGGAACTCTGGCCTGCCTGCTGCGGATGAAGCAGAGGACGTAGAGGTAGGTACTGGTGGATGGTGAGGGCTGGTTGCCACAGCTGCCTCCAAATAACGCTGTACCTGCTGATGCTGGAGAAATCTAGACAAGTGTGGATCAGAGCGAAGTGCAAGGTGGGGATCTGACCTCAGAGTCAATATTTCCCTGCGTTGCTGATGTTGAGCGGCCAGATCCCTCCAAGGGTCCCAGGGAAAGCTGTGAGTGGCTTGGGAATGACCATGTGGAGGACCATGTGGATGTGGTGGGAAACGATCAGCTGCAGTACCTAATACCAGTCCGGCTGAGCCTCCAGCACCACCAAGATAGGGATCAATAGCCCGCGTACGATCTAAGAGGGACAGATGATGGTGGGGAGGGTGCGGAGTTGGTGGAGGAAGAGGCATGCCAGGTGTAGGTGTCAATGAGTGGGTTGAGGAAGGGGTTGATGGATGGGGTGGGTGCCGACTATTAGGCCGTTCAAAGTTGTGTGGAGGTAAGGAGATGGGCACTGGCTCAGGCTCCTCTTTACGCTCTTCCTTGACCTTGACTTGGGGAAGGAGCAACCCAGAGGTTAGACCATGTGTAGGTTTCGATACCGGAGTTGTGGTACGATCAGATTTCTTGACTGGTAGTGAACTAGAAGAGGCTGGACCACTATTCTCTCTTTGCGATGAATGGCTGGATTCTGTGCTGAGTGTGTGTGGTGGCTGTCGGTGAAATCGATCCAAAGGAGAGGGGGCTAAGGGAACGTTAGAAGGAGAGGTTGTGAGAATAGATGTTGAAGATCGAGGTCTGTCTGGTGCTGCGGAGGAAGCGGACACTGGTGCCCTGGATGCAGAATGTTGTCTCTTTTCTGACTCCCTTTCTCTTTCACGCTCTCTGCTTTGGCCATCTGATTGAACTCCACCTCCACTCAGTGGGCCCAAGCCATTCATATGTGAACTGGGGGTGCTGCTGCGGTGCTTGAGGGATGGGACACCAGGTGACATTCGCACTGACAGGCGTCCATACAAGAGACTGTCTCTGTGTGAAACAGTATTAAACCAATTAAGTATGTGTCAAGTTGTGAGATGCGATACATAATTCCCTTTTGATCTTAAAAGCCCAACAAAAAAAATGATTTGTTATAATCTCATACCTGTCCTTTTCATCTTTTATACGTGTTGGTTCTCTTCTTTCCACCTCCTTTCCTCTATCATCTCTTTTCTCTGGTCCTTTTGCCCAGGATGATCCAGAGGGGAAAGAGGCAGGTGTAACATGCAGACGATTCCATGGATCATGGGGGTTACCCAATCCTCCAACTGCACTAGCAGAGGGCTCGGTCTTATGTCCAAAAACATTGGCAACTAGAGAAAATGTATAACATTTCATTAGTCTTTGGCTGAGAGTGGAATGTGACTGATAAAACACCACTTAAATTAACCTTTTAATTAAAATGTTTAGGAAATGTTAGAAAACCACCACTTTCACATTAGAGCAGTGATTCTCAACCAGGGGTCCTCTGCAAACTTGGGGCCTGAAGATTACTTAAACGATTTAATACAAGGCAAAACAACTAAAAATCAAGATATATCAAAGTTTTGAAAAACAAAATTCTTTTTTTTTTCTTTGAGAACCAAGAATACCACTGGAAAAGCCATGTAAATTTATGAAATCTTATAACTCCTTGGGCACTTCTATAATAAATTATGCCCCCCAAGTTATGCCAACTTGTAAATAAACTAAATAAAAAAAAAATCATTATCCAGTAAACCACAAAAAACTGCCTTGAAGTCAAAAAGGTTGAGAATCACTGTGTTAGAGTCATCCATATCCATTAATCCATATTCTTAATAAACAAAATAGCATGACAAACCTATCGTGGGGCTGCCTAGGCCTCCAAAGGCACCAGAACTCAGGGCTCCCAAAGAGAAGGTGGATGGACGACCATATGGGTCTGTAACATGAAACCCGGCCATTAGTGATCAAATTTAGATGTGATTGTCTTACTAAACACAGAGGAAATTATGCTCTACAAAGCTAGCAAATGAAGCAAGCCTGAAGAACAGAACTGCACAGAGGAACAAGAGCAGCCATGGGTCACATTGGTTTTTGATGCCCCTACTTTCTCAGAGACAGACTCTTACCCAGATGTGCTGCTGAGGTGAGGAAAGAGGAATGGGGCGTTGATGGAGGCATGAATGGTGTGGAGGACGGATTGACTCCACCTGAGAAGACATGGGTCAACTCAGACAAAAACTTAAACACCCATAAATGGACTACCATTGAGTGTTGACATTTAGCCAAGTTGTGCTTTATATCCTCCTTAAGCCTTTCAAATTTAGAGCCCTCGTATGGCAAAACAGTAGTTCTGTAAAAATCCTTCAGTAGTGCTGTCAAAGTTTTTTGTACCTGGAAACTGTTATTTAGGTAGAAACAACCTACTTCAATGTCTTAAAATCAATCGTAGCTTAAGAACAATCACAGGCTTATGTCACCTGCAGAATTCCCTAAATTGGTTGCAGAAATAAGTGTAAAAAGTAAAACCCACCAGCGGCTGCAAACAGGCTTCCTGGTCTTGTAAGATCAGAAGTTGGGGCAAGTGGACCACCAAGTGGTCCTAGACCTCCTAGTCCACCAATACCAGGGCCAGGGAGTCGAGGCAACAGGTCATTACGGAAGTCCAGCTTTTGTGGATCAGCATGCATAAGCTGAGAAAGACAGCAACAGAAAGGTGGTCAACAGGACTGACACCACTTTTTAATTAAAAATATATCTAAAATCTTATTGTTTTGATGGTCAATTACATTGTAGATCAACTGATTTTTCTTTTTTATGTAAAATACCAGGAAATATTTTAACAATTTTGTAATTTTGGGCTTTTTTGCATTAGAACTAGGGCTGCACAATAAATCGCATGTGATATTTAACGCGCATCTTATCAGTAAAGCCGGTTCTGTAATCAGCGGTAAATCTCCCTCACGTGAGTGCTTTCACATTGAGCAGCATTAACTACACAGAGCCGTTGTTCACTGACGAGCTGTGCAAAACCACGTTTATATTCGCGCAATTTTTTGTGCAGATCGTCAGTGAACAACGGCTCTGTGTAGTTAATGCTGCTCCATGTGAAAGCCCGCGGGTGATGGAGATTTACCGCTGATTAAAGAACCGGCTTTCTGACAAGATGCGCATTAAATATCGCATGCGATTTATCGTGCAGCCCTAATTAGAACTAAAAATAAACACAGATGAACGCAAAAACCTTGACTTTTTCTTGATGCCTTAGAATCATCCAAGCAACACGGACATGCATAGCACACCATTTCCCAGGCTTCTGTAAAGAGACCATCCAAATAGAGTTAGAAAAGAATTGTCCGCTAGTCATTTAGAGGTCAACAAGTAAAATTGGTCAAGTACAAAACAAAAGATTAAACTTACATTACTGACTTTTGGTGGTGGTGCAAATGGGTCTGTTAGCTGTGGACAACAAACACCATACATTATTCATAGTTATGTTTCTATGAAGTTACAATTACGATGTATGATGTAAATATACATGATAGGGCGTCTTTACCCTTGGAGCTTTAGGTGGAAGGTGGGACTGTACAACTCCTAAACCAGCAGCCATCTCTGGAGCAGCTCCCTGAAGGGCAACAAGCTGTCAATAACAGCACACTATTCAAACCCATTTCATGGGCTCAAATAAAAACAGGACAAAATGTGACAGGATTGGAGCCAAACATTGGCTTTAACCCAATTAATGTGGTCATCCTGACAAATCAGATTGTCCTTGAACTTTTAAAATGAATAACTCTGACATGCTTTAATTTTCAGACCTCAGAATATCTTGCCCAAAATATGAGCCATAAATTCTTCACGGTTGTGCTATCACAACAAAAACACAAACATGTGATCACTAAATATTTGCATTTTAGCCAGTAGGATACATAAAAAACCAATAGAAAATACTATTCTCTCTTATAACCAACAGGAATAAACTTTAAGACAAGGCAACAAACCTACAAGTAAGCTTTACTAACTTCACAGGTTGGTCATTCATAACAGAGGATTCATTCATAGTCCTTTCAAAGATACAGCTGAAAAATGTCCAATGTTAGAGAGAGTGGAAAACTGTCATTTAAAACTGAATTGAGCGTTTATGAACCACAAGCACATTATTTAAATCCTAAAGAACCTGAAATCAAGACCTAAAGTCGCTTTTCCACCGAAATTACCTGGAACAATTTGTCCCAGGAACTTTTTTCCCCAGACCTGTTGCTGTCTGCGTTTCCATCACGGTCTAAAGTACCGTGAAGTATAGGCAAATAGCCTGGTGACATAGGTCTGCGCGTGTTTCTCAATACCAAGTACGCAAAGTTCGGACTTGCATCCTCGGTAGTTCGAACTTTGCGAGTTCGCTTCGGGTGTGTGAAATCCCCACGGACGGGACGACGCAAGTCTGGTAATTCTGCAAACAGCAGCGTACTTGATAACGTCAGTCAGCTCGCCTTGGCTACTGCAATTTTCCTCACTGTATTTACAATAAGACGAAATATGATACCACTGCCTCCTTTCGTTTTCATTTAAACATATTAAGAGCTGCAGAAATGTAGTTCAGGGAATGTATATAGCCTACATTACAATGAAACAAAATATTATATCACAGTATTGCCTCTTTAAAAAAAAAAAAGAAAAAAAAAAGTGAAAAGTGACGTGACATGTGGCCAAGTATGGTGACCCATAAACTTTGCGAGTTCGCTTCGGGTGTGTGAAATCCCCACGGACGGGACGACGCAAGTCTGGTAATTCTGCAAACAGCAGCGTACTTGATAACGTCAGTCAGCTCGCCTTGGCTACTGCAATTTTCCTCACTGTATTTACAATAAGACGAAATATGATACCACTGCCTCCTTTCGTTTTCATTTAAACATATTAAGAGCTGCAGAAATGTAGTTCAGGGAATGTATCACTAAAGAGACATCAGAGCCAGCGGCAAATGTCAGAAGGACTAGCAGAGTTGAGGCTGCTCTCATCGGGAAACATGAGCACTGAGCTCCAGCTGATCGCGTGGAGCTCACGTCTCCGAAATCGCTGAAACACATTTTTAAATAGGCGCTGTCTTTATAAATAAACTGCAGATTTGAGTTTTAAACTACATTCTCGCCTGAAATACTTTTAAAACTATATTTCATTACACAATAACAGTAAGTTTTTGAAAATTATCAGAATAAATGCTGGTTGAAATACAATGCTGCGTGAACTAACCAATCAGCATGCTCAGCGCCCAAATCCCGCCCCCGAAAGTTCCGGACCTTTGAAAAAGTACTACCTCACGAGCAGGGAATTCCTTAGGGGCAATTTTTTACCTGGAATTTTTTATTTTGATCCTGGTACCTAGTACCGGCCCAAAGTCCCTAGTTCCTGGGTAAAGTTCCAGCGGTGGAAACGGGGCTTTATTTTAAGATTATTATATCTTAAATTCCAACCAATTAATTTGTGTGATAGAAATACTATATTTAAGTATAAAATCATTTATAATGCAACTTACAATATTTATTTATAATATTTATAATTAGTGTTCATCTGAGTAATAACATGCATGCTAAAGATATATGTAGCAATGATGTAAATACACTCAAACGGAGACTGAAATAACCACGCACGCACACTACTGTTTAAAAGTTTTTGAATGTCTTTTATGCTCACCAAGGCTGCATTTATTTGATCAAAAATACAGTAATATTGTGAAATAGTATTTCAATGTAAAACAAACAATTCCTATTTTAATATATTTAAAAATACAATTTATTCCAGTGATTGTAACACTGAGTTTTCAGACACATTAGTCTTCAGTGTCACATGATCCTTCAGAAATCAATATATTATGCTGATTTGTTGCTCATGTTGAAAACAATTGTGCTGCTTAAAGGGGGTCATATGATGTTACTAAAAAGAACATTATTTTGTGTATTTGGTGTAATGAAATGTTTATGCGGTTTAAGGTTAAAAAAAAACATTTTCCACATACTGTAAATTATTGTTTCTCCTCTATGCCCCGCCTTTCTGAAAGCTCATTGGTCTGAAAAGCGAGGTGTGCTCTGATTGGCCAGCAAATCTAGTGCATTGTGATTGGTCGAATACCTCAAGCGTGTGATGGAAATGTTACACCCCTTACCATATTGTTATGCCGTAGCGACGAGACAAAAACATTAAAACCCATTATAAACAAGGCATTTGTTGCATCCAGTGGGGACATAATTACGGATTATAATGATTTGTACTGTCTTTTTACACGTTGCATTGCATCGCGCCGCGTAAACATAAAACCATGTCTGCATTTGTGATCAGAGAAATGACAAACTACAAACGCTACTCTACACTGCTCAAAACTTGCATTTGAATAGTCAGTGGAAAATTCTTTAAATATAAAAATGTACTTACAGTCTGTGAGTCAGAACAGCCGGCATTGTAGTCTACTCTACCAGGATCAGGAGACGAGACAGTCCTCCATAAAATGCGCTGGACACATCGGAATATTTGGATTGAACTGTTCTGGAACAGTGTTGTAAATACAACTTAACCACTGATTTCTAGTCGTGTCCTCTTTTGGAAGGCCAAACAAAGTAGTTTCGCTTTCACAACAAAACACAGCGTCACACACGGCGGGCTAGTGAGTGGAGGCGGGCTGGCGGCAACTACATGTGACGACCCCGGGCTGGACTCCGCTTCGTCCACGGTGAAAGCCAACCCGGCGATCCACAGCACGAAGTTGATGTATTTCCTCAACGACCAACACGGATCAGCTCCAGGCATGACGAAGTGGATATCGTCCTCTTTTGGAAGGCCAAACAAAGTAGTTTCGCTTTCACAACGAAACACACAGCGCCTTCACGACATGGCAGCGGCAACAACAATACTACAGCGAGAATAAAAGTTACGCCTTCTTTCTTTGCGTGAACATTTGGGCGGCATGTTAGAACGAGCCGTTTTAGGTAGGCGTGGTTGACTTAACTTTTATAAAGAATATCTCTTTGGATTTGAGACTTTAGTCTTTGCAAATTTACAGAGCTTGTAACACTCCAAAGAGAAAGGAAAAATTTAAATCTCATCATATGACCCCTTTAATGTAATTGTGGAAACAGTGATAGATTTTGTTCAGGATTCTTTGATGAATAAAAAGCAGTTCATTTATTTTGTAACATTATAAATGTCTTTAATGTCACCCTAGATCAATTTAATGCATCCTTGCTAAAGAAAAATATTAAATCTATTTTTCTTTTGAAAAGTTACGTTTCATTCATTCATTATTAGGTAAATATGCTGACTACTGTTAAATGTTTAATGAAGTGGTTGCTGTTATGTGGTTGACAGACAGCACATAATTAGCTCCCCATGATCACTAGATATTGTGGTAATATGCAAGCATTCTTCACCTGATTTTAATATGTATACACAGAGCTTTCAGATTTTAATATTCAAAACATGGACCAAATGACAACTCTTACCTTAGGCTGAAAAGCTCCATGCAATGAACTGAAAGGTCCTGTGGGCGGAAGAACGGGCACTGAGGGTGGGTACTGAGGAAAAAACTTTGTAGGAGAGAACAAAAATTAATAATAATCACAAACTAGAAGCACTTGTGTGTTTCACAGAGACCTGCTATAATTGTAAAAAGTTTACAGATTCAATACAAGACTTACTGGGTGTCGAAAGAGACCGTCTATTTTGCCTGGATACTTATCAAACTGAAATACAACAAGCACAAGAGAAATGTCAAACCGTGAAATTTCATAATCAGTCACTTTCTGAAACTAGCCATCCATGGGCTATAGTTGACTCCTCACCAGTGGTGGTGGTGCAGCTGTGGGATGTAAGAAGTGTTGGTGAGTGTGAGTGTGCTGGTGCTGGTGATTGTGCTGATGGAACTGGTAGGCCATTGTAGGGATGGACGTTTGGGCCTGCGAGGATCTGCTAGACGTCCCAGAGCTTGAGCTTGACGCAGATAGTCCTCCAGGTGCAGAGCCAGCATTTGAGTCTGTCAGATCCTGACAGATCAGATCCTGATCTATTAATCAAAGAGAAAGAAAAGAACTTAATCTTTCTGAACAAGAACATACATATTTCAGTTCTATGATTTCACTGTCACTAAAGAATGTTGTTAATGCAGTAACAGTTGTTAGCATTTAATACTTTTTAGCAGCATAACGGTTGGTCAAGTTTACCTGTTGAAGGGTGGGGTGACACCTGCATGAGAGGAGGTGGTGGGGGAAGGTTGGGGGATGGTGTGAAGACAGCACCAGGACTTGGTCGAGAGGAGGGTATTACTGTCCCCACACCAACTGGGCCTCGACCTAGGGACACACTTGTAGCAGGAGTAGGTGGTCTGATTGATGAAGAAGAAGCTGATGAAGATGGAGGCTTGCCTGAGGTACTGCTCCTGCTGGAAAACCAATGCCATATCACATGTTTAGGGAATACAATCTGTCTTTTACATTAATAGACACATGCTTTTGAATAATGGCATAAAATGTGATACAGACTGCAGCAGCTTCTGAGCAAGAACTGCACACTATAATAGGAAGAGACATGACTGCATGTCAAGCAGAAAAATAATCTGCTTGTTTTTATGCAGATCTGGCATCTGGCAATATGGACGAGGCTTGATGCACGCACGCAACCTGTGTCAACTCGTGCCTGGCTCCACGTTTAAAATAAGTGTAAATTCAGTCTAACTGCTTTGCTAATTTCACTTGGATGAAATGAAACATTCAGCACATTTTCCACTTGTTCTTCAAACACTTAAAAATGAATAAATCAGCCTATGTAACCTATGTAATACTTTAATAAATGACTAAGGTAATACAGTTCTTTATTTACACAAAATAAACTAATCTTTCCCGTGAAGTAAATTCTGTAAAAGTACTAATACCATTATAATATTCCCTGCTGAAAAAAACAACAGAACCCCTCCAAAACACAATAGAAAATGTAATGGATTTAAGGGTTATAATAGGAATTATATTGGTTTTAATGTAAAATATAATGGTGTCTACTGGTATTTGATGGATTCTATTGGTGGGATGTAATCTGGCAGATGGGAAACAATAGAACAACAGTAATTCATATTGGAATAAGGCCCAAAACACACTACAAAAAGGAATTTTGTAATGGTTTAATTGGAAACCATAAGAATTTCTGTGATGGTTTATATTGTTTTCTTCAGCAGGGTAATGATACCCATACTGTGCTGCACACTATTGACAATGTTAAGCTGAAGCTTGACTTTGCTAAATTAAAATCGCGAATCAAATCGCAATATCGGTCCAAAAAAAAATTGCAATTAGATATTTTCCCCAAATCGCACAGCCCTACAACCCAGCACCTTGTAAACATGAATTTGATTCTAAAAAAACACTGTGTACCCTTAATCATGGAAGCTGTGTACAGCCAACCAAACAGACTGAAATAAGCAATTTCAACCAGCTCCATTTGTGGGTACAATATGCATTTGAGACAATATATTGAGACAATATATGAACAGGCTATAGGTGTGAGAGATTATTCTGTCAACTTCAACAGTATGATTGGTTTTAGAAGGCTGAGGGCATTATTGAAGTTAAAATATATAGAAACGCTGTTTCACTCCACTGACCTGTTGTTGCTGCCCATTGAGTAGATTGACTGTGACTTTCCATGGAAAGGGAGGAAAGGCTTGTGTTTGTGCTGTGGTGAGCTAGCATCATGGCGGTGATGGGGACCACCATTTCCATTACGCTGCTCAGTAAGTGAGTTGGAGACAGAGGCAGTGGAATGGGCTGCAAGGCTAGGCAGAGAGGATGAGGTAGAGATGGGCTCAGGGTAAGGCTGCTCCATACTCCTCTCCTGACTCCTCTCCAGGCCAGAGACCCGAGGTGTGACTGACAGAAGGGGTAGTGAGCTATTTGAGGGCAAGAGAGGGCAACCGTTGCCTGCAGCAGCGCTTGCGGAGTTAGAATTAACAGCTGTGGAAAAAGAGTGCTACAATGTAATGCATGTAATACTCTTTTCCATGCTTTATGACAACAAAAATAATCTAACAATTCCATGTAGGAATTCACAAAAGCATGAAAAATGTGTGACATATAAATTCATCTATATTTTAATTAATGATGAACACCACTATCCAATCCAAATCCCAAAAACATATATTAAAATATTATTACTCCAAGGTAATGCACCATCTACAGTGCACAGTATATACATCTGCCAATGGCAGGAGACATTTACCTTCTCGTGTGCAGACCATGAATGCTGGCTCCATATTGTCAGAAGCCTAAATAGTGGGAGAAATGTCATTATTGAAATAGAAAAACACGTCACAAAATGTAAAGCAAATTCAACAATGATAAACAAAGATTTTTACCTTATCCCCTGATTCACTCTCTGTATCACACTGTGGGTTAAAAATAAAGAGTTAACGTAATGGCCTACATTTGTGTGAAAACAAAATGTGATGATACTTTCCCCTTTATGATAAGTAATTTATGACACAAACAAAACCATACACTATCATTCATTTTTTCCCCTTAATAGAAATTAATATTTGTTATTATTCCGCTAAGGATGCATTAAATTGATCAAAAGGGGCAGTAAAGCCTTTTGCGTGGTTATAAAAGTTTCTATTTTTAAAATAAATGCTGTTTTTTTTTTACTTTCTATTAACCAAAAATCCTGATAAAATCTATCACCGATTTCACAATACTAATAAGAAGCACAACTGTTTTCAACATTGATAATAAATAAGAACTGTTTCTTGAGCACCAAATCTGCATATTAGAATGATTTCTGAAGGATCATGTGACACTGAAGACTGAAGTAATGATGCTGAAAATTCAGCTTTGCCATTACAAGAATAAACTAAATTTTCAAATATAGTTATTTTAAATTGCACTAATATTTTACAATAAAAATAGTAAATTTTACAGTAATAATCAAATAAAAGCAGCCTTGGTGAACATAATAGACTTTTCAAAAACATTAAACAATCTTATTGAACACCAACTCTTGAATAGTAGTGTAAGTGTATTATATACACAGTATACAGTGGGGAAAAAAAGTATTTAGTCAGCCACCAATTGTGCAAGTTCTCCCACTTAAAAAGATGAGAGAGGCCTGTAATTTTCGTCATAGGTATACCTCAACTATGAGAGACAAAATGAGGAAAAAAAATACAGAAAATCACATTGTAGGATTTTTAAAGAATTTATTTGCAAATTATGGTGGAAATGTGTGTGTTTTGAAAGTCTGAAAACATTTTAAAGTCACATTTCTGAACTGCAAGTAAAATACAAAACACATTGGAAAAACAACTCACAATGTATCCTGTCTCCATGTGATTCCCAGATACCTGAAACAGACATTTGGAAAAGTCAAACCATGGTGAAAAGAATACAGAGTAGCATTTACATGCGCAAATCCGACCTCATACGTCATCAGTCCGGAACTGCTTCCGTTTACAACAGTGAGCGCAAGCTAGATTAAATTGATTATTACGCTTTAAATATGGTTATTTTTCTTACAAAAACGCATTGATTCGCTACAGGAGGCCTTTGTTCACCCCCCTCAGACGCGTGAGGCACTTTTTATTATGGATGGAATGCGCTTCATTTCACTTCTTTTGGACTGATGCACTGCAACACCCGCTGACTGCCATTAAACAGCTTGGAAGATCAAAGACCATTTTTAATATAACTCCGACTAGAGTAGTCTGAAAGAAGAAAGTTAAATACACCTAGGATGCCTTGAGGGTAAGTAAATCATGGGCTAATTTTCATTTTTGGGTGAACTAACCCTTTAAAGTAATTAGTTACAGGCAGATTTATATACAAGGATAACTAATAACTGATATTTGGCCATTCTGAGATACTGCATTAGGTGTTAACCACATTATGATACATCAGCCAAGGAGCGCCCTGCTCTCTAAACATCTGTACTGTGAAAAAAAATCTCTTTTGACTACTGCTAGGACAGCAAGAAGCATATTCACATGTGATGCAAATTTTGTTTAGACCAGTCACTGCATCTAATTTCTCCAACAATACACCTTCTGACACCATTAAACAGCTTGGAAGATCAAAGACCATTTTTAATATAACTCCGACTAGAGTAGTCTGAAAGAAGAAAGTTAAATACACCTAGGATGCCTTGAGGGTAAGTAAATCATGGGCTAATTTTCATTTTTGGGTGAACTAACCCTTTAAAGTAATTAGTTACAGGCAGATTTATATACAAGGATAACTAATAACTGATATTTGGCCATTCTGAGATACTGCATTAGGTGTTAACCACATTATGATACATCAGCCAAGGAGCGCCCTGCTCTCTAAACATCTGTACTGTGAAAAAAAATCTCTTTTGACTACTGCTAGGACAGCAAGAAGCATATTCACATGTGATGCAAATTTTGTTTAGACCAGTCACTGCATCTAATTTCTCCAACAATACACCTTCTGACACGTCATGACTGTGCAGTATTGAAAACTTACTTTAAAATAAACAACTGATTTATGCCAGACTCTCATCCATGCAGGACTATTCAAGAAATGTTTGCTTGTTGCACCCAAAACACTGCAGTGACATGTTTTTCATGGGCGTTTGTACATAAAGGATTTTTGTTGTTGTTTATAGACCACAATGGGTTATGAAACTGCAGCGCTAACCTTAGCATCTCCCTTTCTCTTCAGTTTTGATTTAATTTTCCTGCGCTGCTCCCAACTGTTGGTGTACGTAGCAGGAGGCCCTTCCTCCGGCTCTGACAGAGGCCCTCCATTTTCATCCAGGCCTCTCTTCCTTTTGATTCCTCTAACCATGAACAAGCCAGAACGCTCTGGAGGCTTTAGGGAACAGTCCATCTATCAATGTAACACATTAAAACATGTTAAAGCAGCAAATATATTAACTCTATGCGGAGACTCTGCTGTTAATTCATTTTGCACTGTGTTTTATTGATATTCAGCATGTTTTGTACTAAAATGAATATGCAAAACAGCACAACGTCTAATCTCCATGCAACACTCAATAAAGACTAGTTAAAGATGAATAAACACACAAACCTCCAAGGCCTCCAGGCTTATGAAGCTGGCTATGGCGAATCCATCGATGATGTCCTCCTCGCAAGACACCGATTCTCGCTTTCTCCGACGCGGAGGCCGGTGTCTGGCCCCGGGGAAGCCAGGTCTGCATTCTCCTCCGCTGGCACGGAGCAGCGAGTCTCCTCTGCAGAGGTCTTGGTCCGAGGCCGAGGATGGCGACGAGTGCTCAGGGAGATCCGCTCTTCTCCGCCGCCGCTCTCGGTCACGCTGCGAGCGGGAGCGACGGCTCTGCCTTAAGCCTCCGCTTCGACTGGGACCGTCCATGTCAATGTTCGTACAAAGGCACTTAATAAAAACACACCCTGGTCCGGCCTGGGAAACTTTACAACTGATACTGAATAAAACCCTACGTCTCCAGGACCAGTGTTGTGGATCTCAGATGAAAGTGTGGTTTAAGGTCTTATAATTTAATCGAGTCCAGTGGAGGCTGTATGGTGTGAGCACACTGCAGTCTGAGTACAGTCATGTCTGGGCATCACCGGGCTTGTTTTATCCAATAACACAGCGATTATGAAAGCTTCTAGATATTCCACTTTATTGTCTTTCTGTCAAGACATTGTCACTTTCATCTGAGGAAGAAAAGAAGGAGAAACTACCGATCAGTGGCGCAGTCGGGTTTTTAGATTCAACATGGCTGGTTAACTAAGAAAACATGCTGATTTTATGTTTAAAGATCTGATTTTCTACATACAGAATATAAACAAGACTAAATAAAATATTACTAAAGTGGGAAAGTATAACTATCACGATCAAATGCCATAAAGGAGAATAGTGACTAAAATATGCTAACTGTTACCTCCTAAATTAGGGCCGAGTGTTCCTTAGTAAACTTTATTAAAAGGAAGATGATCGACACAAACAAAGTCCAATTGTGGCACAAAAGCAATCCTTATAGATCAAAATATTTTAGTCAAGTCTTATTTCTGAATCTGAAGCAGATAATTCGGTTAATAAAGCGACGAGTTAAATCGCTCGTTCAGCTGACGATGTTAGCTTGCTAGTTAGCTAACTTGGTTAGGATCGCGGATTAAAGAACAGTCGCGTTTTAACGACCAAATTCGTAACATTTTAGTTGATTATACTATAAATTACATTATGAAAATTACTCGATTGTGATATTGCCAATTATTTAACGACTATTATATATCCGGTGTAAACCCAACCAGGCGAGCAAACATTAACCAACGTTACGCGAACCACTTTACCACATTTCAAATTGTCAATTTAAAAGATCAATTATTCGTTTTACAGTTGTCTAGATCGTTATTATTTTTCTAAAACATCTGTCGATGGGTCCAGAGCTATTTAATAGGAGTCCAATAAAACAAGCTAACCATGTAGCCTGTGGTTCGTTGACACCCCATCTTGACTTGCACTTCACATTTAAGAAGGAAATTAAACTAATTACTCAGTTCAGTACACGAATACAACCGATGAACGTAACACGACCCGTGACCACTTGTCTATTTAACGTTACGGATTTAACAAGAAAACCCGTCAGATGAATTCAGACACTAACCCATTAGCTCTCTATGACAAGCAGAGGAGAAAAGGGGACACAGTGCGATGGGTTTAAATCTCAACTCAAGTATAAAACACATTACATTAGCTTTTGCTTAAAACGAACCCAATTTGATTTGCTTTATTAACGATCCTCAAAGACGAACACGAACAAAACGACAACAATATTTCCAATCACACCCACCAATCGCGGTGTACAGAGGGCCATTTTCCTCTGGCTTCTGCTTTCGTCCGAGCCACCATTTAAAACGATAATAATATATAACAGGCCCCAAGGCCTCGGGCTGGAGTTGCACCGTCACGGATGTTGAGCGCAGTACAGTCAGCGCAGGCCGGGCACCTCCTTCCGCGGCCCGCTGTGTGATCCACTGTGTGCGGTCAAGCTGAAGATTTCACCGGTGTCCGCAATAGAAGCTGTTTTTTTTCTCAAGCGTAAGGTGAAAATGGACTTATGAAAGCTTGCTTTTCGTCCCGATCGTCAAAACGAGATAAATGGATTTCTTCATTTTATCTGGGAAGCTGAGACATACGTGAAGCCTGGTTGTATAACCCGTAGCAGTCAAACTGCATTGTGTGCTTCTGTCGGGGTTTCTTCCTCTGTTGATTCACTGAACGGCAGCCGATACTGAATGCGACTACAGTACTGCCATCTACTGCCACTGATGGGTGAGTGCCTTGTAGGGTACTAACTTCTGTTCAGTTGTTCTTGCTGCCCTAATGATCGTAATGCACATTTGATCTCAGCATCCAAAAAAAGTTTAGTGTTAATACCGAGATGTTTGTTTCATTTAAATTGCATTACCATTTGTAATTTGATTTTATATAAAGCCTATGTATAATATGTACAGAGGACAATGCTACACCTGCAGCACTCTCCAATAATTTCTCTTTTTCCCACTCCCCCCCTTCTGACTGGAAGAGGTGGAGGTACTGGTCTGCTTATCTCTAATGATTGGAAATGTAATCCTTTACTATCTCTCAGTATCAATAGCTCCTTTGAATCACATTCAGCCACTATTACCCACCCTCTTAAAATCCATTTTATAGTTGTTTATCGACCCCCAGGACCACTAGGTAAGTTCGTGGAAGAATTAGATGTGCTGCTCTCAAACTTTCTTGAGAATGGTACTCCCCTAGTTATGCTTGGAGACTTCAACATCCACCTAGATAAACCTCAGGCTGCAGACTTCCACACTCTGCTTGCCTCTTTTGATCTCAAGCAAGTGTTAACTACGGCTACTCACAAATCAGGCAACCAACTGGCCTTTCTTTACACATGACACTGCTCCACTGATCATGTGGCTGGCTACTCCACTGCACACCTCAGATCACTTCCTCCTCACTCTTAACCTCAACATGGTTCCTGACACAACACATACCCCTACACATGTCACTTTTCGAAGTAACCTACGCTCACTCTCACCCTCCCGGCTATCTTCTATGGTTTCATCTTTGCTTCATTCTCCTGAACAGTTATCATCTCTTGATGTTAACAGTGCTATTGATACTTTCTGCTCCACTCTTACGTCTTGTTTAGACACTGTCTGTTTCTCGGCAGGTCTTCCAGCCACTCCTATCAAACCTCTACAATTGATCCGAAATGCAGCTGCAAGATTAATCTTTAATGAGCCGAAAAGAACGCATGTCATACCTCTGTTTATCAATTTGCACTGGCTACCAGTAGCTGCTCGCATTAAATTCAAGGCATTAATGTTTGCCTACAAGACCACCACTGGCTCTGCACCCATTTACCTAAATTCATTACTTCAGAGTTATGTACCCTCTAGAAACTTGCTTTCTGCAAGTGAACGGTGTATCTCAAAGAGGCACAAAATCACTTTCACAGACTTTTTCATTAACTGTTCCCTCCTGGTGGAATGACTAATTAACCAATATAGCTGCCTATTGTAGCCTATGTGTTTCTGAAAAAAATTACTGGTAAACTTTATTTGAGATTTTTCAAAAAAATCCAACTATCCTTGTTTTTTTTAATTCGTTTTATGTTATAAGTAACATGCAAACGAGAACAGTACAGAATATATCAACACTGCATTGTACTATACATCCATAAAAAATATAGAGATGACATACAGTATGTTGTATAAGAGGTTATTGGGAATTTGAAAACATATAAATTATTATTATTTAATTTAAAATATAATTTTTTTTACGTGGTTGGTTGGTTACATATGCAATTTGTTTTGCTTACAAATATGAAATTTAGTTAACAAAACAAAGATTTTAACAATAATTTCAAGACATTTACCTATAAAATAAAATAATTTCTGTTTAAGAAGAACAATACCAAACAAAACAGTGCCGAATACCTATTTTGATGAAATACAACAACAATACAGTATTCTAATAAAACGTAAATGAGTCATAAATGTCCCCCTTTTTTTATAGAAGAAATTATTGAACATTACAATCAATTTAAACAATTAATTCCACATACACAAGAAGGGAGAACAATCTTAATCTGTCACAGCATTTAAGAGAAGAGAGAAAGAAAAAATAATATAAAGTAATAATAATAATAATAAACATACATATAAACAACTACCCAATAGTTAAAATGATCTTCCTTCTTCCTAAGGACAAAATCAGAGACTACAGTGGGGGAACTATATAAGAAAAAAAATCCTCCATGAAATTTAACAGTATGTCATTCTTTTTGTTATTAATTTGCATTAGAGACTCATTCAAAGATTCAATTTCGAATAAAAATAAATTACATTTTGGTATGCATTTCGCAATTTCTTTTATGTATGTAATATTTTACCTTTCAAAATGTAAAAGTTAACGACATACTCAGTCATTTTGCTTTTGTCTGAATAAGTGCAAATAACATCTTTTAAAGAGAGCATGTACCGGTAATTAACATTTCTTTGAAAAAAATAAAAAGGCACTAACAACAGACAAAAATCTAAAAGACAAATCACAGTTATAAAACAAATGAGACAAGTCTTCCTCATGAAAAAATGCAAAAATGCAATTATTGTCCATGTCCATGAATTTAGAAAGAGCTACTTTACATGGGTAAAATTTAAAAGTATTTTAAAATAAAACAAAAATATATATTTTTAAATAAAATAAAAGGTATTTTGAAATGTACCTCTTTAAATTTGTTCAAAATACAAAATTTGTAAGGATTTGACCAATCCACTTTCCAATTAATATCAGAATTTTTTGCATTCCTGGAATAAATGTCCCTGTTTTTTATTTATTAATTTTTATTAATGCCAAGGTACCAAATATAAAAATACAGAGAATATCAACATTACATCCAAAGAGGTGACATTACATGCAAAGTACCATTTATAGATGTATGTAACAATAAATAAATAATACAAAATGAAAGATTTAACAAAATAAAAGAAAAAGATTAAATAAATTAACCGTTTTAAAAGCCTTGAGATTCTTGGAAGATGAAATAGTTTGGATATACTGTTGAACCTCTTTTTTATAAACAATATGTCCCTGTTTTTTTTATTTTTTATTATAATATATGAAACACAGAATGACATTAATATACTACATGCCAGGGAACAAGAAAATAATGTATGAAATTTAACAGTATGTCATTCTTTTTGTTATTAATTTGCATTAGAGACTCATTCAAAGATTCAATTTCGAATAAAAATAAATTACATTTTGGTATGCATTTCGCAATTTCTTTTATGTATGTAATATTTTACCTTTCAAAATGTAAAAGTTAACGACATACTCAGTCATTTTGCTTTTGTCTGAATAAGTGCAAATAACATCTTTTAAAGAGAGCATGTACCGGTAATTAACATTTCTTTGAAAAAAATAAAAAGGCACTAACAACAGACAAAAATCTAAAAGACAAATCACAGTTATAAAACAAATGAGACAAGTCTTCCTCATGAAAAAATGCAAAAATGCAATTATTGTCCATGTCCATGAATTTAGAAAGAGCTACTTTACATGGGTAAAATTTAAAAGTATTTTAAAATAAAACAAAAATATATATTTTTAAATAAAATAAAAGGTATTTTGAAATGTACCTCTTTAAATTTGTTCAAAATACAAAATTTGTAAGGATTTGACCAATCCACTTTCCAATTAATATCAGAATTTTTTGCATTCCTGGAATAAATGTCCCTGTTTTTTATTTATTAATTTTTATTAATGCCAAGGTACCAAATATAAAAATACAGAGAATATCAACATTACATCCAAAGAGGTGACATTACATGCAAAGTACCATTTATAGATGTATGTAACAATAAATAAATAATACAAAATGAAAGATTTAACAAAATAAAAGAAAAAGATTAAATAAATTAACCGTTTTAAAAGCCTTGAGATTCTTGGAAGATGAAATAGTTTGGATATACTGTTGAACCTCTTTTTTTATAAACAATATGTCCCTGTTTTTTTTTTTTATTATAATATATGAAACACAGAATGACATTAATATACTACATGCCAGGGAGCAAGAAAATAATGTACCTTTTAAAAAGATTCACAGTTTTTACAGCTTTCTTATTGGAAGACTCAGAAATCAAATACATATACAGTTTTAACTCTTCCAGAAAAAGGTTAAAGAAAGGCTTACACTTACAATATTTACATTTGTGTACAAAATATTTAGCGAGAAACAAAATAAGATTGAGTAAATAAAAAACATCTGGTCGTTCCCTTTCAAAATGTGTATAACCCAGAATAACATTTTCATATTTCAATGAATTTTCAGGAATTATACCACAAAAAATACTCAAAATGTTTTTCCACAGATTCTTAGTATACTCACAATACCAAAATAAATGAGACAAATCTTCAGTTTGGAGACCACAGAAGGAGCGATTTACATCAAAATCCTCAGAAATAAACCTTTGTAAAAAACATTTTGTGGGATAGCACCGATGTATCATTTTATAAGACACTTCTTTTATCTTATTGTACAAAAA